>NW_025335941.1:4920279-4948156 GCF_004798865.1 Varanus komodoensis | reverse complement strand
GGCAAGGCAAGGCAAGGCAAGGCAAGGCAAGGCAAGGCAAGGCAAGGCAGTTAAAGGTGAATCAAACTTCTGACGGCGCCTTGCATTGCGTGGGGAATGCTCAGCCCGGAGTCCTCCCTGCCAGCTGTTTACTCCTGTTCCCGGCGCAGGTGCTCGTGGCTGCCCGGAGCATGCCAGGGTTAACTCTTTCCCCTGCGGCTGTGGACTTTGGAGATTAGAGATTTCTTCCCGATGCAGGGGCTGCAAGATTGGATGTGTCCTTTTTTAAGCTTTTAGGGTTTTTTTTTTTTTAATGCTCACATCAAAGTAGTCTTCCCTGGCACGCCGCCCATGCCTCCCTACATCCCTGGCGTTCACTGGGTTTTCACACAGGCTCCGGATTTCTCTTTCTCAAGTTCCTTGTAAATCATACTGCGTTTTGCGCGTGGATGTGAGGTGGGTGCGGGGGAGGCCCTGTTCAACATGATGTGTGTAAGGATCGTGCAGAGGAAGGCTTGCGGTACCTTTCATTCACTGTGTTTTAAGGTCACGTTTCTGCTTGATTTCTTCGGGGAATTCGAACTGACATTTAATTCATCGCATTCTTTCTCTGTAATGTGCCTTCCGTCTCTTGGTAAACGCGGTCTAGTCCGAACATGCTTACTGTGAAGATATGAATGAAAGGATCCATGTAGGAAGCAGGAAGTCCGGACGAGCAGAGGAAGATAATTCCAAATGTTTGTGGGAGGGCCGGTGAAAAAAGCTGTCTGCATCATTAACTTTAGCAACAAAATAAAGAACTGAACATTGTATGTTATGTATGGTGCCTTGCTCCTTTTTCTCCAGGCTGAAAATCTACACTCTTATATAAATTAGTTCATAAGTACTTTTTCTCTAAATATATTTGGCTTGCAAAAATATTTTAGATCCAAAGTCCTGTGGGTAAGAAGAGAATTGGAAAGATGTGTAAATGTAGTTGAGTCAAATGAATGGAAAGGGTAAATGAGTTTCCAAATTATGTTTCAGGGTAGAGTGTATGCCAAAATTTAAGTGATGCATGTTTGTGCAATTTAATTTAATATGGAATCTTGGTTTAAATGTTTCTTAGAAAAAAATGCCCCCTTGTTACAATCACAATCAATATTTGAGCTGGTCTCTGAAAACAAGAGGTAGTTTCGTGAGACCTTGCCCGCCATACACTAGCACCAGAGGAAGCATGCATTCATAAAAGATCTTCGTTATGTTATCGCTAAGAAATTGGTTGCAGTCATCATTGTTTGATCCTGATTTCGACAAGATCCTGCAGTGAAATTGCTTTGACAGAAGTGGACAGGATAAGCTTTGAAAAGCAAATAGATCAGTGGACAAGTAACAGCTGGAGGGGCTGGCTCACCAAGCTTTAACAACTGTCAGAGTGTACAAAATAAAATGCTGCACATCAAAAGAGAGAAATGATTACCATACTGTACTTCGCAGTTGACATTTTCTTCCTTCTGCTCTTACAATAATAAAAAAACTTTTTAAATGTCTATCACTCTAGAATTCTAAAAATGCCAACCAAACCCAATCAAGCAAAGAATGTCTAACTTTTTATTCAAAAACACACTGGTCCAAGCTTTAAAAAGAAAGCCTTTTAGTATCTGTATCTGTATAATTGTATAGATGAAGGCAAACATTAACCCTTCGTAACTACAAGAGGCTGCTTTTTCTGTATCACTATTCTATATTTTTCACACTGCTTAGTTTTCCTTCTAGAAAACGGGGAAGATATGAAAAGAATGTTTTCAACTTTAAAGGACAATCTTTTAGGTATTTAGTCAGATGTTTATTGGACCTGACTGTTCCTTAGAATGAGTAACATTTTTTTACAGTAGCTTTCCTATGACAATTTGATGTTGATTTAACAAAAGCATAAGTCTGGTTATATATTACATCAATGTAATATCATTGTTGTAAGATTACATCAGTGATAACTTCAGGACTACTTGCACAAGAGAGGCAAAAGGGTATATAAAATCTACAGTTTGCAAATAGATCAGTCTGGCAATAGAGTGTAAAATTTCAGCTGTTACTAGTTCCTTTTTGCCACCTGACAGTATTTTGCTATTCTTCACACATATGTATCTTGCTCATACTGCATTTTTTGCATGGCAGTGGGAGTTCACTCTAATGCTGCTACATATTAAGAAGACGACTGTAATAGTTTTAAGAGTGACTGCAGTTGCATGCTTAAATTTTGAACTGCAAAACCTTCTGAAAGGATACAGATGGTGTCATCTTCAAAGCTTAAGGCAAAATATATAATTTAGAGGAATTTTATGGAAAAGCATTTGAGAACAGTTTAAGAAGCATGACAGAATGTATGAAGGGAAGTCTAACTGTAGGCTGTTGTAGTTTGATTAACATTTCAACTGCTGATGTGTTTCAAAACACTGTGATAAAGGATGAAAAAAATTAAAACTGGAGTAAGTCACTAGTAAGCCTTCTTTAAAAAGGAATTGGAATGCATTTCTTGCCTCTCATGAGAGAATTTGTGTTACACCTAAATTCTTGTGCAGAAGATCTAGCTCTGGAAGGTTCCTTTTTGTTTTTCATAATTTATCAGCTGAAATGAGACCAACATGTTAGTTCCAGAGAGAGGTTCTTCAAGGCACCAATGACCTTGTTCATACATCACAACAGACCATGGTTTAAACAACCCATGGCTTGTCATGCAAGAGGAGAGTAGGAGACAGTGGACATGTGTTTACACAAAATGCTACACAGTGCTTTGTGGTACCAGCACAGCATGGTATCCTTTCTATCCACATATCATTCCCATGCTTCTCCATTTTCCCTCCTGATGGTGTCACATATCCCATCAGTCCAGAGATCAGTCCCAAGGAACACTGCTCCTGCCTGCCTCACCTGCCTCTTCCTCATTGGCCCACACACTCTCCTGGATACGCTGATAGCCAGCTGTCTTTTCTTTTTTTTCTGCTGCCCAGCAAAGCAACTGCCTACTCACTAGAGTAGCACTACTGGTGCACTCCCTGCTGCTGCCTCATTCTGTACCAGTGCGCAAGCACACCCATGCACACACACACCTGTTCTCCCCCCTCACTGCACACCTGCCAGAGTACAGAGGGAAGGGGTCCTGCCAGAATGCCTTTCCCATGCGAGCACATGTGGTCATCTGCCCGGGAAGGTTTTCTGGCTGGCTGCAAAGAATGTGTTTGTCATGCAGTTTTGGGGTGGGGTGAGGACACAGCGGTGCCTGTTGGCAGCCTTCGGGAGTGTTAGGAAGAAGACAGGAGCAGCGGGGAGGGCGAGAGAGAGTGGGAGAGCTTGGCTTCTCAGGGCAATCACCCTGATGGCAATGCCCATGCACAGCCAGTGGGCTCCTCTTGTGCAGAGCTGCCTTCCTGCGAGCGGAGTGGTGAGTAGAACAAGCATGCAGCCGTTTCCAAGTACCGCTGCCGCAAGGGCAGTGACCGGACTGGCATGCCAAGTGTAGCTCCCTCTGCAGTTGCTGCTGCTGGAGATGGTGCAATGCAATGCCCCACTGCTGCCGCTACTGCAGCTGCCAACATCCCAGAGCTGCAGCTGGGCATCAGGCAGGCAGCAGACGGATAGAGGGGGAAAGCCATTTGAGGTAGCCAGTCAGAGGGTGGCTGCAATTGCCTCAGTAGTTGCCTGGCAGAACAGGGCAGCAAAAAATGGAGAGTCTCCTGCACCAAACTCAAAGGCACACATGTGGAAGCCATGGTAAAGCAATGTAATTGGGTTTGCACCTGATGACAAGCACACTGCAATGTGGAAACCCTACAGCAAACCATTGATCCTCCTCGGGATTCATGGTAATCAGAGGTGCCCTACTTCACCATCATTGCTGGATGCACACATAACAACAAGCCATCCCTTTGTGGTTTCCAGCATGGCTTGGCCTTATTGTGAACAGAGCCAGTAAGTGCACCTGCTCCTGCAAGCCTTCCACTTTTGCTTTTAAGCAACTGCCTATGATTGGCTCATTCAAAAGTTAGTGTGAAGTCTGAACCTGGATACTTTGGGTTATTTGTGGGTTAAACAACTCAAGAGCAATTCCTGGTTTGTTCTGAAGTTATGTCTGGATTCTTTAAACCAAGAATAACTCGATGGGTCTTGGTTTGGATGTCATGCTGTCGACTTTTAACATGGCTGTCATATAGCACATGACCCTACAAATTGTGGCTTATTTAATTAACCCATCATTTACTGGGGAATATATGCACATACATACCTATTGTAATTGAATTCCAGCAATTGAATTCTGAGAATATTATTAAAATGTATCATATTCAATGTTTGCACAAAAGTTAATTTGGGGTTTCTTTTATATGTTCACATTAATCCTATGGTGCAGATGAGGATTCTTCCTTTTATGCAGCAGTTTACCAGACCTTGCAGGTAATCCAATGGAGGCTCATTGAGGCAGGCCCCTCATGAAATGGTCCTCACTACAACTCGCTACAAGGAAATCCCACTCAAATTGTGCACACTTCCACAACAGCATGGCTGACAGCTGGATCATAGGTGTGAGGAAGAGGCTCCCCTTCATGTGCTGTAAACCACACTAACTCACTTGAGCCATCATGGCTGAAGAAGATTGTGTGAACAAGTACGTCTCGCATGCATATGCGCCAGGGCAGTGGTAGTTACTTAAATTAATTCACAACATAAATGTTCTAAACATGCAATAAGCCATGTTCTAAACAAGCATAAGCAAGCAATAAACTATAAAATAAATAAGGGTTCCCTAGGGTAGTTGAATACACAGCATCCACGCACACTTGCAGAGGTCGAAACATTCCAGTGTATCTTAGAGCTAGTTGGATGTCCATCCCACCAGGCAAAGGAAATCACATTTGACATCTTGTCTCCCTGTCTGTCCAATTTCGGAGTTTACTAACTAGTGGAGACTGTCCATCTCATTTTGAAAAGAATAAAAAATATTTTCAACTATTTCATATCATTTTACAGCATTAATTAAGAGCTGGCCAATGCGGGAGGAGGTAGGGATGGTAGTGAAAATTATCCATTGTATTTTTAGTGTTGTGTATATTTTCTTTCACAGCATCCCATCATTTTGATTCAAATGGGTATGCTTTGGAGAGATTTATTCACTGGAGTTAATAATTGCAGCAGATCTATTAAAGAAACTACTGTGTGTCCAAAGTATGGTTGAAAACACTCCAGAATTGTTGAGTAGGCATTTTATTACTTCACATGTTGCACACACACACACACACTCACTCACTCATTCAGGCAGCCCCAAAGCTAACAATTAAATGGCTTTTGAAAATGGCAAAGAGGCTTATGAAGGGAAATCTCAGTGGAGTCTAACCTTTCCTTGAGCTGTACTTGTGTGTGGAATTGTTGATAACTTTCTGAGCTGAAAATGTTCAGAAAGAAGGAACACTTTTTAGTTGGTGGAGCAAAATAGCTGCAGCCTTCTTGTGTTCTGAATATAAAGTGCCAGTAAAGTCTGCTGCTCTTTACAATCACACCCAGCCTTCACAAAATTCTCAGCAAATGATGATAAGCTTCCCTTAAAACTGCATGCAAGAATTAGAGAATTCCTGAGTTCCTGAGTCCATTTTATGTTCCTTTTTCTGCATATGAAGTATTAACCATTTTTAAAATTGATACTTCAGCTTTTTGTGTTAAAGAATGTTGTCACATTTGTCACATGCTGCTTCCTAGACAGAATTCCTTCCTTTCAGGTCTGGGTCAGGAGACAAAATCACATAGGACAGGGCACACTGGGAGTGTAATCTGAGACCTATTCTGAAGACATGGGATACTTCATATATTGTTTTAATGAGCCAGTATATTTGCCCTATTCAGGCATTCTCAAACTGCATCCAGAGGGGACTGCACTGTTACTCACACGGCACCCAGCACCCAACTGCCTTCCCACGGTGAGAGGAAGGTCTGAAGAGTGAGTGTAAGGGCTTCCAGCCAAATGTACTTAGACTCTCTCTTCAGGCCATCCTGCTCAACACAGAAAGCTTGAGGTGTGTGAGTTGTGGAGGGCCAGCAGTTGTGTTCCTGCAAACCTCTCTACAGACAACAGTTTAAGAGCATCAGAATGGGGCTATGGTCTCCACTGGTAAAAAGCAACTCCGTGAAATTGGGATACTGGAAAGGTAGCATTTGGGGCTAAGATCCAAACTATTTATCACACACACATGCAGCTGGAGCCTAGCAGACCTTTTACTGCTTCTTTGGGCAATTGACCATGGAGATGTGGCAGGGGACAGGACACTGAACCCCCCCCCCCCCGCCCCGCGCTGCTCCTCCATGTCTTTCTCTCATGGCTTCTGGGAAGGAATAAAATATTTCTTCTTAGCCACACCATTTGAGTTTTCCTCCCCACTGTGGGAAACACCATTAAAGGGGCCACTGGGTATTAAATGAATATGCATACAATATCTAGTTTGGGTCTGGTAAAATATGCATTTACAGAAATTATATTTTGGAAAGACAATCAAATAATATTTCACCCCACTTTTAGTTTCTTGTGTTAGCAGAGTGTGATCCAGCATTTGGGACCGGAATGAGATTATCTAAGACTGTGGGTGCCACACTGCTCTCCCAGTGTGCCAAAATGGCACTGGGTATATACCGCTAAAGTAACCTTGTCATAGTAATGGTAGTTCCCACCACATTTCCAGCAGACAGTGAAGTTTTCAGACTAGCCACCATTCACAGGCTCTACAGAACCGATTTATTTTATCTCTTTCTGCTGCATCACCCTCCCAGAGAGATAGCTTGTTGTTATATCCAGGATGGTAAAAGGAATGGAACATGGTAAGAGGAAGCCATGATAAGAGGAATGGAACAATTGGGCACTGTACTACAGCTGTTATAGACACAAGCATGGAAACATGCTTTTGGTCAGTATCTGGATTGGCTGGATTGTGTCTGAAGTTTGTAGTTGAATGTATTATATTACTCATGCTCTGCATCCCTTAACTGTCCCTAACAGTGCGGATGCTGTTAAACAGAACAAACATAAATATGCTCACCTATTCTTCCTACTGAGTTCAAAAGATCTGATTACCAGTCAATGTATTTGCAATTGCAGGTTTTGATACTTATTTTTTGTTACTAGAGTTGAATTAGAAATAAATTGTATCACATAGAGATATATCCTTCTACACAGTTGCGCTGATCCCCACCCCACAAGTAATAGCAAATAAATAAATACTTACATAAATACAAGCTATCTCTCTAACACCCTGCTGAATTATTACATCACTGAAGACTGGAGGTAACCATTTATCTACTAATTTTCTGTCATTTCATGGAATGTTGTTGTACATTGTAACGATTAAGGAATTAAAGCGTTAATGAAAGGTTCTAGAGAGAAGGGATTGTAAATGTTGGGATGGGGGTAGACTTAGAGGAGGCAGTAATATCTTAACAGTGATCAACCTTTAAGCTGAGTGTGAGAATCTGTGGTGGCTCAAGAAAAGTGCTGCAGACATTAAAACAAGTTGAATGTTCACAGGTCTTTACTTGCATGTGTATTAATCTAAACGTTTCTGTGACTTCCATTTAGGGAACTTAATGATTGTGGTTTTGGAACAAGGAAAGAAGAGTCAGTTTAAAGCAGAGTCCTTCTGCAGAATGAGAGTCATAATTTTATAAAATTCTGGTGGTCAAAGTCATTGGCGTTCTACTGTGATTTCACAGAAATGATCATCCTTGCTATTTCAGTGTGATGCTGTGATATTGTGTTATAATTGCAAACATGCAGTTCCTTAATTGATTGATGCTCTGAAGTCCAGTAATTTCTCCTATGAAAAAGCAAAGATGTTTAAACCAAGTAATTACTTTTCGAGACAGTGCCTGAAAGTGACAGAAATCCTTTCAATCTACTAGTTTTATTTATCCATAAATATTAACTACATAGTGAAATAAGAAAGCATTCCTAATTTCAAAGCACTTAAATGGTAAAAGTCCCTTAAAGAAAGGTGTTTCTTTTCTAGTTAAAGAACTGCCCCTCATAAAAACTGGGCATGTTTGCACTATGCACTAAACCACCCTGCATATAAAGCACTATAGGCTGGTTGTTCTCATGCTAACTATCCATCACTGTGCGGCTTGCCATAGCTTGTTTCTTTGCTCAGCCATTACACCAGCTCTGGCATATATCCAGATGCCTGGGATACCTCCTTGGTTCCTGGGTCCCTGCATCAGCACCCTTTCTGCAATTAGTCCACTGGGACGGTAGGTACTGAAGAAGCTGGCTGCAGCTCTGTATCGGATCAGCAAATAGAATTTTCAGCACTCTTATGAGCATAGTATGCTGCTCTCTGACTTTGCTGGGGTGGGGTGGGAACTGTGCAATTCTGAAAGGCTGGGGTGGGGGGGTCGTGATCTTATACAAGGGCACCTCTCTGATATTTAGGCCAGCATAGTGATATTTGCCTATGGTCAGTGCCTTGTTAATTTCATTCCCCATGCTGCCTCTTGCCTTGATAGAAGACACCTTTTGTCAAAAGCTGCTTCCTGTTCTAATGAAATAAGATGATCCTTCTCTCCTGTAACTGCCACTCATTCGCCCATCTCCCTGGAAAAAAAACAGGTCACAAATAGAATGGGTTCAGGAATGTTAAACCTGATAAAGTTTTTATTTTATTTTTTTATGTTATATGGGATTTGTTCTCCTGCACAAAAGCAGTAGACTTCCTATCCAATATTTATCACACATACTCTTTTCCTGCTCTTGCAAATGATATTTGCACTTTGATATTTGCCTAGTTTTTTGGTGTGTTTTTAAGGATGCTTCCCATTACACAGAAGCAAAGACTATCTCTCATTTAGCCAGGAGCTGCTTTGGCGCCTGCCTACTTCCAGTTTCTTGTTCTCATTCCTTGCTAGCTGCACATGATCATATGTGTGCACAGACAGCTTACAGAGCACTGAGCAAGATCACTAAACATATGTAAATGTCATGCACAAAACAGAAGTGGAAATCTTAAAAGTGTAAAATCTTTTACACTTAGAAGCTGCATTGTTCAGTCTCATAAGCAAACTGTGAAGGTGTCTGTGTTATCTAATTCTCTTCTCTGTTTTGACAGAAAATTAAGTAATGCCAGGATAAATAAATGAGAGCTGAAATTTAAAAATCTTTCTGCCTTATTTTTGTTTCATCTTTTTCTGTGACTAATCTGGGAGCATTTATCATGTTCTGTGCTGAAACCAAATCTGATTGATCAGTCAGCTAGCCACTTTTGCTGAAAGAGAAGTGCCTTTTTCTAGTGAGCTCGACTGATAGGAAATGACACTTTTCAGATTCTGTTATGTATGTGTGGAGCACCACAGTGTCAAGAATGCGATCAAGGAATCTGCACATTTCTCAGTCATAATCCTTCCTGAAGCCTTCTGCTCAACAGATTGTACTTAATCTATGATAGACTCGGAAAAGATCTTGCCTTTGCAGTGGATGGTATCAAGTCATATTTCACTGCATGCAATGTAGAATTTCACCGCACATTCCAATGTCCTCCTTTGTACCTTACCTTTAACAAAGGTAACAATTAGATGGGAAAACCATGGGTCAGAGTGAAGAAATTACTTTCAATTTTAGATTTTTGTGTTACAGAGAAATATGACTGCATGTTTAAATCTAATGTAATGCCATTCTTAATTATGTTCACCAGACGTTATTTCCTATGAATCCCATTGCATTTCTGGGTTAAAGTAGCCTTTTTGAACCTGATGCCTTCTCAAATTATCTGGAATACAACTCCCAGCATCTCTGATCATTATCCATCTTAGCTGGGGCTGATGGGAGTTGATGTCCAAAGCATTTGAAGGATGCCATGTCAGCTTTCTGAAGAATCTTCTTGTTGGCATAAGCAGGATTTCCTTCACTGCTTTTTATTTACATGAGCAAACACATGTTGTTGTACCAGCCCATTCATATGACCCATTGGTTAATTCCCAATGTCTAGTGCCATCTCCATGTTTAAGCTTTGGGCCAATTTGGTAAGTTCTCCTTAAGCACTCTTTGAAGAGCTCAGTCAACATATGGCAAGATAGTAGGTGCTAAGTTCTTATCCAGTAACCTGATGGAACTAGCCATGAGATAGAACTAGTGTGGGATCAAGAAATATTGTTCAGTTTTAGAAGGTTGCAGCAACTTCCAACTTATCCAGACTTGTTAATCCGTAAGCATAGTTTTATTTTTATAGCTTCTATGTGTGCATGTGCAAGCATGCATGCATGCACATACACATAATTTTGCTTAATTTTTTTGTATTGGTTACACACACACACACACGCGCGCACACACACACACACAGACATATAGTCAAAGTGGCCATATGCTATCTCTGATACCCTAACAAAATTGGCCATCTGTAATAGCTCCCAAAATCCAAAATGTGCCACTTGAAGCATCTGGCTTATCTTGCCCCTTGGTAAGATTATCTGGAATGATACAGATGTGAAGTATAATTATGTCTGGTGCTTTGTAGTAGTGGGATCTAAAAATGATCTTAAGAATTATTTATGAACACAGAGGTGCAAGTTGGAACACTGAGTGTAGATGATTCTTGTGTCAGGGAAAAGAATGCTGATGTGACGTTAAAATAATTTGAGGTATAGCAATTGAAATTGCTCCCATAATATTATGGGGAATCATCAGAATAACTGAACTCTATAGCTACAGAGGACAAAACCCTACTGCAGTGCCCATAAGCCACTGAACTCAGGCTTGTGGTCATCCCATGCAGAGCAGTAAGAATGACAGGGATGGTCCCATTTTTCCACCACACACATTTCACCAGACTGGCTTTGTTCCTGTGTAGGTGGGGCATTTAAAAGGGTGAGCGAAGCAGGCGAGGGAGGCTTTAGGTCAGGAGCTCATATCCTGACTACGCAAAGCTCACTCCCCCCGCCCCCAAATTTTCTGAGGTTGCTTTCCTCACCTGGGAGAGCAGCTGGCATAAGATTTCAGTGCTAGAAGGAGGCTGAGGGGTCAGAACTCCAATTGCCAGTTCTGAGGTTGGAGCAATGAAGTATCCTATGGCCCCTGAGGCACTGCCTAGGGGTCATAGGTTTGTTCCCTCCATGCCATCTAATGAGGTCTAAAGGAAGAAAATTAATTTATCCCAGAGGTATTTGGACTTGCACAAACTTATCATAAGAGGTATGATGTTTGTTTGCTTTTGTCTTGCAGTCATGAGACGCAAACTACTTGCTGGGATCATCCTAAAATGACAGAGCTCTACCAGTCCTTAGGTAAGAGAATTCTTCAGCAGCTTCATTTTTCGCAATAGCTTTTTTTTTTTTTTTTTTGGTTCTTTGTTTTGTTTCTTGTGTGTGGGGCTGATAAATCAAGGATTATTTTGGAATAAAATGAAAGAAGTAAAAGGCCAGGTGTTGAAAAGGAGAACAATAAAAACTTAAGTCTTAAATGCCACATTTTAGAAGTATTACACTTTCACTGATACACCGTTTATCCTTTAGGATACAATTGCATGGTGCAGCTTTTCTTTTTAAGAAAATTAACTAATTAGCATGAACATCTTTCTTCCATTGCCCCATTTGGTCAGCAGAGAACAAAGCCCAGTTACTGTTACATTTGAATTAGATAGGTTGAGAACAAGCCTCGTCCATGTAGTAGAGTGTGCTTCCTGTTTTCAAAGAACATGGTTGGTGGAATTAACACCAGCATCACAACATCATCTTGAGCATTCAGATTGTCTGTAACAACAAATTCATGGTTGGCTACCCCTGTGAAGAATCATCTCCTGAACATTGGACTCAGAAAAGGTCTATGATATACTGCAGGGGGGACTCCAGTGGGAGGTAAGACTTTCCACACAAGATGCCTCCTTCCAATTTTCAGCACCACCTCCCTGTGACAGCCCAGTTTTCCTAAAGGTTTCCTGAGTCTCAGATTAATGAGGGATGCAGGGATTGAAGAAGGCACCAGGGAATAGAAAGCCACTTTATATGAACAAATTTTGCTTGCATATTACTTAGCTAGAATATATTTCATTCTGGATATTTCATGACTGAGTTTTCATCACTTCCTAGAAATTGTTGTTCACTGCCAAGAGAGGTTTGGCTATTGGTTAGTATAGAAAACATACAAGTCAATAAAACCATCTAATTCCCTGGATCTATGAGTTTTGAAGTATCAGGACAGGGTTCTCTTAGTCCCGTGGTGAACACAAGTGCCAGATGATGTTAGAACTTAGAATTTACTTTTGCTTTTCCTCTGTGGATGCACACTAGTCCAGAAAGCAGTTTCAAAGCATGCTTAGTGCAACCATGGTTGTGTGGCATCCAGTTAGTTTGATGATTTGCAATATGTGCTCCATGAAGCAGCCATAGTTATTGCAAGGTAGTGCTTCTGTAGAGCCTCTCTAGGATTTAAAAATAGACCTCATACTCTGAATATTTACTACTTTTGATCTGGTTACCTATTACAAGCTTCCCCGACCCTTGTTTCGGTTTAATATGAACAGAGTGAAGTGTCCCTTCTCTGTATCATATTTGAGAACCAGTTGTTTCACAAAGGTCTGTGCAGTATTTTGGAAGAATTTTTTGTAAGGAAGCCTTTTCCAACAAATCTGCAAGCCTTTAATCATGGATAAGGGAAGCAACATGGTGTGCACTACTGAAACCTGGGTGAATGAGGTGGTACCTCAGTCAGGTATGTCAGCCTGAATGTTTGATATAGGCCAAGGATGGACCAAAGGAAGGGGACTTGCTGATCCATCAGAAATCCATCAGGGAATAACTCTGAACTAGATCTGCACTAGAAGGTCTGCATCTGGAGTGAGGCCAGAAACAGATTGGAGATGCTGCTGGAATGTTACTCGTCTTACTGGTGGTCCCAAGCATGGTGCTGTAGTAGTCAAAAATAGTGCTCCTTGGTGACTTCACTTTCTGCACTGAAGCTGTCTCAGAGCTTCCCTGAGATCTTGCAGCTTTCATAACAACCATGGGAGTGTTCCAAGTTGTTATTAACCATTGTACAGAGCAGGACAAACCCTTGATTTAGTCTTTGTGCTGGTGATATGGTTGGTGCTGTAGAGGTGGGAGGAGTGAGCCCAGTGTTATGGTCAGAACACTTCCTGCTGATGTTGCCCACCGTGGAGTGATAAGGAACACATAAGGGAGACTTAAGAAGACCGAGGCTAGGGAAAACTGATGGGTTTCTGAGATTGTATATATTTTAAAATGTTATTTTAATTTTTTGTTGTAAGCCGCCCCGAGGCTTCGGCGAATGGGGCGGCATAAAAATGTTTTAATAAATAAAAAAATAAAAATAAATATTTTTTTGGGTGGATATTGCTAGTAGTCCAATCAACACCCTTGTTCTTCTTCGGAATGGTGAGATGTTCTCCTGCATTCTACTCCTGAATACTGTTCTGTCCCACAATATTCTGCAGAACTGAAGCAGGTTGGATGGCAACTGAAGCAAAGATGGTGAAAACTTTATTCTGATCTCCACTTAGAGTACATAATTGTACCATTCATGTGAAAGTGTGGGCTGTGAAAAAGGCATCCTTGAATAGCCATCCACTTGAGTGCTAGATGGTGGTTTGGACCCTGCTAACTTCACAGACAGGCCCTTTGAAATGCTTTTTGTAAATTACACTTCAAGGATAAATTAATCTCTCTCCAAAGCAATCTATGTGCTATCGTTATAGCAGATCAAAGTGAGGTATCCAATGCCTTATCTAATCATGTTTTGTGAGATCAGTTTCCATTCATGCAGCTTGATAACATGGGGAAGCTGATTGTAGTCATGTAACCAATTTTACACTTGATCTTTGCCCCCCCCCCCCCCCGCAATAGCTTATTAAAGCTAGCTAGCTTGTCATGGCTTGTCACGGCTCATGGGGTGGGTTAGGAATATGTTTAATGTTTTACTGTGTGAAGGATGCACAAAGCCTCATTCATTGAAGGAGTGCGACTACACCCAAACATGCCTACACTGCATCCAAGAATTTATGCGGACCATTGCCAAGTTGTGGACATACTATCCCTAGGAAAGGAGATTGGGAGGGTTGTGGCCTGGATGGAACTGTAGTACCTTGGGGTATCTACTCAACCTGTAAGAGTTGTAGGGTCTTTTACCGTGGTTACTTACTTAATGTTCTTCCCCACCAACCCCATTATATCCTTTGATTGTCCTTGAGTGGACTGTGCTTCTGCTTCAAGTGAGTGTGAAAAAGGTGACTAGGAATGTGCTCTTTGGTACACATTAATTTAATATTACTTATCTCGAATTTTAACTAGCTTTGGTTATGACAGGTGGCTTGCTTTCATTAGGGAAGGAAATGAATACTGTAACCACAATGGTATCATAATTTTATTTTCTACTTCTAATATAAATCATGGTTACATGTAGATGAATTAAAACTCTCTTTACAGCTCTGGTGCGTCTTCAACTTGGAGTATTATGTTCAGTCCTGGGCTCCACATTCCAGGAAGGATACAGTCAGGTTAGAATCGGTGCAGTGTAGGACCACAAGGATGGTGGTCAGATTGCAGGGAAAGCCATATGAGGTGAGATTGAGGGAACTGGGTCTTTTCAGCCTGGAGAAGAGGAGACTCCAAGGGAATCTGTTGATGACATATAGGTACATAAGGTACTGTTACACAGAGGTGAGTAGAGACCTGTTTTCCCCTGCAGAGGAGTGCAGGATGTGTTCCAGTGGAGCACAGCTCAAGGAACCAAGGTTCAATTTGGATGCCAGAAAATACTTCCTGGCAGGTAGGACCCCAAGCATATGGAATGGGCTTCCATGGGAAGTGGTTGAAGCCCCATCGGTGAGGGTGTTCAAGGATAGACTGAACATGCATATGGTAGGCATGTCATGAACGGAGCTGGCTGGAGCTGGGGGTCAGACTAGGTGACCCAGGAGGCTCCTTCTGACTCACTCTGTTTCTTTGTTTATGTTTGACACACAAACTGGAAGCTTACAGTTAGGTTTGCATATAAAAATTGGCTAAGAATGAATGTTGTTGTTTTCTTTAGCTGATAAACTAGGGTGTATGTTTGTGTGGAGAGAAGGAGAGATGTTTAAAGTTTTTGGGGCCTCCAATATAAGGAACCCTGCTAGCAATGCAGTGGTGCAGGAAAATCTCACACAGCATAATGCTTTATATAAATTGAACAATTCAAGTCTAACCTATTTACTCTTGGGAAGAATCTCTAATGTATTTTCAGTCCTTTTCTTTGCCTTGGGTTAGAATTGGTAATAATAGAGTGGTTCTTGAGACCTTGAATAGTTTCTATTTTATATGAAAAGTTTAAATTAAAGTATATGGTATATTGCATATTCGTTATCCATATAATCCTTGGCTCCAGCACCAGGATGAAATTGGGTTTCTTGGATGTGTGAAGGAATACTCATAGTTTGAGTAGGTTTAATTTTAATTTTGTAGGCTTGGTGATTAGGTGAATCTGGCATCCATCGGTTTTATAGCAGGATCATATGAAAAACTGCACATGGTTCAGTATCACAGCCCTATCCAGATGGATGTGCTTTGTTCTTTATTTCATAAATTAACATGCAGGGGACCTCTCTGTTTTTTTAATAAAATGTTTTTGTGTGGGTGTCTGTGTGAGATGCTTTTCTATATAGCAAGATATTGCATAAAGGAAAATACCCATTTTTACTTGTTTCCTTCACTACACTTATAGCAATTTATGATCTGATGTTTTTTAATAACTTCATCTGTCGATTTGGTTTTTTCCTAGGATGTATTTAAGTTTGGGTTTTCTGGGAAAAGTTCTAACATCACATTATATAAGAGAATTTTGGGATTTAACATCACTTCACAATATTATTAATATCACATCATAGTCTAGTTACTGTAACTTGTAAGAATGAACATGAATGGGTATCAGAAATGCAGAAATGCAGTGTAAGCATTACTGCCCATTGAAAGCAAGCAAGAGGACAACAGTACAAAGTAGCTTTTGAGCAACAAAGCATAATATGGGAGTCTGAGAGACTGCACAGCCTCTTTGTCTAGCACCCTACTTTAGGCAGTTGAGATGAGAAACCTTAGCCACTAAAGGAGACATTTGAAAAGAAAAGGCGCCAGAATACTTGGCAGAAGCTGTTTTAATTTGCTGACATAGGAAAGTGGGGAAATGAAAACTAAGTGAGAGGGTTATGTCACTAAATTATTACCTTCCCCTAGTGACAGGAAAGAGAGAGTGGGCTTGCATATTTCAGCCAGTAGAAAGGGAATGGAGAACAGTACAAGGTAAGCAGATACTCAAGCCCAGCATTTAGAACAATAATATATTGCAATGTCTTCAACAGGAAGACTGCTCTCAGATGATATCCATGCCTTTCTTTTCTCTCCTGTCATATTCAGTTTCCTTTCTATATTTTCAGATGGCAATATCCATAGTTTGTTTTGATGTTGAATGAGGACTGGGCACACTGTGGCTAGTGTTCACCTCTAAACCTTATTTGAAGTTGAACTGTTGAAAGCTAACTTACAAATCATGGTTTGGAAGCTAGTACTGAATTAGAGACAGTAGCTGTGTAATGACAGTGTCTGGGTTAAACAAACCATGGGCTGCTGGAAAAAGGCTGGGGAGAGCACATGCAGGACCACCTGCAGTGTGCCAGCCATGCTGCAGTTAATCAACAGCCTACTGATTACAAGCCCATTTGGCTGTTGAGTGCACTGTGTGAACCTGAAGTCATGGGTGGATTTGTAGGTTAAACAACCAAGCATTCAACATCCTATAGGTCTGGATTTGCATGGCATACGCAACACCTAATGAATGAGGTGATCCTAGGCTGTTGAGTAAAGGTGGAAGTGGTGGACACATGGGAGGCAGCATACTCTATAGAATCACAGGACATGGCATGCTTATTCTCTGTTGCTCATGCATGGCAAGCCATGGATGATGTAAGTCATGTTTTGTTGCTACCTGATGTTTAAATTTTACTAGATCATGCTGTAATCTACCTGATTCTGGCAAAAGCAAACCATGGTTATTACTACGTGGAAGTAGAGGTGGAAAGGAGGGAATATGCAAGACCCAGTATGTTCCAAAAAGTTCATATTCTGCCAAAGCAAAGCTTTCCATTTAGTCCAATCATATACAACAGGGATGGGAAACATGGCTGGTTTTGCTGTCCCTTGCCATTAAATGTTGCTACAGCAGCAAAACAGCAATTCTGCAAGGAAAGGAAACGGGTGGATGGTGGGCACACCCTTTGAGTAGAATTGCAGCTCTGTTTTGGTGGATTCAGCAGCAATTTCGTTGCACGGTGGAATGGGAGGTTGCTGCAAGCCCTGACCTCCCTCGGGTTGCTCATCTTTGCTATAGAACCATAGGCAAGAGCACTGTTTACTACTGTAGGCTCATTATTAAAACACCTCTTTAAACTCCCAGTTGTTCATCTGACAACTCAAACTAAATCCCATGGAATTCTGAGATATTCAAAGGACCTACAGGTTAGATTGGGTGTTTTTCAAAGGAAGGGGAAGAAAGGGGAAAAGAACCAACAATGCCCTGATAGTTCTTTCTATTCATTTTGGTTCCCTGGCTTATAACAATACTTTTATAAAAACACTGTATTTCTCAAAACTGTGTGTGTGTCTGCAAAATTGCAAATGTTTCCACTTACCATATACAGTTACATGTTTCATTAACCAGTAATGCTATTCTGTTTCACTTTTTTCATTTGTTTCAAAGCTACATTTAAAAGGCAATAAGTGGCTAGCGTTATCTGCATACTTGTGCTTTGTTTATAAAACAAGTACTGGGGAGAATTATATTTATAAATGTTGGAGTATGGTTATGGAAAAGCATTGAAAAGATGAGGTTGAATTTCTCCTCCAGCACTTTCCTCTAATAGCAGTGTTCTGAATACAACTTATCTAAGTTTTATATTGCGCTTTGCTGACCCAAATTTACTTTTACACATGCATCAAAGTAGGTAATGAACAGTTTCATTCTTCCTTGTACTCTGTATGTCAGCTCTTCAACAAATTACAGGTATTTATCAACCCACAGGAAACTTGTCTTCTTCCTCCAAAGCAAAACACTTGCTCATTATATGCGATTCTTCTTTACGGAAAACAAAAGATTCTTGCAAATAAAAGATTCTTGCTATTTTAGAGTTCTGGAACGATTCAGTTTAAGTGTGTACATGACATGTAAAATGGAACATTGAGGGGGTATTGCTAAAGAAATGGCAATATTTGTTAGATCAAATGTGTTCTCCTTCTTGACATTTAATAACCCAGAGTCTGTGGAAGAATGAAAAGTGCAAATTACCTCCCAGGCAATACAATGCACTCAGCTATATGAATTGTATATGTTCCTACCTGTACTGGAGACCAGTGGAAGTCACCTATGGATGTGATATAAAATATGATGTATGGAATACAATAATAATCCCTTTATGATTATTAATAATCCCTTTATCAGGCTAGGATAAGAATTAAAATATCTGGAGTTTTATCACACCCTTTGGGGTCTCCTAGTTGGGCCCATAGTAGTCCTGCTAAAGACAACAGACTGGTACAGTTTCTCATAAGCAGACCCACAGTGGAAATGGTCCCCCACCTTGATATTTAAACTCATGACAAGCAAATTTGCTCTTGCATCAGGGAAGCAAAACTTGTAGACATTAGGAAGTGAATCCTCCTTCAAAAACATTTTCTGCCCTTGCAGTCTTAATTCAACTCTGCTCCTGCAAGTGAAAAGCTAATAGTATGTTGAGTCTGGGGAATTCTCTCTCTCTCTCTCTCTCTCTCTCTCTCTCTCTCTCTCTCTCTCTCTCTGTGTGTGTGTGTGTGTGTGTGTGTGTAGAAGGATCATTGGTATAGCTAATGTGCATCAGCAGTTTGATAAATGAAGCCCTCCAAGTTGTTTTATAACCATTCTGCTATTTTATATTCTGATTGCTATATTAGTAATGTATAGAAACAAAGCCACAGCAAAGCTATGCTTGCTCTCACTCGTTCTTTTCCACCCTCGCTCCCCACCCCCACCCTGGCCACACTCGTCCAGGAGTTACACAGTTGGGTTGCATTTGTCACATCTAATGGAGTCAGCAGATGTTTGCATATGCATGCTTAGAGGACTGGGGAAATGTATAGGTTGCAAATAACAGTTTTGTCTTGTAATGCAAGCAAAGTACCAATCCAAAGGAACAGGAGAGGTGTACCAATGCACAGAACCAGAACTGAGGGCAGGGAGCAGGGCAGAAAGCATACTGGAGCGTGTAATGTGAAACTGGGGCCATCGACTGGGGCCATTGCTTTGAGGGGACTCCTAGACATGCAGAAGCAGATGGTAGGGGAGGAGAAGGGGGAAGCTGGTGGACAGAGAAGAAGCGGATATCATGGTGAGGGTAGGAGGGAGCAGTCTTGGTTGGGCAGAAGCGGGAAACAACAAAATGTGGCAGTAGAAGGGAACAGTAGCAGCGGCTGCATGTACACAGGAACATGTAAATAACCACCTGGTCTAGGGTGCCAATGCCTAAAGATGGGCCTGCCAGCAGCAACACACATGCCCTTTGGCATGTAAAATGGCTGCGGGCAAGAAGGGATGTTTTTGTATAGGAGGAAAAATGAAGAAAATGTGGAGGAAACAAACCTCCACCTTCACTCTCCATAGAAGCCAGATTCAAGGCTCACTGCAAACAAAAGTCTTGACAGGGGTTGGCATCCAAAGACGCCCTACTTTACCCAGATCATCACCATTTAATTTACCTAGAGAAATAGCAAGGGCATCTAAATATCAGCCAAAGGGGAAAGAGCTGTATTATCTCCTGCTTTTTCAGTCAAACCTTTATCATGTGTTTAGGCACAGCCCATTACACAATGAAATATTAATAAAGTGAGAAAAATCCTTTCACAGTAAAATAAAAATGAGACTCAAATGGACCTTGAGCTTATTCCAAGTTTTTGCCACTACTTCCTGTTCTCTGTGGTGTTTGCCTAAAAGCAGGCTATGAAATAAGGAGGGAAGTACTTTGTTGATTCTATGCAGGTCCTGCCCACAGGTAATGGTGGTCCTCAAGATACCTCATTTTTGACCCATTAAATGCTTAGCTATAAATGAGCTGCTCCTATCATTCTGGAACTGTGCAAGTTTCTTATCTAAGGAAAATTCTAGGCTGCCATTTTTCAAAATAAAGGCCCACAAAGACCATTGGGAGAAGAGTGTGACTTCTCTAGGAGACCCTAAGATAATGTTGAGGCTGTGAAAGTCAGTACATTCATTAATTTGAAACATGGCATTTTCACTGGGTGTTCCCTCAAAAAATAAGAAGATACAAAGGTATATAGCACAAACAAACATAAACCCAGCCGTGTACTATTTTTCTGATGTTTGGCAGATATAATATAATCCTGTGTCTGTATCTATGATCTGACTTCTTATAAAGAAAAAAATAATAGTAATTTTTTTTAAAATTTCCTAATACAATCAATGACACAAAGTCTTGGATTTCCCAATCTTGGTTTGGTTTCAGTACCCTAGTTTAAGCAGATGACCTCTGAATAAGTCTGGGTAGACTTATTTTCCAAAGCACTGAATCCAGGTCCGCACTGAATCTGAGGTTTGGTGCACTCCTCTTTCAGGAATAAGGTAGGGCTTTGGTCTGATCCAGGATGGCCTTTAGGACTCTAAAGCCTAAAGCATCACCAGGTCTGAAAACGAGCTGCTGTGACTGAGTGATACAGGCAGGGCATGCTAGGTAATTCCATTTTTGCAGAGCTACTGACCCATGTCAGTAGTAGTGCTTGAACAATATTACCCAGTTTGCCTTGAATCTGGTCTGCAGCTCTAGTTGCATGCCAATCATGGGAGAGTTTGCCTTTCTTTTTCTTCATTGCCAGAGCAGAAAAGAAAGGTAATGGTGTTGGGGGTGGGGGAGCAGATACTGGTATTACACTTCCATCTTGTTTGGAATTTTCTCTTCATACAAGCTCAAACTGCAGAATCACACTGCACTTCTTTATGGACACAGATTGACCCCTTCCACAGATTAAACCCCATGTATATCCCAATCCCCCAAGCATTAGGTAAATAAAATACTTGACAGCTACAAAACACTCCCGTCTCTTTTTTTACACATCTAGCAAATGCTGATTGATTTAGGTTTGACACCATGTAAGCTACATTATACAATATCTCATGCTTTTACTTCAGCCTTGCTAGTTTGAACATAGCATTGAAGCTGCAATCCCCTCGCCTAAGGTATGTGTGTGCTGCTCAGCTGCATGTGCTTTAGTCCAGTACAGACATTGGCCTGCATCCAGTATGGAGTTCAGTTTGCTTAAGACTATTGGAATCAGTGAAATTAAGAGCATTGGAATCAGTTAAATACACTTAACATTGAGTTGAATAGTGACCTTAAGCAAACTTTAGTCAATGCTAGATTGCACACCATTTTTGATCTCTGGCTTTAAGCTGCACAATAGCTCTGAAATACTGGCTCAGTAAAATATGTACTGTTGGTATTTAATACTACTAACTTCCCAGCATTTTCAGTTAATAAAGGGATGTGTTTTCCTTAGGTAAGCAACCCCTGCTTTAAATGGTAATTGTAGCAGCTGGATGCAGCCATGAAACAGATATCTGTTTATCTTTTTTTATTTCTGCAGAATTCACCAATGTAAAATAGTAAAGGCAACCCACAGATTTCATCACAGCAGTATAGCATGACTTATTCCATATTTCTAAAGCCTGTTGATTCATATCTGTGAATACGAACTCTTGTTTAAAGGGTTTGAAGGTTTCTGTGAAACTTTGCCTTTTGGGCTTGCCAGGACAACGGGGAGCATAAGAGTGGGACCACTTCACCAGCCTGCCAAGCTGAAAGTACAGTGCAGAGAGATCACTCCAGCTGGTTGGCTAACCAGCCAGCTGAAGCAAACCTTGGCTTCACTGCCCTGCCCTGCCCTGCCCTGCCCTGCTGATCCAAGCACTTTTGGGAATGGAGATAATGTTAGCCATCTTGAGAGTGAGCCAAAGGGCCACAGCTCTCTTGACCTGGGCCACCTTGAGCTCAAAAGGGTTCACAGTAGTGCTTGCACCCCATCTACATGACAGATACTTGTTCCCCTCTCCTGCACCGTTACTGTGCGGTTGACCTGTGTCCCAAAAGGCTCATTACTTTGGCATGGAGAGCAAGTCACCTTGGCTAGCCAGTTGGCTACTGGCAGTAGTGCAGAGGGAAGATCATTTTGGATGGCTAGCTGGCTGAACAGCACCTGCTGTCCTGCTCTTTCCTGAAGTGGAGATAACTTTAACCCACTGGCCAGGTGAAGCAACCCTGGTTCCCCATGCATGTCCACACCACTATGGCTCAGAGGGAAGCTTGTTTCCTCTGGCTGCATATCCAGCTGGCTGAAGAGATTGCTACTCCCTACTGGGAGCCCTTTCAGGCTTGCTGTAGTAGGGAAAGGGGAAAACCCGATGCTCCCACTATGCTCCCTAGGATATTTGAGGGAGGACCAGATTGCACAGGAGGAGTCTCCCTCCCCATGGTGTGACCATTAGCCAGGTGCATTTTCCACAGGGTTCTGCTTTTGAGTAACCCTCCCAGGCTGGTTCCAGTGAATATAACGTTGGGTGGCTGAAATGAGTAGTACCACAGGGTACTATTTTGTATACAGTGTTATTTAACATCTGCATGATGTGGGAGTGGTCGTTAGGGGAGTGGGGCAACTTTTTCTGACCTAGTGCCTAGATGCAGCTATGGGCAATATACAGGACAATAGACTGACACTTAGCAAACCATGTTTCCAAATTAAAACCTTGTTGTGGCACTTAATCTCTGAAATGGCCCCTCACTGAAACTTGACTGGTTCCTATTCCGCTGTCAGTTCAGTGCCTGGTTTAAATGCCTCTGTCCAGGCATTTCTGCTGATTTGTTCAACTTGCTCTGCTATTTCTACATCTTTTATTTGTTTCATTGTGATGTTTTATAGGTGAACAGTATTATGTTGTGGTGTACTTTGCTTCTTCATGCCGCTTTTATGTATCTTGGTATGCTAGCATGAAGGGCAGATTAAAAATAATTTTAAAAACTAAATTCACTATCCCCAGGTCGAGCACAAATGCTTTAGAACTGAAAAAACAGTTGCCTACCTTGAAACCATATTGCACTTGGAACATTACATTCTTTATGGGAAGCCAGCATTTTGCTAACCGTTCGTGTAGAGGACTTGCATAATAGCAGTATCCCGAACACTGCTTTCATGAAGAGGCCGTTTGCCTCTACGTACCTACGTGTTCAGTCCATTAGACAGCAAGTGCAGATGTACTGTTGCTCCATCACATCTTCATTGGGGTCCATGCATTTTATCTTTGCCCCTCATTTCTTCCAGTGAGTTCAAGGTGACACATGTGGGCCCTTCTCCCTCTCCTCTTCCCTTCCCTCACATGTTATCCTCACAATAACCCTGTGAGGTAGATGGGCCTAGCAGCTGATGAGCTTCAGCACCAAGTAGAAACCTGAACCTGGATCTCCTCAGTCCCATTCTCTGAAATGCGACTCTGATCATATCTTTTCAGGAAAACAGGAAAAGTGTCTTACTGCCCCAGATAAAATCTTTCCGAGCTGCCTTGCCAGTACCTTCAATGGCTAAGACAACTTTGATTATTCTTTTCTGAAGACTGAAAATTTGGCCAGTAGCAGCATTTGCACCAGTGTCTTCATACTGAGATGTTTCCAAGTTTAGTAGCATTTCTAGAAAAAATAACAAATCATTTCTCACTCATGTATGAAACCTAACATTAAACACAATGGTTTGATCAAGAAGTCAACTCTTCTCTTTGTTTTTGGTTGAGAGTTCATGCCCTTGAGCCATCCCTTTACCTTAATGCTCTTAGGAGCTGGTGTCTTTAATGTACACTAGCTTTCTACTTCACCTAAAGCTATTCTGTTTTGGTTCATACTGCTGTATGGAACATTGCACATGTATTTAGTCAAAGTGTTTATATGCTACTTTTTAGGGCCAAAGAGACATAGGCGAGAATGACCTAGGATAGTTAGGTAGAGCAGTTGTTTGCAGTTACAGTGTGCCTCACACAAGCTATATTTATATTTTAAGGGAAATGAATCCAGTGTTGGAAGTAAATGGCAGCATGAGACTTGAACAGACTTGTTTGTGACTATGTCAGGACGCCTCAGCTTGAACTAGGTGTCTGAGACTGTGGCCTCACTAACAGCTGTATTTTCCAGCCTCAAAGCTCTCTCCAGGTGCAGAAAAGAATAAAGAAAACCTGGCATCTTGATTGTGCCTTGTTAACAGTCTTCCTGCTGCGGTCTGAGCCCAGTGGGTGGGGAAGGGGGTGCTTTATTAGGACTCAGTCCATTAGTTTAGGGAAAAATTCCTTTTGATCATGATCAGCAGATCATGCTGTTGATATTTATGCAGATTTATTTGCTGTTTATGGCATGTTCTGGACTTGTAAGATTTTGTGAGATTTGGTGGAACCCAGCAGAAGCAGTGTTAGAGCAAAAGAAGCAACTTTCCAAACAGTGAGCTCTTTCTTTTTGGAGCAAAGAAAATAGTATGAATCTCTAGTGCTAAAGCAGTCATTAGTTGAAATTTGAGTCCTACAGCTGTTTCTTCGTATTACTCTAGAATAGGTGCAGGAGCCTCAGTCTGGGTCAGAACCCTTGCACAGTCTGAATTTGTGAAGTTTCTGATCTGGTTTGGGACCCCTGTTCCTATTCTAGGAAAATATGCTAGGGATCTTGCAGAAATATGTTGCTGCTAGATTCATCAAACAGTATTTGTTTTATACCTAAAGAGCAAAAGTGTGCCAGCCCATAGGGATAAGAGAGAACTATATGACCTGGAATCCTGCAGTCCTGATGAGTTCTCCTATGCATAGTCCTAGGCAACGATTTCTGGCATCAAGTGCGAAGGTCAAACATCATCATGAGAAACATGGAGATCCCAGGGACAGTGCCAGTGACACAGCACAGCAGTTTACATGCTGACCCACAGGAGATGTAGTTTTCCAGAGAGATTGTGATAATCTTAGGAAAGCTCCATCTTCCATAGGTTATTGGCCCTGGGTATGCTAAGTTGTTGTATATCATGGCACCTTGTAGAAAGACACTGGGCAACAAATAGGGAGGAAAAGTCCTCTCTACCTCCCTGTTTTTGAGTATGTCACTGCTGTTTCTACAGCCTGCCCAGGTAAGGAATACAAGGTGAGCATTTGGTGAGTCAAGACTTGGCAAGGAGAGTAGAGCAATTGCCCACTTCAGGGATGAAGTTGGTGAAGCATTTTGGGGATTGAAAGGCTCTAATCTTTTTTGACGTCAGCCTTTAAATGCTTCCCAAGTAATTTCGTAGCCTAGCTTGGAAAACTTAGCCAGAATCTTTAATTCTATTTCATGTCTAGAAACAGAGACTTTCAAATGAGGTCAGTTTTGCTTCAACATCAAATTAACTGAATTCAGAGAAACTCACATGCACTTCAAAATCTTGTTGCTGAAATAAGTTCTACATAATGCAAAGTCCTACTGTTGGTATTATTCAGAAACTAAATAGTTTCTCCTGGAATATACGCTCTGTAGAAATGTAGTAATTAGTGTTCATTCTGTTTAGAGTCCTACCTCCCCCATCATGCATTGAGCAATAATCTCTCTATTCAGTACACTAGCTGTCATATTTTCTCTATGAACTTTCTTTTTTCAGAACTGGCTAGAGCATAAATATGTGCCATAACTTGTAATTCAGAACCTTCCAAATTCAAAAATACACTTTTAATAATGTTGGTGTTAGCTTTGATCCTACTTTTCCTTTCCTTTGGTCAAGTGCTTCATACCTTTAAGATCTATGAAACAAGACAAAATGCAATTAACATAGCTTCCTCCAGAATGGAAATGCTATGGAAAAAAACTGTATGTTTCTTAGGCAGTGTCTGGTAAGGAAACAAACTCAGAATAGTTAGATATGTTTGTTAAGTACGTTTTTGAAAACAGTAACATGAGGTTTTGTATGTTTTTGATTTCCAGTGGAGCAAAGCTCTCTGGAATTGTTGGGATCGTTAACTCCTATATTTAAAGATTCACAGTATAATTTCAATTACATGTATCAATCAAGCAATTTACTATCTGTGCATGTTCCTTTGTGAACAAACTTGGATATGTAAATAAAAGAATTTCCATAGTGTTATTCAGCCACTATCAAGTTGAGTACTCTGATTGTGATTTATTTATTTTATATAAATAAAAATGCCTGAATTGAAAGTTTGTAATGAAATATATTTAAAACTATAAATAATAGTAAAGTAGGAAAAATGCAACTGAGGGTGAGGTGAATCTGTTATCTATACTGCAAGTCGTCTATTGAAGCTCACAAAGAACTATGATGATTTTTAAAAGAGATCACTAATAGATTAATGTAACAGAGATTAGCAGACTAATATTTATATATCCAGAAAATACCTTTATACCCAGAAAATGTATTATTTATCCAAATATGCCAACTAATTGCTTTTTTGTATGCAGTTTTGTTCTTTTCCTACCTTCATCTTTTATATTATTTAAAGAGCATTTGTATGCCTTTTTAACCAGATGTTATTTATATTCTAATCTTTGTTCTTCGCCTCTTATTTGTAATGTAGGAATAATTGTCTCCCCTTTTCCCTTAATTGAATAATAGTGTTCAGAGTAAGAGTACTGATTCTTTACAAGTCTACACAATGAAACTGCAATCACAGTCTCCTGGCAAATGAATGCCAGGGTTTTAATTGGCTGATTACTTTTGTTTAAAGTCCACAGTTTATTCCAAGTTATATTAAGGTTTGAGGGTCTGTCACTATTATTATGAAGCAGATCTAGCAAGAAGGAACAATGCCAGAACAATACACTAATGAGTAGCCCATCAGAAAAGTGCATGCAAGTCTGTTAACAGGAATAGAACAAATACACTTTGAAAACTGGTAGCATTATGTTAAAAAGATAATGGGCTCTCTTAAGCAGGTGTTCAAGATTAATACTCCAGAAGTTGCAGTCCAAATAATCTGATGCTTGTCTGACAACTATACAATGAGGTTATTTTTTTTCCCTAAATAACAGCAGTAAATGAGAGAGAGTAGTTGGGGGCACTGCATTTCCCAGCACTTTCCAAGTGAATACACCAAAAATAAGAAATAGAATAGAGAAAGGAAGCAGAAAATAGCCTAAAATGAAATGAAGGGTGACAGGAAGTGAGAGGAGAAAAGTTTTTTGAGTCTTATCAGTATTCATGTGCAAGGCTCCATTAGTGAATGCTCTTGTCATTTGTGAGGATATGGCAATATCAAAGACTACAATGGTCAAAATACTTAAATAAACCTGCATTTCTAGTACCTTGCATTACATAATTTGTCCCAGATGGGGGTGAGGAAGAATGATTGCACCATAAGAATGCACAGACGGATGTGTTTTCTATGTGAGGTTTTAAACTGGCTACTTTAGTGAGCCTTCTACTGCCAGAGTAGGATTAAGATCTGCCTTCAGCGTGGTTTTCCTGTATCTTTCTTTGTGTTCCATTACACACATTGCCCTGCCAACAAAAGTGTGTATAGTCAAGGCTATGGTTTTCCCAGTTGCAATGTATGGCTGTGAAAGCTGAACCATAAGGAAGGCTGAGTGCCAAAGGACTGAGGCCTTTGAATTGTGGTGCTGGAGGAGACTCCTGCGAGTCCCTAGGACCGCAAGGCGATCAAACCGGTCAGTCCTAGAGGAGATCAACCCTGACTGCTCTTTAGAAGGCCAGATGCTGAAGATGAAACTCAAATACTTTGGCCACCTAATGAGAAGGAAGGACTCCCCGGAGAAGAGCCTAATGCTGGGAACAATAGATGGCAAAAGAAGAAGGGGACGGCAGAGGG
>NW_025335941.1:4595575-4920179 GCF_004798865.1 Varanus komodoensis | reverse complement strand
GCCTTGCGGTCCTAGGGACTCGCAGGAGTCTCCTCCAGCACCACAATTCAAAGGCCTCAGTCCTTTGAATTGTGGTGCTGGAGGAGACTCCTGCGAGTCCCTAGGACCGCAAGGCGATCAAACCGGTCAGTCCTAGAGGAGATCAACCCTGACTGCTCTTTAGAAGGCCAGATGCTGAAGATGAAACTCAAATACTTTGGCCACCTAATGAGAAGGAAGGACTCCCCGGAGAAGAGCCTAATGCTGGGAACAATAGATGGCAAAAGAAGAAGGGGACGGCAGAGGATGAGGTGGCTGGATGGAATCACTGAAGCAGTTGGTGTGAGCTTCAGTGGACTCCAGGGGATGGTGGAGGACAGGAAGGCCTAGAGGAATGTTGTCCATGGGGCCGCAATGGGTCAGACATGACTTTGCAACTAACAACAACAACAACAACAACAACACACACACTAGGTGATGCTGTAGGGTCATCTAGTAGGATAGCAGAACTGTGCTAATATGCACAGGTTTCATGCTGGCATTCACAAATACTACCAGACTTTCCTGGTGAGTCTCAAAGAACCCCACTCAGATTGTTGCAAGATACAAGAGAGCCCTTGGAAAATGATGGCATCTTATGTACCCACAGACTACACAAGTGCCCAGTTAATTTCTTGTCCAGAAAGGTTCCAAATCATATAGCAAGAAGAAACCATGTATAAAGGGTAGCTGTAAACTTGGAAACACGAAAACACCATAAGCTATATGCACTCTCCTGCAGAAGCATAAGAGCTCACTGGGGTCCCCCCAAGAAATCCAGGTTTTTATTTAAATGTATTAATCAATTAATCAATTGAGATGAAGAAAGATTTAAATAAAAATGTTATTCTATCTCCAACCCAACATTTTGTTTAATTAGATGAAATGCTAGTATACTCCTATTAGTTAAAATTTCAAAGGGTCACCTTAAAAACTTGGCTATTATATAATTGAAGCAGAACGCTTGGGAGGAATTTGGTGCTGCCAAGAGAGAGCACAAAGCTAGGCAAAAGTGGCACTAGCATCCATCCTTTATAAAGCTGCATTGTTCTCTCTTGCATCATGGGGTTTAGTTCTCACATGCCAAGCTTGGCAGGAGTCTCTCTCATTTTCTTCCTTTGAATTTTGCATTCCAAATACAGCAGCCTAACTCTGTCCCAATAAGAAGAGGACCAAAGCGAGGAAGAAGTTGTTCCTAGTTCTTCCCTTTTTTTAAAGTGATTGTAGCTTGGTATTTTTGCGGTAGCATGTTGTGCCAGTCATTTCGCAACTGAATCAGCCTTGAAATTAGTGGAACTCAATGTGCAACTCCTTTTCCTGTTTTAATAGGAAAATGTTTTCAAGGTATTTAATTCTTCCTTTAAAAACACTGACCCTTATAGAACTGTCTATGTCTGCTCAGAAGAAAATCTTACTGAGTTGAGTGGGGCCTGCTGCCAGGTATGTGGGTGCAGAATCACAGCCTTCATGGTGCTTATGGATGAATTAATGAATGATAGTATGTAGCTTTTGCTTAATAGCCTTGGCCAATGGTGAAAACATTTTTTTTTCTTTTCCTTTTGTCCACATCTTAGCTGACTTGAACAATGTTAGATTCTCAGCATATAGAACTGCCATGAAGCTCCGAAGACTACAAAAAGCTCTCTGTTGTGAGTATTATGCAAACTTTCATCTTTCAGAACTTGCTTTAGACTGACAGCCATGGGAATACAGATTCTTAAAAAAGCAGTACATTATTTTAACACTAAATTAGAAGAGATTTGCTGAAGCCTTCAACCTATTCAAATAAATAAATAACTGATATGACACTGGAGCTGTCCGTAGCCCTGTGCAGATGGCCATCAAGCATTCAGACGAACATGGTAGGGCAAGTTGGGTGGAGCGGTGGAAAACTGGGATTGCAGCAACTCCCATGTGTTCAAGACCCATCTCTACTGGCGCTACCCCTGCAGATTCCCTCCACCTGAAACATCCATTTTTGTGAGAGGTGATTTGTGCCTAGAGAACATACATGCATTCAGAATATCTGAAAGCATGGAGTTGGGAAGACAGGCCAACAGCTGCAATTCCAACTCTCTTCCATGTGTTCACTGGCATATATGCATTTATATAAGCTGCTTCTGTACAGTTTGACATCCTAGGCAGTTTACAAAGAAACAGACAAGGCAAGACAAAGCAGTATAAAAACAGTATAAAACAATAAATACATTTAAAATATTAAAACAGTAATTAAATGGAAGAGTATCATGATTGATTACAAGTCAGGGAAAGAATGAGTGAACAAATGTTTTTGCGGTGTTCAAAGTTAGCTGCAGATTCTGTTTCCCAAGCCACACATGGGCCTGAGCTCCAGAGAGCGAGCGCTACTATTGAGAAGGCCTGCTTACATGCCATTACCTGATGGCCCATTGTTGGTCATGGGACTACCAGTAAAGCTTCCTTGGAAGTGCTATGGGGTATGTTGAGGAAAGTAATCAGCTAAAAATGAGCATTGGTTCAGAGACCATTCACAGAGAGCTTTTAATAGATTTCAGTCTTATCTGTCTCACAGCTAATAAAATAAAGCAATCAAGAGCTGCCACATCACCTGTTAGCTGTGTCAGTTGTGGTGGTGAACATGATAAAGCTCTTTCATAAGTGTGTGTGGTTCCTGCATTCATAAAGGGCAGCTTTTACTAACAGCCAGTTGGGCATGATAGCTCACAGTGAGTTATGTGGAGCATGCATCCCCCATCTTGAATATGTAACCTCCACTCAGGGCTGTCAGTCCTCAGACAGTCCTCACATAACTCATCATCAGTTTTTCACATACCCCTCGCTGAACAGGGCCATAGGACACAACGACCTCATAGTACCCACAGGCACCACAATGTGTCTTCATCAAAACCTGGTTATTGTCACTGTGAACCTAATATTTGTTCTACCACAGTGAACTGTTTGGTCTGTGGAAATGTATCAAATAATGTATATTGAGTTCATCAAGCCAATCCAACTCAGGAAGGGACTTTTCATGTTTTAGAAGTATAGAGTTAAGGTATCAAGAAAAGACACTTCAAACACATTAAAGCTACAAAATTAAAAATTTCCTGACCAATTGTTGTTCAGTGCTATGCTGCAGCTTCAACTGTGTTCTTTGATCACTGAATAATACATATATCTATATTCTGTATATTTTAAAAATGCCCAAAATGCCCAAAGCTAAATAGTTGAAGATAATACCTTAATACACACGCATCTATAAAAGAGGGACTTTTGTATGATGTGGGAACAAGTATGGAGTTCTTGTTATAGAATACTTTAGTGGCATCTCATGCAAGTTTAAAACAGAACCATCATAAGCATTCAGGGTTTGCCGCTTATTAGTATGGAAAGCTCTTCCAAAGGAGAATAACCTCTGTCTATCTGTAGATGCATATATAATTAGACTGACACCCAATCCTTGAGGGGTTCACTTAATTATCATTGATTCATTCTCTCATAGGAGCTAGACACTCAGCCTTAAGCTCCATGTTAAAAGCATTTTACTGCATTTCCAATTTATCTAGTACAATTGTGTTAGCAAAAGTGTCTTTCCATGATCCCTAGAGATACAGCTGATAAATAGACAGTTGCTGGACAAGGGACAGCTTTTATGCTTGCAACATTTTATATGCTCTCGAAAGAAGAACTCACCTAGAAATATGACATTAATGGGTGGGAGATTATCAAATGAAATATGAAAACTCAGTCTTCAAGATGATATTTCAGCCTTCTGCTTAGTCCAGCATCAACTATCAAATAATTACCATGCCTCTTTTGCCACAGATTAAAGCTGTTCTTTATTAGTGCTGTTCTTTGTATTATTCATACAGTGGATCTTCTGAGTCTGTCTGCTGCGTGTGATGCCTTGGACCAGCACAACCTCAAACAGAATGACCAGCCAATGGATATACTTCAGATCATCAACTGCTTGACCACTATTTATGATCGATTGGAGCAAGAGCACAATAACCTAGTCAATGTTCCTCTCTGCGTAGATATGTGCCTCAACTGGCTTTTGAATGTTTATGACACGTACGTGTGGGGAAGCTTCAGTGAGAGTTGATTATAATGAACCTTTGTCCTTGCCGTAAAAATGAATGGCCCAGAGCTAGCAAGCTGGAGGTCAAAGAGCAAGTTTAATGCAGCTAATGGCTTAAAGACTGCTCTTAACCGAATCAGTGAAGCCCTTGGTTAGGTTTGGAACTGAGTGTGGTTCTCAGACTTATGAAATGAGAAACTGGCAAATGAACATTATAAATAGGATATCCTAGGAAATTGGGGTAGTTTTTTCCTACTTCTATACCTTTTATTAAATAAGCACACTGTCCTGTTCTTACACATTTTTATCAATACACATTGGCTTGATTTACACTATCACTACCAAGGTGTTTCAAGATGATTAAAACTGCCGGTTTTATAGGGAATGACTTCACATAAGTAGCAGATTTCCAGGGGAAACATTAAAAAATATTATACCTTGAGTTTAGAGAAGCTAATTTTAATTTAATCAGAATGAAATCTGAAGTTAAAGACATGGTTCACAACTCTGAAATATTTTGAGACCTTATGAATATTTCAGTATTAATCAAGAGAATTACACCCAACTATAGTTTTGCATAAGGAGCTACTGATATCTCTAGTAGTATTCTCCTTTAGCATTGCAAAATATGCCAGGAAATTCGCTCTTTTCTATAATCTGGTCTAGATGTATTGTATTTTTGTTGAAATTTTATAGACAAAGAGGATGGCTATTACTTGTTTACTAAAACTGATTGAATTCTAGAAGTAACAATGCTGAATTCGACTAGTATAAATGAAAATTTGCATTTCAGTGCAGCTGATTTGTTTGAGCTGAAAACGCAAAAAAAGCTATCTACAAGGACCCCCATTTGAAGGGCAAATTGTACACTGAAAAGTTTAAATCAGAATAAGCAGGTTGCAGTCAGGAATATTAGGGCAAAACTAGACAAGATGTTAAATGTGTACCATTGGACCTGTCTTTATAATACTGATTACAGACATTTGGAGTGATTTTTGTTTGAACTGCAGCTAGGGAGGGAAGGACTAAATTTACCCCTCCTGCCTGCTACTATCCTAATAATTATTGTGAGCCCCTTTCCCACTAGGGCAGCTATTTACATCATTAAAAATCAGGTTAATGTATTTAATGATGTATTTAATATTTTCTGCTTTCATGTTAGCATATTGAGCATCCTACCTTCAGATTCTGAGGTAGTATGGCTGGCACTCAGTACAACTTGCTGAGGTGTAGCAATGGAAAAGGAACATTTCCTTAGGATTTTTGTAGGCATCTGGATAATGGTTACTGGCAAGCAGAATGCTGGTTTTTGGTCTGATCAGTGAAGATCTTTTTATATTCTTGCTTTTCTTATGTTCTTTTTTGTATCTGTTAGGTAGACAATAACTGGAGTGACTTAAATTTTCTATCTTACTCCCAGTTTCGGCCTGTGACTTATGTATTTATCAGATTTCAATCCTACATAATTAGCCAGAAGGCCCCTGAGTGAGTTACAAGACTTCTTTGATCTTCTGGTTCTTCTGCTATTCTTTCTAGAAATGTTGTACTTATTCACACCCACTCATTTAGTAATCTGTTCTGCATTAAAGGTGGCACCTGCAATTCAAAGTATTAGGGAACCATAGTTCAAGAACATTTAAGAAAACTTTTAGGAAGATGCTACTATGCCCTTCTGTATATTTTATGTTATTTACAGTAACCTTCACATGGTAGGGTATTCAGTACTCCCTGCATGCTAGTAGGACCCACCACTAGCACAGTGGGAACTTAAGTGGTTCCCTAAGCAATTAGAAATGAGTGGAGCCATGGAATCAACTATGGTATAGTGTCAGTACTGGATAAATGTTATATAGAATAAAATTGTTAAGATTTTAAAGAGCTAAATTCAAACCTACAGGTCAGCATTGCAGCTCAGCAATTGTGAATTGAATGGCTAATATGGAGAAGCTAAAGAAACAAACATTTAGAAAATAATACAAAATGGACAGAGAAACCTGAAACTTTACTTATCTAATCACAGCTAAATTACTGTACAGTTATATTCTCCTTTTTGTGGTTGTATTTCATGCTAAAATTTTAGGAATAATTTCCTTCATATTCTTAGGTTGTCATAATGTTTTTGCACTTAGAAACAGTGCCTGAGTGATGGTGATTATTTTCCTCTTTGTCCTGTGACTTAATACCAATAGGGGTCGAACAGGAAGGATCCGGGTTCTGTCTTTTAAAACTGGAGTAATTTCCCTGTGTAAAGCACATCTGGAAGATAAATACAGATGTAAGTCATACTTCATGCATTTCAATTTGTCTATTTCTTCTGCATTTTATGAATGAGGCAGCAAGTGATGGTTCACTGCTGATATATCGTATTGCAAATCTCATCTTTGTTTGCCACTTGTAAGCAAATGAACAGGTTATAATTTCCATGGTATTGTACTTTTTATTATTTGTAAATGTTAAGGGAATTGATTGTGATTATTATTCCATTATCTGGGAATCTTCCTATATATCAACAATATGTCAACACTCACCACTTGCTATGCTGCTTGTTTTTGATGGAAATTGCCACAGATTGCCCATCCTGACTGTAAGAGTTATTCTTAGAAGCTTCAGTTGAATATTGGGTAAACAGAAAGGTATCTTTGTGTCATTTATGGTCCATGTTGGATCCTAAGCTAAACCTAGGGTCCTACTGAACCTTAGTAAGGAAAGTACAAAAGAATGTGGCATTTGACTAAAGAGTGTAGTGACAGGTACAGAAGCACTGCCCTAGTACAGGGTGAGCAGCTTAATGCATGTTGTCTTGTGAAGGTGCTTGGGTGAGAGAAGAGGAATCAAAGGATTGGATGTTATGCTTCTGCATGAATGGTGGACTCTTTGCATTAGCAGGATGATTCTGTGCAGCTTAATTTTCTGATAATCTTCTGGCCTTTTCCAAGAAAGATATTGATACAGGGTCCACTGGTAACTTTGTTGTCCACTGACCAAAGTGAATATTCAGAACTCAGACATTTGAAATTAGAGAGGACGTAATACACAAGGCCTGTTTCGGGCATTTAAAATATATACTATTTTAGTGTCGGAGCCCCTTCTAATTAGTGATGTTTGACGAATCTGGTCCGCGGGTAAAAAAGACATTCAGTCCCTTGGATTCTTATTTGCCAGTCCTGCATTGGTGCCAGCTTGCTATGGGAAAATTTGACACAGGGTGTGGAATTGTGTTTCTGAGACAGGCTGAGATTTGTACATTTCAAAAAATTGCTAAGGAAACTTATATAAATGCAACTTATATACACTGAGTAAAGCCCCACATGGTCCTCTGTTTACCTAAACATGTGCTGCTTGGATTATGATTTGCTCAAACTATGCAAAATAGAGTGATCTGTGCAGGTTGTATTGTTGTTCTTGTTGTTAGTCGCGAATTCGTGTCCGACTCATCGCGACCCCATGGACAACATTCCTCTAGGCCTTCCTGTCTTCCACCATCCCCCGGAGTCCACTCAAGCTCACACCAACTGCTTCAGTGACTCCATCTAGCCACTTCATTCTCTGCCATCCCCTTCTTCTTTTGCCATCTATTGTTCTCAGCATTAGACTCTTCTCCAGGGAGACCTTCCTTCTCATTAGGTGGCCAAAGTATTTAAGTTTCATCTTCAGTATCTGGCCTTCTAAAGTGCAGTCAGGGTTGATCTCCTCTAAGACTGACCGGTTTGATCACCTTGTGGTCCAGGAAATTCGCAGGAGTCTTCTCCAGCACCACAATTCAAAGTCCTTTGGCGCTCAGCCTTCCTTATGGTTCAACTTTCGTAGCCATACATTGCAACTGGGAAAACCATAGCCTTGACTATACGCACTTTTGTTGGCAGGGTGATGTCTCTGATTTTTAGTATGCTATCTAGATTTGCCATAGCTTTCCTCCCAAGGAGCAAGCCTCTTTTAATTTTTTGGCTGCAGTCCCCATCTGCAGTGATCTTGGAGCCCAGGAAAAATAAAATCTGTCACTGCCTCCATTTCTTCCCCATCTATTTGCCAGGAAGTGAGAAGACTGGATCTTAGTTTTCTTAATGTTGAGTTTCAAGCCAACTTTTGCACTCTCCTCCTTCACCTGCATCAAGAGGCTCTTTAGTTGCTCCTCACTTTCTGCCATGAGAGTGGTATCATCTGCATATCTGAGGTTGTTGATATTTCTCCCAGCAGTCTTAATTCCAGCTGGTGATTCATCTAGCCCCGCCTTTCTCATGATGTGCTTTGCATATAAGTTAAATAGGCAGGGTGACAATATACAGCCTTGCCAAACTCCTTTCTCAATTTTGAACCAATCAGTGGTTCCGTGCCCAGTTCTAACTGTTGCTTCTTGACCCACATATAGGTTTCTCAAGAGACAAATAAGATGGTCAGGTACTCCAGTCTCTTTAAGAACTTGCCACAATTTGTTGTGATCCACACAATCAAAGGCTTTAGCATAGTCAGTGAAGCAGAAGTAGATGTTTTCCTGGAACTCCCTAGCTTTCTCCATGATGCAGTGTATGTTGGCAATTTGATCTCTAGTTCCTCTCCCTCTTCAAAATCCTGCCTGTACTGCTGATAGTTCTCGGTCCACATCTTGCTGGAGCCTAGCTTGTAGGATTTTGAGCATCACTTTGCTAGCATGTGAAATGAGTGCAGTGATGCGGTAGTTTGAACATTCTTTGGCATTGTCCTTCTTTAGGATCAGAATTTATTTATTTATTTATTTATTTACTAAAACATTTTTATGCCACCCCAAACTGAACTTTTCCAATCCTGTGGCCACTGTTGAGTTTTCCAAATTTGCTGGCATATTGAGTGTACCACTTTTACTGCATCATCTTTTAAGATTTTGAATAGGTCAGCTGGAATACTGTCACGTCCACTAGCTTTGTTGTTGCTCAGACTTCCTAAGGCCCATTTGACTTCACATTCCAGGATGTCTGACTCGAGGTCAATGACCACCCCATCGTGGTTATCAGGGATGTTAAGCTCTTTCTTGTATAGTTCCTCTGTGTAATCTTGCCACCTCTTCTTAATTTCTTCTGCCTCTGTTAGGTCCCTGCCATTTTGGTCCTTTATCATGCCCATCTTTGCATGAAACGTTCTCTTCATATCTTCAATTTTCTTGAAGAGATCTCTTGTCCTCCCTATTCTATTGTTTTCTATTGCAGGTTGTATACATGTATGCAAACAGAGCAACTTGGACAAAATTCCTTAATTTTAAAATAAATGTGCAACCACATCTTCTAAAGAGATAGAAGTCTGCAGGAAATTCTGCAAAAGTCTTGTTTGTCTCACTTTCAGCTAGTAGATAAAAACTGGGCAAGATGTCCATCAAGCTCAAATGAAGCCAACCTGCCAGCATTAGGGAATCCCTGTTTCTGTCACATGACATTTTTTTAAAAATCTTGGTTAGGTTTTAGTGGCCAACAATAAACTTTCATTGTATATGAGCTTCTAGCTTTGGTAAGGAAAGTGAAATAAATAACACCGGATTGGTTTCTACATATGGACCTGAATCCAGATTGCTACTACAGGCAGGCCCAATGACTTGGGTGTGCCCAGTGGAAAGTCTGTCTTTTTTGTTATGTTGTAATATGGCATTCCTACGTGCCATATTACAAGCTGCTTTTGAAAGCTTCATTGGTTTCAAAAGTGATTTGCTGTTGAGCATTACTGCAGTTTGAAAAAGAAACACAAAGAACACAAAGAAATAGAATTGTGATTCACAGAATTATAGAATAGTTGGGTCAGAAGGGGCCAAGAAAGCCGTCGAGTCCAACCCCCTGCTAGTACAGGATACCAATTATACCATCCCACTCAGATGACTGTATAGTTGCTTCCTGAATGTCTCTAGTGCTTTCTAATTTGCCTTAAACCTTCAGAATGGAACAGACTCCACAGAAAGAATTTAATACGACAAAGAATTTTGTGTCACCTTAAGCACTATTTTGTTCTGATTTAAGTTTCCCTGGCATAAACTCTCCACACTGAAGAGTCTCAGGTTGCACAAGACTTGATTGTTTTCAGTGCAAAAGATTTGTATTATTATATTTCTAGTAAGCATTTAATGTTGATGCAGTGTCATGGGAGGGTACAATGAATTTTTCTAATTCTAAAAACTGAATCTAAGTGAATTTGGGGCATTTAAAGTTTAGTCTGTCATCACACTCTTTTTCTTGCTGTCTGGGTCTATATGACACTTCTAAAAATTATTTCACCATATAAAAGTATCTGTAGTGCCTTGGATCATAAAATACAGAAACTGCAAACATTTTGATCTAACTAGACTGACTTGAGCTCGTGGCCTTCAGGAGAGAGAGGGATTTCTTAGAAATTCCCCATAGCGTGTACCTGCTGTTACAGCTGCCAATTACTCTGCATACTCTTTCCCCTTGTGATGTTCTTATACTGGTAACCACTAAGTGATACATGTGCAATTACCAGGGGATGCTATTGTGGTGTAGAGATTGGGAGTGATAGTCTTTGGACCAGTCACTATCTCTCAGCCTGGTTCAAAGAGTTGTAGAGGAGGAGAACTTTGCAAGCTCCTTTGGTTTCCTTGCAAGAAGAAGAAAGCTGGGATATAAATGCACTGTGCTAAAACTAATATTATAATTCTAACATGAATTCATTTACTTGCATAACCTTATACCAAAGTTGTACTACAAAGAAACTCCTTGCAAGGCTATACATGTAATAGAAAGCACTCTTATAGTATATATTAAAGCAACAAGCTTCTTATTGCAAAGACTTGGGGGCTTATAAGCATCTTGTGCAGGGTGGCAGAAGTAGCCTCCCACTCTGTATTTTTGCTAGATGGCCCTTTTTGCCTATCTTGCAACAGTGTTATTTAGAAAGCTGGAGAGGCTCCAGAAAAGCTTGTGTCCTGGTCTCTGCAGACTTCTCCCCTTTCTGCCTCCTTAACGCCTCCTTCCTTGGTTATTTTCCCAGCCTCAGAGAGTCACTGGTATAGGTCTACCTACACCATTAGGAAGAAGATGCAGAGTTGTAACCTCATCCTCTGATCCTTGAACACTACATTTGACCTTGGACCTGGCACCTTAGACAATAAATGTTCATGTGTAAAATTAAATATTCAAGAATCTGCAGGAATAACCATGTATTTTTATACTGCTGAAATATTTTAAAGCTTTGGAGTTAAGCCTCACTTCCTGGCAAATAGATGGGAAAGAAATGGAGGCAGTGACAGATTTTATTTTCCTGGGCTCCAAGATCACTGCAGATGGGGACTGCAGTCAAGAAATTAAAAGTCACTTGCTCCTGGGGAGGAAAGCTATGGCAAATCTAGACAGCATACTAAAAAGCAGAGACATCACCCTGCCAACAAAAATGCATATAGTCAAGGCTATGGTTTTCCCAGTTGCAATGTATGGCTGTGAAAGCTGGACCACAAGGAAGGCTGAGCACCAAAGAATTGATGCCTTTGAATTGTGGTGCTGGAGGAGACTCCTGCGAGTCCCTTGGACTGCAAGGTGATCAAACCAGTCAGTCTTAGAGGAGATCAACCCTGACTGCTCTTTAGAAGGCCAGATACTGAAGATGAAACTCAAATACTTTGGCCACCTAATGAGAAGGAAGGACTCGCTGGAGAAGAGTTTAATGCTGGGAACAATAGATGGCAAAAGAAGAAGGGGACGGCAGAGGATGAGGTGGCTAGATGGAGTCACTGAGGCAGTTGGTGTGAGCTTAGGTGGACTCCAGGAGATGGTGGAGGACAGGAAGGCCTGGAGGAGTGTTGTCCATGGGGTCGTGATGAGTCGGACACGACTTCGCAACTAACAACAACAACAAATTGTTCATTGAGTAGTACCAAATATTTCAGTTGATTAGATCCTCTCCCACCCCTTTTCCAAATCTATCTATTTTCAGTAGATTTAATTCACAGTAAACTAAATTTCAGTTGTGGTGCATTTTCTGGTATTACCTTCCCTTTTGTAATAGATCTATAACAGAGAATTGGGTGTTGTTTTCCTTTCAAGGCATTGCATTCTGAGTGTTTTGAAATGCCCATTTTAGAAAAAGGTATGTTTCTTATCCCACATTATTTGTATATTATTTGTATGTAAAGATGTCTATAGTCATAACAGAACTGCTGAGCTACCCAAATATTCCACAAAAACAAAGGAAATTGTTTACTTCTGTGAGAAAACCTTAACAAGCATATAAAGTACCTATTTCAAAATTGGACATCAGAGCTTACATTTCCAAATGAAACAAATTGTGACCATGCTAATGAAAGGTAATCTAACCTGATGAGGACTCTCTATAATTTATTTGAATATCTGAAAGCATGCTTGTTTTTGGAATAAATGTAGTCATGGTTAAAAGTTCCCATTCTTGTAATGCCATCTGCAATTTTGTTTTCCTCTCTCCAGATCTGTTCAAGCAGGTAGCCAGTCCTACTGGATTCTGTGACCAGCGCCGTCTTGGCCTCCTTCTCCACGACTCTATCCAGATTCCAAGACAGCTGGGAGAAGTTGCCTCATTTGGTGGCAGTAACATTGAGCCCAGTGTTAGGAGCTGTTTTCAGTTTGTAAGTATGCTGCCATTTTTTCCTATTTTGCTAAGTTCACATGTGTGTGAACTTAGAGACTTCATCTCAGGAGATACAAATGTAGGGAACAAAGTAGCTTTAATTATGATCCTTGCCAAAACATTTTCTTGGAAAAAGATGAAAAATATGGCAAAATCTCCTCCAACTCTATGTTCCAATTGGCTCAAATAAATACCACATTTAATCTAAAATTAATTAAATTGCATTAACAATAGTGTTATTTTGTTTTATTCCTGCTCTGTGTTTCAGCCTAAACTATTAGGTGATTTATAAAAAAGGAAGAAATGATTTAAAAATGAGCAAACTAAAACAGTATAGTTAGTAGCTTGAATAGCACAATAAGCATGATACTGCATCCCTCAAACATTATAGAATAAAAATGCTTTAGCATATCTATTTCCTGAAGAAGAACATTTCGTAGGCAAAAGGGAGAGGGCTCCCAAGCTTGCCTAGCTGTGTAGAAGGGAGTATTTCACCAGGTGTAGCTTGCAACAGTAGCTTCACCTGGAATAATTTCCCTCAGAGAGAGTGGGATGGTTGTCAGGATCTTTCAGCAAAAGAAGGGTTGGTTGGAGGATGGAGAAGGACTAGGAGCCAGAATTTCTGAATGACTGAATGGTTTGTGAATTGACCTTTCTGGAAAATGTGTTTTATGTGATAGAAGCAGGTGACAAACCTTTGCAACCTCTTGGGCAGCAGTGAGATGTGCATGAGTAAATGGTATGTGTGTGTGGTGTGTGAAGTGAATGCACACATCTGTTGTCCCTACTACACCAATGGACACTCCAGGGCCAAAATGTCTGTGTACACCCCACCATGGTTTCGAGGATCCTGTTTGGCTGACTATCTATATTAGAGAACTCATTTCTCTATAACAAAGCACTCAAACTTGATTCCACCTTTAATTCTGCCCTTATCGGAATCCTTATTATTAGAGAGGTAGCAACAATGATGGGTAAGGATAAGAAGCTCTTGGTAGTGGCCCTAAAGCTTTGGGATATTGTTCCATTTTAAGTGCTTGACTGAGCTGAGTTTTAGGATAATGTACATTTGATTTTAGGTTTCCAAATCATTTCCATATGCTTCTTTGTCATTGTTGTCTTTATCTGTTCTTTTGCTATATATTTTGAATGGTATTTCATCAGTTGCCTTATGATTACTTGAATATTTTTCCATATATGCATTATTGCAAATACTTGTGTGCTCTGCATTTTTTTCTTTTAATTATAGCTGACTATCCCTAATGGCTCACTCAGTCTGTTCCTTCGTTTGACAAGGAAAAAAATGGTGGGGGAACTTAGACTCCATCCTCTTTACATATTTGACTCAAGGACTTTTAACTATGACTGGGTATGAGATGGCTGGAAGTGAGGAGCTTTTAAGCTTATAACAACCCTGGGAGTAATTTGTAGTCATGAGAGAGAAAGAGAGAGAGAATTTTCAGCAGCAACTGTGTATCAGAATCTGTGCTTTCAGCCTCTGTAGCTTAGGTACCCTGGCAACAACCTTGCCTGTCATCCAGAGTAGTGCAAAAATGTGATGTTTACTGTACCAGAAGATAACAAGGGGTGGATAAGGGGAGGAAATATCCCTGATCTTTGTTTGAAATATAAGTCCTTGAGAGTACTGGGGGAGGGAAATCATCTTCTGTCAATATGCATGTGGTGTTTGTAATACTTCCTTCAATGGCAGCAAAATGTTCCCTGCTCTGAAAGAATGTTCTTTGTCCTAAGGAATGATTTGTCTTTAAAAAAAACAAAACCAAAAAAACCTTTAGCTGCTGGACTGAAGTTGATTTTCTTCCCTCAAGCTTGAAGACAAACCCCTCCACACACACAAACACACACGCTATGTTAGATATGTTACAAAGGGGATGCAAAGAGCAAATCTAGATAAAATGATGTTCCATATGGGAGACATAATATAAAACTTGTGTTTGTTTAGTTCTGTTTCTGTCCTCAACAGCCTAACATCTTACAACAAGTGGCAACAGACAAAAGATAAAGTAAAAGAAAGAATTCAGTGGCTGTTTGTCGTAACAATCCATCACGTCAGCTAATTTACCCACAGGGCAGTTGTATCATGCTGTTAAAGGTTTCCGGGTTATTTGAGGTTATCAAACAACCACTGCTGCCTGGGTTCACACAGGGCATGGCAAGCCATATGACAAGGACCCCACACCAGCACAATGTGGCACTCCTAAGAGCTAGTATTTCTCAACAGTTATTTGTCCTTTCTCAGGTTAATGTTACTAAGGACAAAATATTTATCTCCATCTCAGCGATGGTAGGTGACTGCCTTCTAATAATAATTATTAAATCTCTTGCGGAAGTTATTGATGTAGTGAATCTGTCTGTGCCCATTTCTTCTAACTAGAAATGGATTCTAAAAATCCTCTATCGGATTCAGTTAAATCCTTGTTCTTCCTATTCATCCCCATATTTTTTACAGTCAAAACTTCTAAATGACCAAGCAGTTCCATAATGCATGCAACTTATCTACCTATGTATGGTAATGGTGACAAAAGCAATAAGGTGCAGTCAAGTGTACATTTTTGCTAGGGTGCAAATGCTATCTTGCAAAATTTTTCAAATAATTTTCCATTAAACTGATATTCATAGTCAGCTTCAGAACACATTCACCTATGCATACAAGTCCTATTAGAAATTTATCTTTTTTTAATTCTGGGACATGTTTAGAGCAATATAAATTCTATATATATATGGTTGCTACTAAAATATAGCATATCCCAGATAAATTCTCTTCTTTGCATTCATTGTTAATTTATCAAATTCAGTTTCTTATCCTAGTCACAGTTTGCTTTGAACCCAATTCTGAATTGGAAAATATGGATTAATAACCAAATCTTTCTAGATTGTTTTTAAAAAATGTGACACCACACTCTGAGCTCTTTGTTTTGCAAAAATCTCTCTGAATGAGTATGTACAAAGTGACTTCAGCACAAGACATTCTGTGACTTACTCTTAAAAGTATTCAGTATTGCTTGAATGGATTTTAACTACTGGATTGTTGACTTTCTCCCATTTCTTTTCAGTAATTTTTGGCTTTTCTAAATCTTTTAAAATGCTAATTTTTGCTGGTTTTGAAGAAATGGCAAAGATTCCCTCTTCTGTTCAGATCCATTCTAACATTGCTTATACTTGAACAATGTCATCATTCTCAGCCAGGTTCCCCCCATCCCCTTAAACGAGTCTGTATTAGCAAGTAAACTTCATTTTTATAGCTGAAAATCTTACTAGAGGGAGGAAGAATTAATCACTTTCTGCCACTGATTAGCAGGGCATGCTATACCCACTTACCCTGTCTCACTGGGGCTGTTTGTATATAATGACAGTAAACCCACCATTGGCTATGCTGCATGCCCAGAGCATCTTGCAGCCATTTTGAATGTTCAGCCATCGAACTAACCACTGATTATAGGTTTGGACTTCATGATTTGCCCTGTCAGGAATTGAATATCTGCATGAACTGTGGCAAATCATGGATTAATCAAATAACAATGAGTTGCTGCTGTTATATGTGAACCAGGTCGCTCTGAAACATTTACCCAACATTTCCACTAATAAATGTGCCACCAGTAACATTCTGCTTGATCTGTGGATAAACAGCATGCACAGAAGATGGTGTGTATGTTGAGATGGAGAAATTTAGTCAAGATATAATAAGATTAAATAATTTTAAGTGTTTTTGAGGCGTAAGTTGTTCTTGTTCTTCTTGTTGTTGTTGTTGTTTAGCTGCAAAGTCATTCCCAACCCATCATGAACCCATGGACAACATTCCCCAGGCTCTCCTGTCCTCCACCATTCTTCAGAGTCCACCTAATCCCACACCCACTGCCCCAGTGACTCCATTTAGCCACTCATCCTCTGCTGTGCTCCTTTTGCTATGAATTGTTCCCAGTGTTAGGCTCTTCTCCAGGGAGTCCTTCCTTCTCATTAGGTGGCCAAAGTATTTGAGTGTCATCTTCAGTATCTGTCCTTCTAAAGAGCGGTCAGAGTTGATCTTTTCTAAGACTGACTGGTTTGATCTCCTTGCAGTCCACAGGACTCTGAGGAGTCTTCTCCAGCACCACAATTCAAAGACCTCAATTTTTTGGTGCTCAGCCTTCGTTATGATCCAACCAGTGAGTAAGTGAGTGGCCCTAAAAGAGTTTTTTCCTCTTTGTGTAATTAGGAGTTTGAAAGAGAGTGGATAAGGAAAAGACCAAAGGAGTAAGAAGGCTTTGAAAGTGCACCTGCTAATGACTGGAGGCTGGACCTGGGGGCACAAGAGAAGTCTAGCTCTGAGGGATATTTATTTTATTTCTAACCTGCCCCACTAGCTACATGCCCTCCTGGGCAGGTTATAACTGAAAAAAAAACATATAAAAATGTAAAACAATAACATTTCTAACAATAAAATGAGAAGAGAACAACAATAAAAGCACGCCTACCAAAACTCCAGATTTCAAGAAAAACATATCCCCTTCTGTAATACAAGTTTAACAATTAAAATACTGGCAGAATAAAAAGAAATAAAAAAAGAATATAAAGATGGCACCAGGTGAACCTCAAGCTTCAGACTGGTCAAAACCATAATGAACAACTGTAGAAATAAGCAGAACATTCTCAGATTTGAATGACCATGAAAAGCTGAATTAAAAGAGTGAAATAGACAAGCAGAGTATACCAAACAATGACATCACCTATCGTGCTCCAGTTTAAAAATGTAAAAATCAAGGGAATATACTGAATGGGGCTACTTCTGGCAGGGAATAATCTCTGCTTGCAGAAATTTGTATTAGCAACGTATGCATTGTGCTTTGTTGTCTTTTGTGTGTGAGTGTGTGTTGAAAACTTGGTGCACAAATAGCATGGGATCCATTTTTTCTATAACTGTCTTAAATAGGCTTGCTTGCTTGCTTATTAATAAATGTTTAAAATGTAGTCTTTCTGTATATATTTATAAGGTAACTGTGCTGAGTGAGTTTCTCAACATCAGAAAATCCACATCTCTGTGGACTCAGATATAGGCAGAAAAGAGAAGCCAATCGAGATAATGGGAGGTCTCATTAATTCAATTTATTATCCATATATTATTTTTTGTACAGTGGGTTTAATAGTGTTCCTCCTCCAAAAAGCCATGTTGCCAAAGTTTGGATAACACAACAAGCCTTTCCTGGGCAGTGACTATAGAAATAATACTCTTCAGGCTCCATGGTTTCAAGAAGCCGCCATGGCCTATTTTGATCTAGTGAACTAGGTCAGAGAATGATTATGAGGAATGGAAGGAGGTAGGAGGAGGCAAGGGATCTACAAAAGAGAAAAAGAAAAAAGACACAAAGCAATATTTGCCATCAGGTATGATGCTAGGCTACAATATATCAACTCTCCAAAAGTTAATGGAAGCCAAGGTCATTCAGTTTTAGGATTTTCTTCTATCTGAGGATACTTTGCCATTTTAGATACGTTCCATATTTACACTACCATTCCTTAGTAGATGGAATGTGCCATATCTAAGCAGTTCATATCTTTGCTGCTATTTCTAGGTTTCAACTTATTATTCAACAGCATTTTCTTCCAAACTGAGTTTGCTACAAGGGGGAAGTGGTGGGACCCGAAACAAAACGGATGGATTTTTTCTGTTCACTTTGTCAGCCAGGGCTGATCTTTTCCAGAATACTCCATTCTGCCACCACTGAAACTCAGATTTTTGGAGACAGTAGTGGGTGTCCCCTTTCCCAATATAAATTCAGCATTGTGTAGCTACTGAGCATGCTTCATCCTCTTTGGACTTCTAAAATTTTATTTATTTATTTATTTATTAAAACATTTTTATGCTGCCCCATTCGCCGAAGCCTCGGGGCGGCTTACAACAATAAAATGATTTAGAAAAACAGGTTTTCTTGTTTTCCTAAATCACTTTTGTCTGAAGGCTCCCCACCCCCAAGTATGCTAATAGCATCCTCTTGTTTTCAGTACTCTGCTTTGGATACACTTCTGGAAGTTTTCTCAGCTAACCCACAATGAATCCATGTTTCCTGTGCTTGTACAGCATGACAAGCCGGGTTCCATGCACAAATGGTTTCTGTGGGCATCTGGAATGATGCAACAATCGCCATGGGTAAATTTAGCCACAGTGGGCTATTGTGGCAATGGGAGCGTGTCCGTGCTTGTCTGTGCTTTTCTACCTCTTCCATACTTTCAATGCTCTGTTAGTATACTGATTGCTGAATGCATTCTGAATATTTCTTCATACAATTACACTTGAGTAAAAATTGGGACTGAAGTAAAGATTTATACTCCCCTACCCCTTTCTTTGGTCTTGTTCCATAGTCAAGAACAAAAAAATAAAATTTTGGCAAGCATATATTTATTATATCAGCCTACACCACACTAAAGCTTCCTGTGAAAAAACAAGAAAACTCTGCAATATTTTTTCTTCTCCTGACAACTGTTCTACTGTATGTCAACTGTCACCAACCCTAATGTAATTAACATTTTTTTGGGTTATCTAAGTAGAGATAAGAAAATATATTCATTTTCTTAAAATCAAGGATGAGCAAACTTTGAAGTAAATTTGTTATATTATTAGCTTGTGTTGTCTATATACTTAGACTATAGGGACACTTCTGTTAACATTACATTGAACAAATGCCTGGCTTTCTTCTTCACGTTTCCTGGCTCATGAACCCCTGCTGCATCCCCACTCCCATGCCCCATTTGAAATTCTACATGCATTTAAATATCAGACATAGCATTGTTATTTGTAAACTTGGAAATGCATAATTAATTTTGTTCCATGATTTACATTATCACCATGGCAGTTGCATATAAAAATGTTGATTTGGCAGCAGGGGCTGTGGAGGGGGGTGGATTTTCAATTTCCTTTTGTCCTTTCGAGTCTTGTGTTATGTAAATCCTCAGCTCCTGTTTGGCTGGATTTAGAGTTTATTAAAGGACTTGTAATAGCAGCTGAGAGAACATACAAGAACTATCTGTCCTGTACTGTCTGACCCTGACAAGCTTTTCTCAATATGGCTTTAATTCTTCATGTAATGTACTTCAATGTGCATATTAATACAGAAGAGTTTGCATATAGTGTTTATATCATGGACAGAAGGACAACTGTAAATATTATTAACTGCCTACACAATTAAAGGGAATCTTCAGCATCTGGAAAGTGAAAATTTAGGTATTTCAGAAAGGGTTTATTCAGTTTATTTCCCTCTAAATTAAATGCAACCACAAATGGACAGGTTAACTCTTTGTTGTTCATTATTATCCTGCTTGTAGCATAGGCTCTAACATTTTAATACACAATCTATCTTTTTGTATCAGAAATGGCATATAAAAGATGGCTTTATGTATAAGGTGAACACTAATGACCAGAGATGTCTTCCTGAAGCTCATTGTCTGTCTAATAATCTCCCTACATGGCAATAGCAGTAAACATTAGGAACTAAGTGGATGTTTACTTGTAATTCTCAAGTTTAAATGGCCATGCAAAGTGTCATAAAGTGCCTTTAATGGACAGAATTAATTTCTAATTCCACCATGTACTGGAAAGGGAGAGAGCTCCAGTACATCTTGTATTACTTCTCCTCAGCACAGGACACAATTTTCTGCAATGCAGTTTCCTCAACTGCAGTTTCCTCAAATACAAGGACTCCTCTACCCTGCAAGAACTCTACCCTATGCCTTTGCTGAGTCCATATATAGATCATCATGGATATGAGCAGGTTGGGATGCTCAGCCCCCAAAGGTTCTGTCGAGGATAGCTATGGACAAATGGTTGGCTGGGATGCATCCTCACAAAAAGATCTGTAGTGCAGATAGTCCAGTTTACTGCTTGATTTACTAGTCGGGATCACTTTAATTGTGAGTTTAGCTGCTTGTGTGTGCAAGTGCTTTAGCCTGCCTCTTTAAATAACAGATTGTGCCATTTACTCATATACAGATGGATTTCATGGCAGCATACTTACCAATAGGTCTACTTCTGGATAACTGTCACAGCCTGAAGTTTGCTGCGATAGTCTGTATTGCTTCTTTCCAATAAATTTGATCACTGTTTATTTGAATCCACCCTGACATTTTAAGTATGTAAACAGCTTAGTAACTGTTACAGCTTCATTGTTCCTGGTATACACAAGTCTTCATATTTGTTGGGAACTCTTAAGGAAAGTTCATTTTTTATATAATAAACAAAAAAAGCAGGGTTCTTTGTGACTAGTTTGGACTATTTGATCTAGGCATTACTGGTGGATGCTTATGATGCTAGATAACAAAAAGAATAAAATTTAACACAAGGATTGGAGTTCTGTTTGGTTATCTGTGCACATGGGTCTCTCTTTGTATCCTTATAAAGATTTATTAATCATCATATAGTCTCCAGAGCAAGTCAGTAGTCTAGAAAAAGGAATTGTATTGCAAGAATATAGTGCATATTATAGTGCATATGATATTCTCCATATTAACAGAAAATGCCTGATGCATCACTACCAGAACTGGTTTTAGAGGCAACAAACAAATCAATAGTAGTTTGCAGCAAAACTTAGAAACAAAGAGTAACTAAGTTCACACAATCAAGGAAGGAAAATAACCTACCATGGCATGCCATTTGTATGCCACTTAATTACTATAATTACCCTCAACTGGCATGGCTTGTCATGTTATTAGACCTGGCAAGGGCAGGCAGCAAAGATGGTATACAAACCACTCCATAACCCTAGAACAAGCGCCAGCCACCATCAACAGGGTCGGATGACAGAACAAGCCGTGCTTGTTGAGGGTAATTGTGATACTTTGGCAGCAAGAGTCCAGTGATTACTTGGCAGGAAAATAAGCTATGGTAGCTTATTCTCAGTTCTGGTAGTGATGCATCAGGCATTGTCCGTTAATATGGACAATATTATATGCACTATAATATGCATATATGGTAGCTTATGGTAGCTTATGATCACAGGAGTCCATCCAATGATTATAGCAGAGCCAGTGTAGTTTTGTGTTGGGCTGAGACATGGGAGATTCAGGTTCTAGTCCTCGCTTGGCCAGGAAACTTAATGGAAGACTTTGAGCCAGTCTCTGCCCAACTACCTCACAGAGCTATTGTGAGGGTAAAATGTGAGGAAGGCAACCATGTAAGCTGCCTTGGGTTCCTTGCAAAGGTCGGATGTAAATTTAACAATAAAATAATAGTGAATATGGAGGGTTTGGAAAACCACAATGAATCAGAGTGGGGGACGGGGGGAGAGAAAGCAATGCTTGCCATCTGCAGTGTTCAAAACTAGTATTTGCCTTGTAATGCTAATATTTGTGGGGTTCAGTCAAAAGATATGAGACCTTCTTAACCCTACCACTGCCTTCTGAGTCTGACCTGCAGATGCTCCTCTGTGCAGTTTATATCTTTCCCTGCCTGCCCCCCCCCCCCCCCCACTGTACCCAGGCTTAAAGTAGGAGGTCAGAATTGATGAATAAACAACTCTACATGCAATGGTGAAGATTCTTTGCTGAATCTCATGCTCTCTCTTGCATTATCTTCATGAACCCAGTGTGGGAATACACATCTGCTATGACAACATTGTTCCATCACCACTTAAAAGTGAAAGAAACTAAGGGAAAGAAACTATCAGAAAGATAATGGGTGAAAGAATGCATTATTTGTAAGACATAACCTTTTTCCAGTCTTCTAATGATTCTCTCATCACTTGTAGGCCAATAACAAGCCTGAAATCGAGGCAGCCCTTTTTCTAGACTGGATGCGCCTTGAGCCTCAGTCCATGGTGTGGTTGCCAGTTTTACACAGAGTGGCTGCTGCGGAAACCGCCAAACATCAAGCCAAGTGCAACATCTGTAAGGAGTGTCCAATTATTGGATTCAGGTACATTGCTTTTATTTTTAGTGTTCTTTTGGTTATCAATTGAATTAAATCCATTAACTGTTGGGAATCTAAATAAAGACCATATTTAAGATCACAGAATTTCCATCCGTGAAAATTGAATTATGCATTTATTAATGTTTCTTGTTTTCACATATCCTAAAGTGATCCTCCAGAATTTAAGTGCTAACTTTGTATTTATTATATTCAGAAAACAGTAATCATGCTATTTTGCTTGCAATTTAACCACTTTAAAAAGTTATGTAAAACATGCTCATGAAAAGTTGAAGGATACAAAAACAACAAAAAAAAATCTTACTTTCAATGAATGGAATATAATCTTCCTGAGCTAGAAACTCCATTATATAATGATCATTTATTTAGAATTATTCTGCTCAGCCTGTCATAAACTCCCTTTAACAATAGCCTTAACCCTGAATTCTGAAATTATGTCGCTGTGTTTAGACATCTGGGTCTCAACAGCATGGTTACTATAGCAATGAATAAGTCAATATCCTGCAAAATAGCTATGGATTGGTAGGCCTGGTCAGAATCCACTTAAACATTAAGTAAATACTCACATTCTATTATGCTTACATTTATTTTATCATTTTGTGTTTTAATAACTCTGTTATAGATTTTTCTGTTTTTCATCCGTATAGCACTGGTATTTTTCCTTCTGTGTATCAAGCTGTTAATAAGAAAAATTTTGGAATTTTCTTTTTAAAGCTCAGCTAGATGACTGAACGGGCTAAACTCAGAAAAACACCATAATTTTGTTAGTTTTTAAAGTGATTGAATTATTTTACTTTGAAATGCATCAAGCAGATTTATGAAAATGTATGTTTATTTCTAGCTCCTTCAGCTTGAACTAAATTATTAGATGTTTGTAAAGATTGTAAAATAATGGAACTATGTCAATGTATGTTTATGAACTTGTTTCTTTGAACTGAAGTAGTCTTAGGTCGTTAGGCTAAGAGGAAGGCCAGAATTTCTTCTTGATCATCCCAGAGTGCAGGACATGGAATAATGGACTTAAGTTATAGGAAATCAGATTTTGACTAGATATCAGGAGAATTTTTCTGACTGTTAGAGCAGTATGACAATGGAACCAATAACTTAGGAAGGTTGTGGGCTGCGCCACACAGGAGCATTAAAGATGCAACTAGACAGCTATCAGAGGGGGTGGTTTAACTCGGAGTCCTGCAGTGAGCAGTGGGTTGGACCTGATGGCCCTCTGACCCTTTCCAGCTCTGATTCTATCATTCTGTTGAGGCATCATGTAGTATGGATTCACATTACCAAATCTGATTATTTTCCTCACAGTTAGCTGTCTGTCTAAGGCAGCTCACTGAAGTTGTCCATATGAATTCTAGTCTTGTAACTATGGGTCCATACATACTGAGCCATCTAGTTCTGCACTAATATGACCACAGTTGTAAATCTGAATCAGCAAGCTATTAGGCAATATTTATTTTCAGAGATCCAGTTGTGCTGAAGTGCCAGGAACTGGACCTGGAACTTCCTTTATGCAAAGCATGTGCTCAAAATTCTTAAAGACTTCTCCAGCTAGGTATTTCACACAGGCTGCAGTGGCAAAAGTGCCAGAATTTGACCATTCTATACCTGAAACAGCTGGAGAGCTCTGTCAGGCTTCTAGTGTGTATATTTTAGGCCATCCTGTTCAGAAGTGAAAAACAGAACATCTGTTTCAAGGACATGTTGAATCAGCTGTGAACCTGGAATGTATTTGCATACTTGCAAGAAGCTGACTGAAGAAATTCACCTTTCATCAGCTGATATATCATTACTTTTAGAAAAGCATTTGTATTGTAAGATATGATAGTACCATCATAATAATGCACTCACATTACATTTTTGCACACTACATGATAATTTGCAGTCATCCCTGTTCATGCAAATTCTGTGGTTTAAGCTGACATCCACAAAATCAATGGTTACATCTTGCACAGATCTCTAAAAAATCTTGGATTTAACTTTCATGACCACCCACCCAGTTTATTTCAATTTAGGCTGCAACTCTGTATTCATTTACCTAGAAGTATGTCCTATTGAAATGAAGAGTTCAGAACAGACACACAGAGGAAAATACCCTTGGGCATGCTTAACCTTCTCTTAATTGTATTACAAATCATATAGTGCTATTTCACATATAGTGCAGTCCCGTATATGTCTGCTCAGAACTAACTTCCATTGGGTTCAGTGTTGCATATCCTCAAGTAAATGGGTTGAGGAATGACATTTTAAAGGCATTTTCCATAAATACTTTTCCTAGAACAATTTCAAAGAGTCAAGTTTCTACAAAGCCCACAGTTATGGACTATTTATGTGGTTTAATATTCACGTCACATAAACCTGGATATTTCATGCTTCATTCTTCTCCTATGTTTGCTTATCATTTTATTTGTAGCCCATCTTTCTACCAAAGAAAAGCATTCAAGGCAGCTTACATAGATAATTAAAACTGTTAAAACAATGTATTAGCATATAATAAGAACCTAATTACAGGAAAAGGATAATGAAAAACAACACCCAACCCAACATACACACTTCCAGAGTAAAGGCTTTCTTAGATAAAATAGTATGTGCCAGAACAACGGAGAGGAAACAAACTTAGCCATTCTTGGCAGAGAGAAACTATTGAAACCATCCTCTATTGGGTTACTGCCAAACATGCCTCTGAAGGTGCTGGTTTTGAATGAAGGGCCTCTCCAATATAACTCAAGAACTATGTAGCCTCACATGGGAGAAGGATGTCATTCAGATAGCCTGGTCTTAAGCTGTATATGCTAATGTTTGTTTTCTGGTTTTTGATTTCTAAATCTAAGCAGATCATTATTTTAATTTTCTAAATATTTGCATGCTGCATGTGTACCATAGTAGTAGTTTTGTGGTTGCTTCTGTAAATATATAACTCCAGAATAGAGAGAAATTTCTCTGTTCATGTATTTCTTTATGTATACTGTTCAAATGACTTGGAGCAGTTCGCAACTATTCAGAAGTGCAATATGCAATCATAAATTCCATAAAATAGAATATCAGATACACAACAAATGCAAACACAGGCAGAAACCATAGATAAGGCAACTTTAAACAAAATAATGTTTAGCAGGAAAAAATGACCAGGAATGGAAATGTCTTACATGGAATATGATCTTCCATAATATTGATGCAGCCAATTGGAAGGCCCAGACCCTCTTCCTCATCAACTGTGTGACACAGTTCCTTTTTACTCTAGGTATAACACAACAAAGGCCTCTCTTTCCAGTCTTTGGGAGCAGGCAGATTGCCGTAGGAGGAACTAATTCTTTAACATAAACCACTTAGGGGTTTAACAGTAATCATAGCACTTTGTATTATGCCTGAAAACATTCAGGAAACCAGTGGAAACACGGAATACATGATTCCATGAGTACCTATGTGCTAACATTCATCTTGCTTTATTTTGGACCCAAGTGTAGTTTCTGAAGATGCTTCAAAAAAAGTCCCATGTAGAGCGTGCTACAGTAATCCAGCCTTGATGTAACTAAGGCTTGTGCTACTGTATCTAGATCTGACATCTTCAGGATTGGGCACAACTGGTACACCAATCCTGGAACACCTAATTTTACATGAAGAGTACAACCCCATCCCCAAAAGTTGAATGCCTGTTCCAGTCCATCTCCCTCTCAACCAGGTGCATACTGACAATGTCTGAATTAAGCTTCAATTTGCTAGCCTTCTTCCAATATGTTATCACTTTCACACTCTGCACCTCTAAACAAAATTAGATGCATCTTACAGTATGGATTCTATGATGGAGGGCAAAGTAAGCCATGCATACACTGACATATGAAACACTGAAGTACAAGGGAGCGGTGTGGCTAATGAGGCAGGCTAAAAATCTAATAAATAAATATCAAGCTACCTTCAGTTTCTGGACAATCTTCAAAAGTAGTCCCACATATAATCCATTATAGTAGTCAATCCGGGCCATGGTTAATGGTGTTCAGGTTAGCCCTGTTTAGAAGAGGCTGCAGTTGGCTTACCAGACTCGGCTGATCAGTAACGATCTGTGCCATGGGAATAGGTGCAGATGTGTCTACACGATACCTTTGGTATGGAAAATTGCAGTATTTTCAGGACTCAGATAGCCTTGCTCTTTGAAATGCCTCATGAGTTGTCATAGTTCTTCCAAGATTCAGAACACTTGCTGATAAATCTTGCATACTGAGGTTTTATATTCTGAAGTCTTTATTTTAATATCTTTGCTCAATCACTATAATGCTGTTATATTGTTAATAAGAATGGAATTGTAATGATACTCCCCTGCTTTAAACACATGCCAAATTAATTCATGAGTTCTGAAATTGTATTTATCTTCTTTTCTAGATACAGAAGTCTAAAGCACTTTAACTATGATATCTGCCAAAGCTGCTTCTTTTCTGGCCGAGTTGCAAAAGGTCATAAGATGCACTACCCAATGGTGGAATACTGTACACCAGTAAGTAATTACCGGTGTCCCCTGTTACAATTTATTGCTGGGAGAAGGGGTAGAAGAAAATATATTTTGCATAAAGCAGTGCTTTTTTTTTGTTTTGAGGTTGTTGGGGTTTTTTTGGTAATTAAATCAACAACTGGTGTTTAAGGCATGACAATTTGGTATGTGTTATGAAAATAATGTTAATAACCAAGCATTTTCCAAAAGTATTTAGTAGTTACTGTATCAGAGTTATGTACTAATGAGCTCAAAGTTTAGTGTGAAATAATGATCGCTTCTGTGCAAATTGTGTCTTAGGCCAGGAGTCTTTGTGTCTTGAATGGCTCAAAAATTAATTAATATAAAACAATGTGAATAGTTCTTTTATACAGCTTGGCTTTAAAATTCAGTCTACAGCATCACAAACTACCTGGTATAGAAGGAATAGTAAGAAAAATAGTTTTAATGGTTTCAAAGGAAGGAGTGTATTTATGTCATCAGGTAGAATTGCATGTACAAATCAAGAATGTATAGGGAAATAACATGCCTTAACCATAAGTACTGGAGGAAATTGTAAGAAGTTGCTTGGGTAAGTTGAGCTTGCCTTCCTTCCAGACAATCCCCACAGACTTGACCCACTGCAATATATGCCATCACAGTGCATCCGTGTGCTATATACACATCACTATTGTCACCAGAAATGGGGAATTTGTCATTTTGGGAAGTTAGTATACGGAGCCTCAATATAAAAAGCAGAACAAAGCATGGGTGTCTTCCTGAGGGACACATTTGCTCACAGTTATTTTTGCTCTCAGATTCTCTTGGCTTTCTCAGATTCACCTGGGAAATTTTCATCCTATTCAGTAGTGAATAATTTTGCTTGTAGCACACTTGTTGGTGAAGTGATTCTAAAGAATGAGTGAGAGAAAGATACTACTCTGTGTGTTAGGGTCCTTCTACAAATGAATCTAACAGTCGGTGCCATCTAATTGTATGATTTTATACATTTATCAGGTGTGGTGTTATCTGCAAACTTATGTGAGATCCTTTTTCAGATCTTTTACTGGGATACAGTTGGATGTTTTATGGTGCAGTTTGTACAATCATATCTTGGCTTCAAATCATGGTTTAAGAGTTTAGGTTGTTCTGAAGCTGGTAACCTTTATTTTCCAGTTGTACACAATAGGAAATAACTCTTAAGAAATTCCTGGCATATTGAGGCACATTGTGAAGAAGTGTTGGTTGTATTCATATGTCATACTAAGCCACCCTGTGAATAACCAATGTTGGGTAGGGTGTTTGCAGAGCAACTCACAAAGAGTCACTGTGATCCCATACCTGTTCCATCCTTCCAGCTGGTATAATTTAGAGGCTAAAATCACCTTGTGTTCTATCCTTGCTGTGATTATAAGGTCCCCTAGTTGGTTTGACCAGAAGCATTTTTTCATCCTCAGGAAGGTGGAGAGGTGTGAGGCACCCCAGTTTTGGGAGCTGTCAGCAACCTCTTTAGGTCAATGTCCTTAGTTGGTGTCTCCTACACTTTGAAAGAGGACACTTTCCAGGATATCACCAATGCAAGCCTTTGTATGTTGGACCCATGCAAGTATACACTTCCGCACTTACACAAATCTGACTTTTTTTTTTAAATGATACAAACTTTGGCTTCCTTGCACTTAAAAAGTGGGGGCAACCAGTGCCCCCGCCCTTCGGTGTAGTACTTGAGCACTTTGGAGAAGCTGCCTACCTGGAGATCTCAAAAATGATATCTGAAAAAGAAAAGGAGAACGTGGGGAGATAAAAAGCTGTAGTGAATGAAAGGTGGTTTGTGATCACAGTCGGTACCACTGGGCATCACTGGGGCAACTGTCACTGGTGGCAACTGAATGAACTTAGTAAGAGCAGCAAGTTCGTGTTGCTCTTTTCAAGCTGTTTACTTGCTGCTTGTCTGCTCCCACAATGCATCAGTCATCCATATTTGAATGGGTACAACAACACCTAAAACCAGCCAGTGTCAGTACAACAAACCTTACAGCAAGCCACTGGTTGGCAGGTGGTTTGTTTCTCCCAAACAACAACCATACTGGAAGGTGTCTGTGATTGTACAACATAACAACCTGATGTACATCAGCTCATTAAGATGAGATACAGTCATCCAAATGTACCCTTTAAGTAAAATTAGTAGTATGAATGAACTTTTAATCAGTTTTAAAGTAATTTCGTTGCATTATACCCTTTCCTCCTAGGTTAAGATGACTGCACTGTTTTGCATATACAAGGGAAGGTGCAGACATGTCTGAACAACTAGGGTTTTGTTATATACCAGAAAAGGAAAATTGTCAATTTTCAATGTCATAAAGTATATTAGCACTTTCATTTCATCAGTAATTGAAGAAGGTTGGATCATGTTAGACAGCATATTGTTTCTACTTGTCTCTTTCTAGCAAAGAAACAAAATATTCATTAAAAACTAATATAGAACAGCATCCTTTCTGTAAAAATATTTTCTTCATTTTTTCTTGTTAACAAGACCAATATGAAATCAAAATTCTGCACTCAATACATTGAGTTTCTTATGGAATGCAATGCGAATACAATTTCATTATAAAAATGGAGGTTGTTCCCATTTTCTTTTCAAAGTTCCTTCTATCATGGCAAATCAACCCCCTATTTTTCTAAGGGCAAGGCAACATGGTTTGCAAAGGTTTGTTTTTAATCAGTGTAAACTGTTATTCTGCATGCCACATCAGGATCTACTAGTCATCATGGATCTTACAAACTTGATTTTTGAAAATATACCTTTACCATGATTATAAGAACATAAGAGTAGATATATTAGGTAGACCCAACACCTATCTAGTCTAACATTATGTTTGCACAATTGCCTGTTAGATATCCACAAGCAGGACATGAGCCCCATAATACCTTTTATACCTGAGTACCTAAAAATTATAATAAAATATAAATAGAAACACTTCCTCTAATACCAGAGGTAAAATATATCCATTGTGACTGGTAGCCTTATCCCCTGTAAAGATGATGGGCCATTCTCATAATCTAGCAATAACAGATTTCCGTTTTTCATAATAAAATTGTCAATAGAATATTGTAGACCTGCAAGATTTTACTAAGTATACCTTGACATCCTTTATGCTTGTGAACATACTGTGCAAACTATATGACCAAGTTTGCTAGAAAGAGGAGGGGGAGGAGAACCCCTGCAGATCTCCAACTAATGATTCCCTTCTGCTATGGACCTTAGTACTGTTGCCATGTTCTTTGAACGCACAATGATTAAATATTTACGGTTTAAGGGAAGAGGTACCTGACCAGTTGAGTGTTTAAGTACCTGTGTCCCATAACTCTGTCCAGAAAAGCTCTCTCGTAAAGTGGTGTCCTTGAAATGTTGCTTTCAGACTACTTCTGGAGAAGATGTCCGTGACTTTGCCAAGGTATTGAAAAACAAATTCCGAACCAAAAGATACTTTGCAAAGCACCCAAGAATGGGTTACCTGCCTGTGCAAACTGTGTTGGAGGGAGACAACATGGAAACGTGAGTATTCCATGAATTAGTGTTTCGTTTGATAAGCTCTCTGAGCTCCCCAGTTGGCACCTGCTCCCTGTATTTCCTAACTGCATAAAACCTCTTTCATGTCTTTCTTTTTTGTTTATTTTGGTTGAAAGGAAAATGCAAGCTGACGTTTCAATTGCTGTTCTTACTTTTTACTTACCTGCTATCCCTCTAATAATTTATACTTCAATGAACAGAAAAAAATCTTTTGTCTCGTTGCTTCATCAGAAACCTAAAATTGATGCAATTGGATCTAAGGAAGCAGAAATCAATATTAAGAAGTCTTTTTATCCTACTGTATTAGTTTCTATTCAAATTCACAATGTAAGCTTCACACATGTTTCCAAAGAGTCTACACCACTGCTGCAGCTACTGCTGCTACTATTGGTAGTAATAGTATTTTCATTTATATATTACCTAATAAGCAACACGCAATTCGCAAGTATTAAAAACTTAAAATATAACATGACAAAAACGTAAGATATAATCTTGTTTATTAGGCTAGTGAGCAGCAATATTTTAATGGCAATTGCACTGCAGCTTGTGATTGCTCTCTTTTTCTCCCTCTCTTCAAAATTTTATTTCTCTTATGTTTGGCTGCTTTCCATGGACATTCATGTTGGGCTGTTGGATTTTCTTATTTTTGGGTTTCTTCAACTTTCTGTAATTATTTTGCTGCTAAGTTTTTTCGGCTTCTCTCTTCACCTCCTCATTTTTTGTCTTGCAGTCCTGTTACTCTGATCAACTTCTGGCCAGTAGATTCTGCGTGAGTACTTTTGATGAAGTGTGCCACTATTGCTGCCGCTGCTGTTGCATTCCCTCACTGTTTTTAATTTCTGTTGGAGGTTTTATTTTCATTTATTTATTTGTTTTGCATATGTCCATTTCTGTCCTCCCCTTGCCCAACCCCACATTAAATTTTTGGAAGAAGAAAGCACAAATATGTTCTAAATTGATAGAATGCTATTCTAGCAAGGTTTTTTTGCACTTCATGAAATGTTTTCACCATATGATTTTTCTCTAGGATGTTGCTTTTGAAGTCACGGTTGTTAACCTTTCTTTGGAGGCTGCAGCCAATCTGAATCACTGAAGTCTGGTTGCACAATCTTTCCATTCATATGCCAATGTGCAAGTTAAAGCTTGCATTTCTGGATAAAGATAAACACATTTGGTTGGGAAACAAGCAACCTTAGATTTGATAAAGTGTTTTTAAATGCAGTTATGATATTAATCTTCTATTTTAGATCATTTGATGTATGTGTATTCCCTTGACTCAGATATGTGTGTGTTTAGATACACATTTGAGTGTCAGGCTTTTCTACTCATTTCAATGGAGTAACCAAATTGGCGTCTATATTTCTATGTGAATTCTGCCCTTTAGTTTCAATGGGTGGTAAAGCTCTTGCAAATGGGCAGCGTGTGTGTGTGTGTGCGCGTGTGTGTGTGTTGTATCCATACCCTTAAACAATGAGAAGGTTGGCTGAATTATACTTAATTTAGGAATAAATGAATACACTGGCAAGTTAGTTCAGTAATTATGCAGATGATTAACTATCTACTTTAGTTATGAATAACTATTAGCTTGGCTTCTGGTGCATAACGTAACATAAAATTGGTCTTAAGTATGTGTTTATGCTTCTTAATCCATGTCTTTGCCAAATACTACTGAAGGAGGAAGCCTGACATTAATATAGTAATGTTACTAAAATGTGTGGCCTCTTTTCTTGGCTTGCAAATAATGATTGCTAAAATAGGGAATGCTAAAATTGTATGTGCAATTTTGCCTAGGCTCTTACACAGACTGAGTACATTATTTAAGGAAGCTTATAGTGAAGTACCAACAAAACAGCACATCATGTTGTTCAGTGCAGCTCTCTGTTGAATGAATATTAGTGGCATCAACCAGGCTACTGTGTCTGTGATTAGTTTTTTGCACCATGCACAACTACAGATAAACTGAGTTATATTTTTAAATCCCAGGGACTGGGATTTGAATCAGTGGACCAAGTATTTATTTACAGTTGACAGGATTGAAGACGTGCACTGCCATCACAGGAATTACTGGAGCCCATATCATATGTGGGTGTAGTTGAACAGCTACATCAAAAACATGATGTGAATAAAGCTATTATTCATGTATGAGTGCATGGATAGATAGAGGCAAACATCACGTGCATACACCAGCTTGTGAGCCTCTAAATGGATTTTGGCAAAGTTCCTCACTGAAGACTCCTAAGTAAACTTAGCAGTATGGAATAAGTGGAATGGACATCCTATGAATCTAGAACTGGAGAGTAAGACTAAATGGTCAATTCATGTAATGGAGGGAATGTAAACAGTGGGGTTCCACAAGGATCTCCGGTGGGACTAGCAGTTTTCATCTTGTTCATAATCTATCTGGAATTAGGAGTATGCAGTGAAGTGGCCAATTTTCCTGATGATCCCAAATTGTTTAGGGTGGCTAAAAATAAAAAGAGATTGTGAAAATCCCTAAAAGGATATCATCCAACAGGGAGAAAGGATGTTACAATGGAAGTTATAAGTAAGTATATGATGCATATTGCTCTGCAGGGGAGATCTAACAGACATTTGATGGTGCCAAAGAGGTTATCATGGCTAAAACTGGACAGATAGAAAATGATGAAAAACTGAACAGAGTTCAAGACTAAAATTCAATGAAAGCCTCCCATGGGGAAGTTTTGAACATGCAATTCCCCGTGCAGAAGGGATATTGCTAAGAACTTAAGAAGAACCAGACGAGATCAGACCAATAGCCTATCTAATTCAGTGGTCTGTTTCCGAAGTGGCCAACCAGATGCCTTGGGAACTTCACAAGAGGGCATGAGTACAAGTTGCACCTCCTAGTCATGTTTCCTAGTACCTAGTATAGTGCAGTATGTTCGAACTAGTATATAGCCAATTCCCTTTTTAAAGCCATCCAACTTGGTAGTCATCACTGAAATTTGCTACCATAAGATTTGGCTCTTGTCAATTATGTGCTTTGTAAGACTTGGCTTTCCTTCAAACCTAGAAAATGTACCCCCCTTGTAAACCTCTGGTACCAGTTGGTACCTTTTCTCTTCATCTGAATATGCTAAAATCCCCTAGTGATATCAAGGTACATACAGCACAGTTTCTGCTAACCTATTGGCAATTTCTTCCACAGAGGGCAATTGAAATGTTCTCTTGCTCAGGCCTATGGTCAACAGCTATTCATTTGATTCACTTGGTAGGTTCTTCCACCATGAAGCTCGCATTCTACTTTTAAAACAAATATATGCACTAGAATTTTCTGCAGTGTCTAATTAACAGGAAGTACTTGTGTAGCCATTTTCATAGAATATTACTCAGGTAAGAAACTTAGGCCTTGAAACTCATTTTGTAATCTCTGCCAGCATCTCACTGGCCTTCTTGATTTGTTTCTATTAAATTAGCTCCTTCTACCATTTAAATTAGTTATGTCTTGTAGAAGCACTAGACATTGTACATAAAAATCTATTGTTTGAACTTCCAGTTTGTTTGTTTGTTTGTTTGTTTCAAACATTTTTATCCCATCCTTCCCGATAAAACATCTCAGGATGGCTTACAAAAATTAAAATAGTAATATAATAATACAATAATTAAATTAATAAATAACAAGCAAAACACTGAACAAACACTTCCATAAAACTAAAGAAAAAAGAAGAAAGAAAGAAAATGCAACTGTGATCAAAACTTAAAGCATCTAAAATCCTTAATTATTAAAATGATGGTTAAATAAAAAGCTATTTTCCTGGCGCCAAAAAGAGTATAAAGTTGGTGCCAAGTGATCCTCTCTGGGGAACACATTCCATAATCTGGGCGCCACTGCAGAGAAGACCCTCCTCTGGGTAGACACCCTCCTGAAGGTTCCCAAAGCAAGGCTTCTCCTACCAATCTTAAGGGGCATGAGGGCATATGGGGAAGGAGACTTTCCTTCAGGCATCCTGGTCCCAAGCCATTTAGGGTTTTATAAGTTAATACCAGCATCTTGATTGGGCCTGGACTTCAGTCGGAAGCCAGTGTAGCTGGTAGAGGACTGGCATTATATGAGAATAATGGCCAGCCCCCATCAGCAGCCTGACAGCTCTATTTTGTACCAATTGAAGTATCCGGACCATTTCAAGAGCAGCCCCACATAGAGCGCATTACAATAATCCAACCCGGAAGCTACCAGAGCATGTGTCACCGTTGCTAGGCAGTGCTCGTCCAGGCAAGGATGCAGCTGATGGATCAACCAAAGGTGTAGGAAAGCACTCCTTGCCACCGCTGTCACCTTGGCCTCCAGGGACAGCTCTGGGTTGAGGAGCACTCCCAAGACAGGACCAAAATCACTTACCTGAAAGCCCGAACTGCCCACCAAAAGGACCTCCATCTTAGCTGGACTGAGTCTCAGTTTATTGGCCCTTATCCAGCCCATTACCTTGGCCAGGCACCGGTTCAGGACAGCCACTGCCTCACCTGGATTAGATGTAAATGAGAGGCAGAGCTGGGTGTCATCAGCGTACTGATGGCTCCGCAGCCCAAACCATCTCCCAAACCTCCCAAAGGTTTCATGTAGATGTTAAAAAGCATGGGGGACAGAATAGAGCCCTGCAGTACTCCATGACAGTTGGCCAAGTATATATATTACACCCACAAATCAGATTACAGTTAGTAGATTGTGCTACTAATTTTGCTCGTTGCACCAAGAGATCTATCCTGCACTGTTTTACAGGTTTTATATACAACAGTGTGTCCCAGTCATTTTTAAAGTTTACCATTCTGTTATCATTATAAGAAAAACTACCTCATTCATTCATATTCTAAAATGGAATAATCCAGTATTCCAGTGAAGAAACTATGTGGTTCTTCTTCTGTTATCTCAGCCTGAACATCTCTTTGCCTTGAGCCTTTTTCTGGTTTCATACATTTTTGCCGAGTGGTTACTCTTTCACATTTTATGCATTCTCTTCCATATGCTGGATAGGAGGTTGTGCTATAATTGATGCCTTGGCCACAGCTAGCCTTGGCCACTTCTGCACACTTACAGAACCACTTTGTTTGTTTGGCACTTTTATTAGCATGAGATTTTGCCCTGAGGCCACACACTTCAAAGTCAGATCAGTGATCTGTCTGGCTTTATGACACATGCCCTGCAACCTTTTCAGAAATGATTCACACAGGTTTCCCAAATGGGGAAAAAGCTAAGAGTGTTAGATAAGTTCCAAATGGGTCTACACTTTTTCCTTTACTATGAATTCAGATGAGGAATGTATTAACCTCTGGATACTACATTATTCTTTATTTAAAAAAAAAATCTTAAAAGTTGCATTTTTATCAAATTTCTGCATCATTCTTTACCTTTAATCATGTTTTCATGAGTTCAGTGTGTGCTGGGAACTGTTGTATCAGATCTGTTTTACTAAGGCCAGTAGCTAGTGTCTTACGCAAACATGATATTATTACCCAATTGTTATATATAAGATGGTTTATCCTCACCCCAGTTCTTTCCTCTTTGCTTCTGTAATTGTATGAAAAACTCTGGAGAAGCTTCCTTTAAAGGGTGCTTTTGTTTCCCCTTGTCATGTGAAAAAAAAGCATGGCACCCTCCAGTCTATTCCTTATTTAAACCTGGAATTCAGTCTGCTTAAACCTTGCTTCCAAGTTCTTTGGTTATCTGCACCATTTCCTTCAAACAGCAGCCTTTTTATGGGTATTAACTGCTCTGTGTTTTGCTTCACTGCATTACTTTCAGTTTCTGATACTGTGCAATAGTTGATGGTGAAAATTAATTCACAGTACCAAAGGAGACTAAATATTAAGTAAAGCAAGCTTTATTTAACACTGTGCAACTCTCACTATAACTGATTTCAAAATGGCAGCTTTTCAGCCTTTCTCTAGAACTTCTTATCTCCTCCACCCTCCTGTTGAAGATTTGCTTTTTGGTATTTTTATCATTGCAAGCATTGTAGGCATAACTAATACATAACTAAGATTCTTTCCATCATTACAGTCAGTAGTGAATCTCTCAGAGGGTATTGAGAAATCTGTTCAGTACTGCCTGTCTGGAGTTAGCCCTGTAAGTGGCTAAAGCAGTTCAGTAGTGGTTTAATCAGGCATTTGGTGTTCCATCATCACCTTTCACTAAGAGCCCAATCAGTTCTAAATATCTAGCCTCTGGGCTTTATGAAGATGGCACCCTATTTTGAATTTATAGTCAGATGCCTGTGCCACGTTAGCTTATACTCACTGCAAGCTTCAGAATATCCCTGCCCAACCAGGAAATGAGATACTCTGAGATCTCCTTTTCCCTGAAACAATAGAACTTGTATCTTTTACAGTTACTCTTCATCAGTGGGTGAAATTCCCCACTTTTTGTTGAAGTACTGTGCAAGATCTGCAAAGCCCCCTGTATCCCCAGTTCATTTAGTACATATGCATGTGTGAATGAGGACATTCAGTAAAATTCCCAACTGGGATTTCTTTGAGCGTTTTAAAAAGGAACCTGGTCTTGCAAAGAATTCTCATAGTGTGGGTGTTAAATGATAGAAAGTCAATATGGAATAAAATAAATTCAAAACTAATCTCTGAGAAACACTGGGGTACAATCTAAAACTTGTATACAGAAGCACAAGCAATTACTGATGTGTTCAGGCACTTACACAATTTATGTTAGCCTCCATCAAGCATGTTGGCCACCTACTCAGTATGAAAACTAATTCAGATCTCCACTGTACAAGGTCTAGGCTGTTGCACAAGGTATAGGGAAATTCTCTGCATTCCATGTCAAGGTTGTACATAACCCACTGAAATTCCAATTCAGAGAGCTACGAGCATACATCAGACCTCATGAACTTCTCCTCCTTCTGGTCACCTGTTCAGAGATGCTCCTGATTGGCATGGCTGACATAATGGAAAGTTAGCATTAGCTCAGATGTCAAAAATGATTTTGTTGGGCCAGCCTTCTTCCCATAGGCAGAAGATTTATTTATTTATATTTAAAACTTTGGTATACCATCCCATCACAGATATCTAGGGACAGTTCACAACAACAAGAATAAAATAAATCAAAAATGCTACTTAAAGAAAGGAGAAAAACAAACTCTGAGCATAATACAGTCTTCATGAGTGAATACAGCATAGGTAGTAATGGCAGGAAGTAAATCTTATCTGTAGCAATATTTTAAAAGAAACTCTTCATCTAGCTTTGAAAAATCTAAAAACCACAAAAAGAATCCTATATAACTGAAGTTGCTTTTCTCCATTTCTACTTAATATCTTTTGCAGGTAGCTTGAGGAAGCAAACAGACCACACGGGTTACAATTGTAACATGCTATTTCTCAGTCTCAGTAAGGCATACTAATATGAGGTCAATAGCACCTCAGTGCATTTCTCTTTCGAAGAAATATTGCTTGTGTGATTAATCAGCATTTTCTGCCTTGTAGGCCTGCTTCGTCCCCTCAGCTTTCACATGACGATACCCATTCACGCATTGAACATTATGCTAGCAGGTATGGGACCCAGTGGATTGTTAGGCAAATCCTTCTTGGAAGAATAAATAACTAAAACATTGTTGTTCATCTCTACCACTACACAAATGTTAAGAATTAAGTCAGGGTATTTCCGAGCTTCTGGGCTGGATGTCATACATGTTTACTAACTTCTGCTACTCAGCTTGCCAACTAACCTGCATGCTGAAAACCGCATGAGATTTGGAACGTACATGAAACTGTCTTAAAATTGGAAACACCAAAGCATGCTCTTGTCTACGTCTAACACTTAGGTTCTGCACAGAACTTCTTTATACATTCTTCTTTTCAGAAGTGTCTCAGAGGGATCCTGCAGTGACCATGTGCTAAAAATAGCAGTGCCTGTCCAGTACCTGTAATTCTCCATACATGGCTCATAAATAATTGTCTAATTATTCAACACCTGTCTCTTATGTTTGTGGGGTGAGGGGGTGGGGGTCAAGGAAAGAACCACTGCTTTGGGAAAAAAAACAGCACTGCTATAATACATATTTTTAGAAGACTTGTCTTAGCCTATAGTCTGTGGATATTTATGCATTCTAATCTTTACACTTTCTCCTTAGTAAGGGAACTTGAATGAGTGGATTTACCAAAAATAGTGCATTTTGATGCATATTCAAGAGGGGAAACATACATTTCAATATGTCATGTATATTGAACATCAATTAATCTTGCATACAATTGCAGACCACGTTAATAAATTAAAGGTTCTGTGAGAGTTATAGTTCCAGGATCTGTCATTCTGCTTGTTACGGTTATCAGAATGTCATTTCTGTTCTCATACTGAGATAGTGTTTTTAGCAGGCAGGTTATAAATTGTAATTTAAAATATTTTCCTTTCTTCTCAGGCTAGCAGAAATGGAGAACACCAATGGAACATACCTGAATGATAGTATTTCTCCTAATGAGAGCATGTAAGTGTGCCATCTCCATGAAGCCATAGATTTCTATCTTGTGTACACACTTTCAATTTTTGGTTGTAAGTTCTTAAATATAAATTGCTTATTTATTTATTGGTATCAGTCCTACCCTTCTAATCCTTCTGTACTACCCAGGGCATTTTAAGCTTATAAACAATTAAAAAATCATAATGACATAAAATACATTGGAAGTACATTAAACTGCAAGAATAAAATATATTAATAAATTTTATATATATATATATATATATATATATATATATATATATATATATGAATCATATAGATGAAATGCCACAAAGGCAGAAATCAGAATTAACCTTTACATGACAAGGTAGATATGTGACAGCAAAAAGACTTCCAAAACAGAAGGGTCTGTTGTCCTGTCCTTCAAGGGATAAGGATGTTCCACAGTATTCTTGTAGCCACTGAGAAGGCCTTAAGTTCTGTTACCATCAATTGTAAGGAGACACAAAAAGAGCCTCACCTCCTAAACCTAGGTGGTGGGCAATGCCAGGAGGAGGTGATCTCTCATGTATCCTGGGCCCAACACATTTAGGACCTACAACACTTGGAACCCTTGATCTTGAACTTGGAAGAACTGGGTGGAACTGTCATGGAGCAGATATTTCGGAGGGTTTTTATTCGTAGTGTTGGCATAAGGTAGAGACAACTTGATGTCTTATAGCAGCAACAACAACAACAAGGGCACAATCTAATGGCCCACACTCTCAATGAACTTTGAAGGTTATGGGCATCCAGTGCATGGACTGAGGTGCACAGACACCAGCATTTGCTGCCACTGTATCTTGTTCCCTCCATTTCATCTGAATAGTCATTTTCAGTCATCCAAATTATGTGGAGCTAAACTGTGTGTTGATAATAGTGAACAGGGAATTTGCCTAGAGGCAATCTGAATGTGTTTTAGCTCCTGTGCTACCTATTTCTGCATGGAAGGCTCAAGTGCCCTCAAGATATAGTAAAGGCCATTGACCCCAGCCTCTTCCCCTCTCTGCTCAATTGAACTTAGGAACAACTTTGCAACCAGCGTAGAGCACTGAAGAATTAGTCTCCATGGTCTCATGAGTGTGTACCCACAAATATCTTTGTCCTGTTGAAGTCACTGATTTGAGCAAGCCACAGGTTTATCATCACTAGGTATGGTAGTAACGCCTGCAAGGGACAACATTTCTATTGCTGCCAATCAGGAATGATGTGCATTACTTCTTGAAGCATTTCTCTGGGAACTGGTCATAAACCCTGAATTGCAGTCTCAAATCCTTGTGCACAGTTCTTAAACTTGGTTCTCTCATGTGTTGAATTAACTTACATTGTGTTCTAGCCTCCATACTTGCCTTCACTATAGCCCAAACAGATCCCCCAGCAGAGCAGCGATTGGACAGAGACTTCTGTCCATACAAGCCAGTTCTCTTAGGGAAACAGTTCCCAATTGTGTACAGATGTATGTTTGGGCACTGTCCAGTTGTATAAAGAATGCCCTTTCTTGTGCCTTGCTACATAATCAGTGATTAGGTTTGAGTTACTGTAGAGGGGGGTCATTATAATTCTGTCTTACTAGTTATTATCCCAACTGTTTTAATCCTTATTATGGATTTATTTTAAAATAGTCAATGCAAAACTTCATTAAACCTAGCAATAAAAGGCTCACAAAATTACATTGTTACACAAATTGTGGCAAAACCAATTTGTATTCAACAGATACAAGTTTAAAAAAGAGGAGCTGGCCATAATACAAGTCAATCCTTTAACATATTGGTTTTAATCCTTATTATAAACATGCAATGTACTATAAAGGAGACAAAAGTTCTTCCTTGCTAACACTTCTACTAGACACTACCAATGGTTTAGGGGTATTGTTTGTTTTGTTTTTTTGGTCCATATTCAGGTTAAGGCAGAGGAAGTGCAAGGAGAATATAATAGCATTAGGTTCACTCTTGTTTATTTACTAAACTGCCTTTCATCAATACCTATGAGGCCACTGAACAATAAATATCTACTAAAAATAATTCCATTTCCGTAAAAACAAACCAGAAAACAAACTGAGTAGTTTAACATTCCTGGGCTAACAAATAATTTTTGGCCTGACACTGTTTGGGAGCTGTACTCCTGAGCATGTGTGTGTTGGGAGGGAGGAGGCAAAATATAGAGAAGGAACTTTGATTACCTGGAAATATGCAAGTAATCACTTTCATTCTCTCTCTCGTTCTTGCTTTTAACTATATCAATAAAGACAATGCTGTTTTCTCCATTCTCCCACCCTTTTTAGAGATGATGAACATTTGTTAATCCAGCACTACTGCCAAAGTTTGAACCAGGAATCTCCACTCAGTCAGCCACGAAGCCCTGCACAGATTCTTATTTCTTTGGAGAGTGAAGAAAGAGGTGAGCTAGAGAGAATCCTAGCAGACCTGGAGGAAGAAAACAGGTGAGTTTGATTTAGTTACTACTTCCATGCATTCCTATGCAAGAAGTGATATATAAGGCAACAAGCAACATGCTAAAATATATGTTGTCTTCAGTACAATTTTTCTTCAGTTATGAGATTAAACTTTAGCTGTAATATAATTATAGACCTATTTGTCATGTTTAATGCAGTGATGATACAATATTAATGCACAATTTTGCACTGTTACCTGCTTTTAGCCTGACTAAAATAGCTAGCTAATCTCAAGGCACATACATTTTTAATAATTATATATAGAAAGGAATTATTATGTTGCATAGAGAAGCATATTTTTCCTCATTCTAGATTAATATTTGAAGCTCCACAGTTTCAAATTGGATCGGTTGTTTTGAAAAGTGTTTCCAGCATATTGCCGTTTATGTGTTTGCTCTGTACTTATCTTCAGTACTCACAACATTAGCCAAATCTTTCCATATATCTTGACTTTTATAAATGGGTCAGATATTTCATTGTACATTTTAGGCCAGGGTCTTTATTGACTACTGTTCAGCAGAATGGAATGTTGCCAGTCAAGGCTTTGCTTTGATCCTTCGCCTTCCTCCTTCTGTATCATTTGCTTCAGTTATATCCCTAGGATATAGGGAAATGTCACATACAAACCAATGAGATGGATTACATAAGATTCTAGAACAGGACAGAAAGTAGATCTCCATATTTTAAGGGATTCAGTTTGTAGCATTCCTGGTGCTTCTGGGCATTAAAGTCTAAAACATCTGGAGATCTACTTTCTGCCCACTCTTGCTTTAGATAGAAAACTTGAAAACAAAACTGGGGCAGGGGAGCTGCGTTAGCACACATGTACACACACTTCTTTTAAGGGAAAAGAATAATGGAAGAATGCAGCCTCTACAAAAGAAGTTGTGATTAGACTGTTCCTAAAGAGACTTAAAAGTTGATGCCAGAAGATGAAAATAACTATCTCCTTCCTTGGTGGGGTGCTTAAGTGGATGGTTGCTGATCAAGTACACTCACTCTTGAGTGAAACTGATTCCCTAGATCAATTTTGGACAGATTTTATGCTGGTTTTGGAATCAAAACTCTCCTGGGCATCTCATCAGAAAATATCTGCCCATAGAGGGATAAGGGAATGAAATCTTTTTTATTATCTTGGACCTCATCAACCTTGTGTTCTTCTGAGTTGAGCACTGGAGGTACTTTTTTCAATAGTACTTTTTTCCTGTTTCCATGTTTAATTCAAGAGTGTGGTGCTCAGGGACTATTCTTTCATCCATTGGAAGTAATGCTTTATTTCATCCTTCATGCTCCTCAACATCTGCATGAGTCTTTGGTGTGAAAGTTTCCAGGGATGTGGGCTGAGGTGTCACCAGTATGTGGATGGTATTCAGCTGCACCACTCCTTTCATGGAATCCAAGTGATGCAACAGCCCTTTGGAGACATTCAGCTCGACCACATAAGAGCTAAAAGAATTTTGTGGGCAAGACTGTACTCAGACCCTACACTAACATCCCAATCCCTGCCTGATCAGGCTTCTGACTTCCCAAGTTGAGCCAGGAGATCTACAGGTGCCTTTTGCTTTGGTTCACTTGAATGTAAGCATCAGCTCTATGTGATTGCAAACTCTGCTTTTTCAGGAGTCCAGATTGTGCAGAGGGTTCTACTTGAGTTCAAACAACTATAATCCCATGTCCCACATTCCCCATCAACACAGGAAAGCTAGGATTGAAGTGGCAGGGGAAGTAAGGCCTGCATGTACACTCTAATGTTCACCACCCTACTAGCCCACACATGAGCCAGATGTTCAGGGTCTCCTAAATCATAATCTTGATAATGGGCAAGACAAGGGCTAATAAATGAGACTCAACTCAACCTCAGAGAAGTGTTGTTGATGGGCAGTTCATCTGCCCAGCTGTCCATCTTGTTCTAAAGAGAGCTGTGGTCCCCATAAACACAAATGGGCAATGTCTGGTCCACAGGCCTGAAAAGGCACTGAAAAGGTTCCCTGTCTGCCCTGGCAGCTCCTTCCCCAGGCGACACCCCTTCTGCTACGGGGGGGAAAGCTCTTCTGTCAGATGCAGCTCATCACAGATAAGCTTCCCCTGGAGAACAAGAGGAGTGAGGCTGAAGGAAGAAGCTGCTGACTGATTCAATTTTGCATTCTGAGACTTGTCCTTAAGGTTTATCCTGCTCTGTTTTGACTGGCTTACATCTGAGTAGACTTAAAGCTCATTTGAAACAGCTGCTGAGTGATTCAGTCCTGCTCCTTTCTAAGCTTTGTCTTGGCTACTTCTGAAAGCACATGCTTCTCGCTATATATTGCTAACAATGAGATTTGAGGGCTGCTGGATTTTTCAGCTCCATCCACCACTGAAACACTGGCCTGCAGCCCCAAGAGCTCTTCCAACATGGGGTTTAGCACTTAATCTGAGAAGGACTCATTTCCCCTCCCCAGAAGGACCAGATTGCTATACAGGGCCACACTTAGGTCCAGCACAGCTACTGAAGGCACAGGTGATCTTTGTGGCCTTCAGCACTTTTTGTCAGCTTAGGCTGATATATACCAAGATATTGCCTTTGTATGGTAATTCATACCATGCAATCAATCCTGTGGTTGGATTACTGCAAGGCATTTGAAAGGAGTCCGGAACCTTTAGTTGGTGTAAGCTAGGGAAACCCGATGTTTAATTGACACCAGATGAGATGGTTATTTTGCATCAGTGCTTCATCATCTGCACTGGCTTCTTTTCAGATTCACTGAGTTCTTACATTTAATGACCTAAATGGCTTGGGGCCAGGGTACCTGAAGAATCACCTTCTGCCACATATACTTACCCGGATCTATGCCTTTTACCCAGAGCCTTCACTGGGTACCCCGTCACAGAAACTAAATGGGTGGATTCTAGGGAGAGAGGGTTTTTTGGCAGCAGAGATCTGTTATGGATTGCTTGCCCCAGGCAAACCTCTGACCAATCATTTTTTGTTTTTGTTTTTTCCAGCTCTAGATGAAAAGCACTTTATTTCCTCGTTTTCTAATCTGATCTTAAAAATAGAAGTATCAAGTTCTGTATTGCTTTTATTCTCTTGCTAGTTTTAGGCTGTGTTAGTTTTTATGGTAGCATTGTCTTACTGGTATATCGGATGGCTTTAATTTTATTCTAAGATGTGCAGCAACCTAAAAACAAAAGGAGAAATACACCCAGCCTTGCTCAAGAAGTGACATTTTGTATTTGAAGGGTTACATAGATGCTTAAGCAGTAGAAGAGAAAATATTCAGCAAGGAATACAAATAGGTATGCAGGTAGAGAGATGGAAAATTGTATCATATCATCAGTTATGTCATGGGCATTTTCTGATTAAGTGCCTATGTCAGTTGCTAAACCACATACTTAGCAGTCACATTATTAATACTAGCACTGACTAGGAGAAGAAAATTGCATTTAACCAGCAATCTCCAGACATAGTGTATTCACAGCAATGTTAGTGAAACTGGAGAAAAGATGTCTTTATCAACTGCAGCCAAATGGGTCTTTGGAATAAGAATTGCCCATACACAGCCTGGCGATGAGGTTATAATGCATTCATTGTATCTTGCTTTTAAATTGCACTGCTGTCTGAAATCAATCTGTTATACCTGGTGTGAAAAGTTTGGAGTATTATATTCATACCCTGGAGCAATAGTTCCACAGTTTCACTGGAGCCATCAGCCACTATTGTAATACAATGAGTAAAAGTTAATGATGAAATTATTGCCAAGGGCTGCATGATTCCAGCCTACTGCACAATCACTGCCATCATTTAATAAAATAGAGCCATTCAAAGAATGATCTTTTGTGGATGCCGCTTTCCCATAAGCTGCCTCCCAATTGCACTATAGAATTAAATAATAAATAGCACAACAACTGATGAAGCAAAAGCAACCGTGGGGTGCGGGGTGGAAAGCAGATGAAATGTAAGATAGACTACAGCAGCACCGGCAACAGCAAAGTAACAGATCTGGTATTCATATACACACCATGAGGTTGATAAAAGAAAATTTGTAGCAGCTCTGGAACACCAAGCTGAGTAACTGCATTGTGTAATCTAGGGGAAAACACTCTTCTTTGAAAAGTGTGTTTCATTTACGTGCCTCCATGTGTAGGAAATCAAATTCAGATGCAAAGCAAAAGATGCTGGGCAGAGCAGTCCTTTGGCCTGCTTAGATTCCCGGCTTCAAGTCTGGAAATCCACTCAGACCTCACAGCTGGGGATCCACCCCCAAACCCCACACTGTAGCCAGTGTAGGAAAGCTTGCCTGGAATCCTGGAGTGCTGCTGCCAGGCAGTGCCAGCAATACTGAACTGTATGGACCAGTGGTCTGACTCGGTGTAAGGCAGCTTCTGGCAGATATATTTGCCAGATAACATACATATTTGTCACTCTGCAGCCATGTCTAACAGTTCTGTTTAGTTGCCTACTGGGACCACAAAAGACAGCAGACATATAATTGGTAGACACTGGCTTGGAAAACAATAGGCGCCATGTATTTGCTATAAATATTTGCAATCCCTGGAAATAAATTACAATTGCTCATTTGCTACCACATGGAAGTTCTTCAGAAGGTTGGAATTGTTTATAGGGTAGTATGGCCACGTTTGTTGCCAGAATTGGTGTTCAGAAATCTTCAGGCCTACACAAATACTAGGAAGACAATTGGGAAAAGTTCACGGCAGAATTTTGGCTCAGGTCCATTTACAGTCAGTACCCTCAGTAGTATGGACTGATGCACCGGCACCCTTATAGGAAGTTCTTTCTCTCTTCCCTGCATCTTTTCTACTCACCAGCTAGCTATGTTCATTCCAAGATTATGTACAGTTCTATGAAAACAAATGCTTTGATTTTCTTTTTCAAAGGAAGGTTGGGCAGATATCAAACTTAAGGATATATTCCACCTCTCTCTTTGTAGTACAGTAAATGAATTTTCATATATATTAGTTAAACATTAGTTTAACTTTCCCAAATATTTAGTGCTACTGGTGTTATTCATGACACATGAATGCATTATCCAGCATTTACATTACTTGTATTTAAAACTGTTCCAAATGCTTTCTCTATTTTTCTTAAAGAAATGCCTCTTTGCTGATAGAATAGTTCTTATTCTTCTCAACTAGACATATTAATACGGCACAGTCTGGAGGCATCTTAGCTTTATTATGCAATGACGTCAGTTTGACCGCAAATAATAGCACCTGGCCCTAGTTGTAGTTTTGCAAGGAGGATTACAGAACACTGCCAGTTCCTGTGCTCCCATTCATTTTGAGAGGATTATGCTTTATCTCTCTTTCTCTTGCTCTGCCTTCTGCATCTATATCTTTCAAGAAATTATCTTTTTCTGAGCCTAACTCTGACTGACACGAGCAATGCCACAGAAGCTCTGTGTTTCCTCTCCCCCTTCACACTGGCTTAAGACTGCTCTCCAGAGCCTGGTGAAATATACTGAGAGGATTTCTTTTCTTCTCCTATGAATTTCACAAACAGATATCCTAAGCATCATTGTTTAGGCTGTAAACCTCTTTTACCTTAACTAGCACTTGGACAAAAGAATGCATTGCTGATTATATTGATGCAGTATTTCTTACATCATTCAACAATGTAAAAATTCAGGCTTTTAGAACTCAGAAAATAAGGCAGGGAACATCAGATTTAATACTAGATTTTTTCTTCCAGAGCAACTTCTATCCATCATCTCTCTTATTTCAATGTATCAAATCAAAATAATGAGACAAATCAAAGGACCCATTTCTTAAAAGAGTGGTGCTGAAAGTGCAAATGTATACGAAGTTAGTTACTTTGTGTAACTTATATAGGTTGCAGACCTCAGCTCTTGTCAAGGCAAAATTTGTGTTGTCTTAGCACATAATTTTCATCCTAAATGGTTGACCTGACGCCCAGCATTCACATGTTGGACTGTGAGGCCAGCATATAACTATTCTAAACGGCTAGTAGACTGCCCATGTCATGTTCTGTTCCCTCTTTCCCTTTTATCATTCAAGGCTATTCAGGCTTCACATCAGCCATTTATTAATGAAGCATATCAGTTTCTAGTGATGTCACTGACAGCAATCAGTTGAATTATACCGCATAGCTACTAGATGCGGACGGGGGAGCTGTCTTTCTCTTCAAGAAAAGTCTGGGAGGATTTTTCTTGGTAGTCACAAAATCTATTGCAAAAAATAAGCTGTGGACTGTACACCAATGTTCCTTTTCAGGCGAGAAAAATTAAGTTTATGTGCAGAAAAGACATATTAGTCTCATAAAGATACTATGTCTCTTTATCTGCGGTGCAGGATCACTTTCCTCATTTTTTAGACAAGTATAGACATTTTAATATTGTGAGTAAAGGGAAACTGTGATCAGCTGGGCAGAGACAAATGGATGCTGGAGCTTAAACTCAAATATAACTGGTCTGATCAAGCTGAGGACTGCTTCTTACATGTCTGCATTAGGTAATGTTTGCAAAGTGTCACAAACAGGAGGTCCCCAAATCATTCATATTTTTATTTGTAAAGTAAAAGTGCATTATGTAGCAGAACAAATATTCTCATACTTCACAGTACTGTTTAAGTGACTGAAAAACCTAGAACACTTTAACATTGATTATTATTTCTACATGTCATGAAGCTTGACTCTAAACTTAGAGTCTTGTTTCTAAACTGTGATGGATTTCTGGAATGCACAGATGAGGGATTAATACATCAATCTTTTCTGTACCACCTCTGTTATGAGAGAGAGAAGAATAAACCTTCTGAATTGGAAATTGTACAGGGATATACTATAGTAATTGTATACAATGTAATTACTTTTCAGTAATCTTAAGGCAGCAGCTCTTAATCAACTGCAGTTCAAAAACTATGGAAGCAGTCTCCATGGCCTGAAAACTTTAGTTTAATAGACTCCAGGTCTAATTTGTAAGATCAAGCTATAATGACCTGCATTTCAGTTATACATTGGAAAGGTATTTGCCTTTAACACAAATGTTAAGATATCACTTCTACTCTGTTTCCAATAGAAATCTCCAGGCAGAATATGATCGGCTGAAGCAGCAACATGATCACAAGGGACTGTCTCCACTGCCATCCCCACCTGAGATGATGCCTGTTTCCCCCCAGAGTCCACGAGATGCTGAACTCATTGCAGAAGCTAAGCTGCTTCGTCAACACAAAGGCCGCCTAGAAGCCAGGATGCAGATCCTGGAGGATCACAACAAACAGCTGGAGTCCCAGTTGCACAGGTTGAGACAGCTGCTGGAACAGGTGAGTCCTCAGCCTTTCCTCTTTCATCCAGTCAGGGTTTGACAACATGGGAGTAGCAAACATAGAATTGCTCTCCCGTGTATAGCTTCCATTTGCTATTAATTGTTGGAAGTACGTTGTCATCATTGGCTTTCTGTTCACAACTCGAGCTCTTTGTTTAGCTAATTTATTTTACATACCAATACATTTAAATGGAAAATTGCTAATATAAATATGGTGACATTGTTTCATAATATAAATATTTAGACTGCAGTCTCATGCGCACTTAGTTGGGAGAACATATTGTTGAGTTCAGTGCAACTTATTTCTGAGTAAATCTATATAGAATTATGTTGTAAGTCATCCTTTTCCTCTTTTATAGCATAACCACTATGTTTCCTTCTGGTATTTTAGCCTCAAGCAGATGCCAAGGTGAATGGTACAACTCAGTCTTCTCCTCCTACCTCGTTACAGAGGTCCGATAGTAATCAGCCGATGCTTCTCCGTGTAGTGGGCAGTCAGACTTCAGAATCTATGGGTAAGATGAAACAGATCCTTCTCTTTCTTTCTTTCTTTCTTTCTTTCTTTCTTTCTTTCTTTCTTTCTTTCTTTTTGAAAGATGGGAACAGTCTACAGTGTATGCTCAAATATTGGGTGAATACTGTTTCAGTTGGTGGCTAGCTTGGATCCCGTCCAAACAGTCACAGTTTCTTTTGGCAGTTGTGTTTCTTTGTAGGCAATCCCAATTTCATTTTGCTGCCTAGGACTTCTCATTTTCTTTACATTCAAACAACAAAATTTTGCTATTTTACCCCTGGCGAGTGTGATCAATTCTAATTGCAAGTACTGTATATTGTGCTGTTGCATGATGGCTGCAGGCTCATTGGTTCTGTCTGAGACATCACAATGAGTAGGATAACTCTCCACTTGCCTTCTGTAGAATTCTTAAAGTTATATTTTCTTGTGTTTCTGAATAGGCTTTTCCAAGCTATGCTTTAACCATTCAAGTACAGCAGGCCTCCTGTAGGCATTAAAATGAAAAACTAGGGCATACCGGGAAGGGTATCTCCACCCTTCCACTGGATGCAGGTGGTCCTTTCACTTAAAAACAGGGTGGATTTTTTCCCTTTTTAGTATTGCAGCAAAGTGGCATGAAGTTCCTTTCTTGGCCCACATTCCTCAACTTAAACCAAAATAATAAGTTAGTACCACTGCATTCAGCCCCATCCCAATCTGCAACCCTTTCATTACATGAAAGCAACTTATTGTGCTAGAGAAATTGTATCAGTATTAATGCAAAAGTAGTATTAAGGAAATTGTCATATATGGAATGTGGGGGACAAGCAGGGGTGGAGTGACTGGGAAATTCCCCAAATGTCATTTCAGGCATTTTTATGCTCCTCAGCTGGCTTGAAAGTATTGGTATAAATAATTTTAAAAAAGGCACCAAGAAGAGAGAACTGGGAGTGGAATTGTTTACTTTCTGGAGGCTGGGATAGCAACTGCTTGCCACAGGAGAAGATTCTCTGGGGCATGAACTGAGAGACGCTTGCTGAATTTCACAGCACTGGGATGCCTGTAAGAAGCAGAGGCCAAACTGACAGCATAGCAGGGTATGCTCTGCATCTTAGCAGCATGGCCTATACAAAACCTCAACGAAAGGTTCTCACATGAGAGCAGAGTATACATATTCTGGTGACTTCCTGACTGAACAGCTGCAGTGCTTTGTGTGGAGGGCTGCTTTTGACAATGGATCAGGAGTATCGTTTGTTTTCATTCTTTCTGTGAGCTACCCCAAGAACTACATTATATGGCAGCCTATAAATACTATAAGTGAAGATACATATTTTAGAGCACAAGATACTAATTCTCAGAGACAGAATGTCTCTCAATACTGTGGAATTTGCAATCACATGTCACCATGATGGCTGTCAATTTGGATGGCTTTGAAAGGAAATTTGACAGCTCTGTGGGAGATAAGGCTATCAATGGCTACATGTCGCGATGACCATATATTCATTCTAGTATCATTTAGTACCAGTTGTTAGAAAACACAAGTGGTTCAGGATTTGCTGTTTGCACTCATGGCCTGCTGTATACTTTCCATAGGTATCTGGCCTTTGTGATTGCATAATGCTGCACTAGATGGGTCCTTTTTGGTCTAATCCAGCCTAGCTCTTCCTGTGCCCTTAAAGGGAACAAAGCAAAATTTTGCTGATCAAGCTAATCCCACCTGGTGACTCTTTTATAAGCATTTCTATTCTCTGCATAATAGTTGGTATTAGCAGCAGCAGTGGCAGCAGCATGATGGATAAATTAAGCAGTTGTATCAGATGCTTTAGACACAACAAGTAGTGTAAACTGCCCAAAAGATGCTATTAATTGGAGAGTGCAGAAATATGAATAAATAAATTAATTAATTGGAGGATTTGTAAAGATAGCAGGGAAGACAGCCATAGGGAGAGCTGTAACACTAACTGCAGGGACAGCTTGTGGTGAATTCAGCCTAACCTGTCTTAACCAAACTAATTCCCTCATATGTTTTAGATTACAACTCCCAACCTTCCTGATCATTAGGTGTGCTGACTGAAGCTGGTAGTTGATATCCAAAACATGTGGAAGGGACATGGTTTGGGGAAGCCTAAGCTGTTAAAATGAGCAAGAATACCTGAGCCCTTAGTGACAAGGAGTACTTGGCATCTCCCAAAGGGAGTTCAGCCCCATCTAAAACAGACTGGATCATCTTTCCCAAGTACACCTTATTAGCACTGAGCTTCAGTTTTTTAGCTGTCTTCTAGCACATAACCAAGATCCATCACTGATTTAACTCTTTCACCACTTCATTGATGCGAGCATCAAAGAAAAATAAAATTGAGTGTCATCAGAATATTGATGGCACTTAATCTGAAATCTTCGGATGAATTCTTCTCTCATCTTCATAAATGTTAAGCAGTTTTATGAACCCAACAACACAAGTCCAATGTTTCTGAATAGCTTCCCCCAAAACCACCCTCTGTAAACAGGAGTAGAAACATAGTATTGCCATGCTTCCAGTTCACATAGCTGGTTCATATCTGATTGGATCAAAATATACTAATGTGAACACAGTCCTTCTGTCCTTCTCCTAATATCAAGGCAAGCAAGGTAGTTTCTTTGCCCAAACAAATCAGGTCTGAAACTTGATGGAATGGATCCTGAAAAACAGTTTATCCATAGAGCCTGGCATTGTAAAGCCACCACCTGCTCAAGCACATTACCAAAGAAATTGAATATATACAGCTAATTATCATTGTCACAAGCCTTGGGGTCCAAGGAAGACCTTTAAAAGTACTATTTTTTCAGTTTATGAATTATCTATTGCTGGAACTCTCAGTATGACATCATGTTTAATCAAAACAATCACAATAAAATCAATAATAAAATCATTTTCAAGAACTACAACCATTTTTAAAGTATTTTATTTATATTCTTATTGATACTTCAGGGATTTTTTTAGAGGCAAAGTCACACAATTGCTTCTCCAAAATAGTCAGGACTTCAAACGTCAGTGATTTTTATTTTAATACTAAAGCAATGTTATAATCCATAACTTATTTTACTGACTGGGCTGATTTCTGATCGAGAATTGAATGACTTGGATGGGACCATGGCTGATGGAGATTTTTCCCTTTTTAGACGCTGATGTTACATGCTATATTTGTAGATTGTGCCTTGGTACCTTTTCTTCCATATATTTATTTCCTTCCTCTTTATTATTGTACTTTGTGAAAACATTTTTTTAAATGAAAAGAATAGTGTGATCTTCTCCTTGCAAGGCATGTATCATTTGTGGAACCAGCTAGTTAGTCTCTGCTTTATAGATGTCATCAGCTGGGACAGCAGTCAGTCATAATGACCACCCCTGGCCAAGCATTTTTTCTACATCCTCAAACCACATTGCCTGGACATCATCTTGGAATATAACTGATCTTATTGTCGAAGTGTTTATTGTCTCACAACATGCCTTTGAAGTTCATATATTACATTCTGTGAAAAGGAAGATAGAAGTGTAGGCCCTGAACCACTCAAAAAAAATGTCTACTCGGTGACATTCTGAATATGAAACGGTGATAGTGAAGTACTGTTTCTTCATCACTGATAACAAACAAGTCCAATAATGAGTTTTCACTTATGGTCAGATGTTTATTATTCACTGCACTTGTATGCCACTCAATAATAAAATCTTCTCTGGGCATCCAATAAAAGACAAATAATAACACCAAAAAAAGCTTTAGATAAGAAAGCCAGTAGCATATGATAAAACCAATAACCAGCGATAAAAAAATACAACAAAAAATTCACAAAAGCATTGCAATTTTTTCAGCTTCCAGAACATAGTATAATTAAGTATGTCAGTGTTTAAAAGCCTGGAAAATGAAATAAACTTTTTTTGCCTTGCACCGATCAAAGCCTATTTGGGGAAGGTGTTTCATGCAAGGGTTCTACAGGTAAAAAGGCCCTTTCCCTAGTAGCTACCCAGTGACAGAAGGACAGGAAGTACATGTAGTAAAGGGCCTCCAAAAATTATATGAGAGTCTTATAATTAACCTGGTCCCAGGCTGTTTAGGGCTTTAAAGGTCTGGAATTGTTTTGAAAAGTTTGGCCAGCCCAAAATAGGACAGCAAGACTTTACTGGAGCTGGACAGTCTTTTACATTGGTGCTTTGGCATCTACTTAGCAGTCAATTTCCAGGCCGAATTCAAAGCATAACCACTCATACAACATGTTGCAGTAATCCATCAATATTGCATCTTCATGAACTTGGCCAGGGGCGTATTGCACAGCTGAGGCTAGTGTACCAACTGGTTCTTCCTAGGGATGTCTGATCTGGCTTATGGTCGCATATGCCTTATTTGCATGTCATTTGGACTACCGTACTATGTTCTGTGTTTTCGCTATTTAGAAACTGGAGCTCATTCAGAATGCTGCAGGGACTGTAGACCAGCGCAGGTTACAATGTGCAAGTACTTCTTACCTGCTACAATTGTTCCCCACTTCTGTAAAGCAGCATACAACTTGGGACCAGGCTCTCTGAATGACTGCCTTCTCCCATATAAACCTTCCCAGATCTTAAGATTTCAGGAGAAGCCCTTCTTTTTGGTGTGCTTGGTGGCTCTGCAAGAGAAGACCTTCTCCTTCATCACTTCCGCATGGTGGAAGTCTTTGCCAAAGGAAGCTCGGTTCACTCTGCTGTCCCTTTGCCAAAGTGCAAAAACCTCTTTATTCAACCAGGTCTTCAGCATATAAGCAGATTTGTTGTATTGGATGTCGTTTATATTCCATGATAGTTGTATGTTTATTTGTGTTTTAGTGAATATTAAAAATATTGTTCTAATCAAGTTTCATTTATGTTTGTAAGTATTCTTCTTCATAGAAAGGTGGGATACAAATGATAAGCAGCCCCCAACCTTCAATCTACGACTTAGTTTAGCTGATGAACTATCTTAAAGAAATGCATCGTTCTGCTTATGCCATTGTATAAACTCCAGTGTACTTGAATAAAACTCCAGTGTGCTGCTAGTTTCTGTGATGGCACAGTTTTGTGGATACATGATAGCCACCCTTTGGAAATCTTATTAAATAGCTAGGTACCAAGATGGTTACCATGTGGTAAGCTGTTTTTAGCAGCTAAGATTGCTTTTTCTTTATGCTACCACAAATTGCCAGATCAGACCAAATTAAAACAAAAAAACCATACACCCATTTATCCAGTCTGTGTGATGAGCTGCTGCACCACAAGAAATTTGTTAAAGTGATATCCACCAATTGAATTAATTCAGGTATTTTATTATGTTTTAAAATTAACTCTTCCTTGGATTAGCTGTCTGATATTAAAAGGTTGAAAGGTAAGGAAGCAAAAGAAGGATGACTTCAAATCATACTAGAAATTTTATAAAACTTGTAAAATGCAAATATTGCAAATATACATTGACTGCTGGAGTGTACCAAAGAATTTCAGAAGATCAGGCCGTGCTTTATATACTACTGCAAAGCCTTTGACTGTGTGGATCATAAGACACTATGGATAGTCCTGAAAGAAATGGATGTGCCTCATTTATAGTTGCTTTGTCACTGGTCCATAGAATGTATTTAGAAAACAAATGTACTATGCTTCGGTAAATCTTCCAGAGCAGACTTAAGAGTATAAATAATTTGTTATGCAACTTTTACCTAGCCAAATTAAATTGTCAAAATTAATACTAATATAATTGTGTATTTGTCAGCTTGTCAAGATTAATACTAATATAATTGTATTGCATTATGTTGTATTGTACAATTTGTCAGCTCTGATTTACTTTGCTATGAAAAACATTTCCAGTCTTGCCATGCCACCATTGAAATGCAGCTTATGACCACAGAAATTGTAGTAATGGGAGGTTCTTATTCATTGTAACAATTGCTGTCACCTTTTTCCTGGTATAGACACTTAAGACTTGTATTACTTCATAAATGAACTTAATAAATGAGCATAGTTAGCTGCGGCTATTGGGGAGGTATAAAAATAAACAAATAAATAAATGGCCCAAGCAAGGCAATTTTGAAAGAGATGAGGGAACCTATGTGTTTTGGCCCGTATAGTAAAACTACTATTAGATTATTAGCCAGGAAGGTTCATTTAAAAATGAAAAGATTTCAGTAAGATGAATTAAATACACTTTGGCTACAGTGCAGCAAAGGCACCCTTGCAGAAGTCCCAGGTGAATCGCTCAGGATCACAGGTTTGCAGATAAGAGCCCTGTATATAGAGCAGGTGCTTTCCTATGGCTGTTATCCCATGGCACTGCATTTGTGTTTTGGTTTGCTCAGGTGAGGATGATCTGCTCAGTCCTCCCCAGGACACAAGCACAGGGTTAGAAGAGGTCATGGAACAGCTCAACAATTCCTTCCCAAGTACAAGAGGTAAGCTTCGTTTCTCAGAAGCAAAGATCAGCTGTTAAATTATACCTAGTGCAGCTTCCTTGCAGGTAAGTCTTATACTTGAAAACCATTGCCTAGATGAACATTTTTGTATAGGAAAAAAGATCACATTGTGAAATCTTTCTAAAGCCTCTATCGAAGAACACTTGGATTTTACTGCAAAAAGTACGTGATCTGAAATGCTTTGTAGAAGAGACACAGTACATACATCTCCATATGTATTACAGTCACAATGCCATCACTTGGATTCACAGAAGCCTGTGCTTGGATGTGCAGGTGGATTTCTTTTGCTTGTGAGACCATTCATTCATTTCAGCAAAGGAGGCCAATCTGCATGTGCAACGGAGCTTTTGCATTCAAAAGGAAGGTATAGCTCGGGACATTCATACTTTATGATGTGTTCTCCCCCACCTCAGCTCCTTCTTTCATCAATTCCATTTTATTTCAATTCTCACATCTGTGTCCTTTCCCATTTTCAAATTTCTGAACTTGCACATGCACATGCACGTGTGCACACACATCAAAGCTATCTGGCACAAATCTTGCCATTTTTGGTGCCAGCTTAAGGTAGCCCTTTGTACTGAGGCTTTTAAAGATCTATCTGATTATTCAGGGGCTTGAGGGGATGACTCATCACAAAGATTTGCTTTTACAGCATTATTCACTGTGTGTTTTTAGCAGGTTTTATTTTTTAATTTATTTGTTTCTTTTGATTAGATTTTATGGCACTTCTTTAATATTTTATTGTATTTTTTTAATGTACTATGGTAAGCTACCCAGAGAGCCTTGGCTATTAGGCAATATAGACAAGAAAATAAGAACAACAACAATAACACACTTGGCACCAGAAGCAGAATGCAACCCAAAGCCATTCTAACCAAACATGAAGTAGAATGGCATGCAGTTGGAAGCTCTTCAATTTTTATTTGTCTGATTTTTCTTCCTTTGTCAGATTGAGAACAGATAGTGTTTGAATAATGTTTCCAATAAACGTTTAGCGTTCAAGAAAAGGTCACTGCTGAATCTGGCTACTACATTATAACAGGAATGTATAAAATGTGGATCAAAGTCTGCTGGTAGATCTCTGAGTGACTTGCAGTAAATCAGCAAGGGTTTCTGACTTACACAAATTTAACAGCAGCAATACCTGAATGCCTCTCTCTCTTTCCTGAAATAAAGAAAAATTGAGGGTGTTCAGGCAGGAAGGTGATCAAGAGTAGAGACTGGTGAGAAAAACCTAAGCATTCCATCCCGGTAAAGAAAAAAAATTCCTGGCTGAGCATGTGCTCAAGACTAAGCTTTTCTTTAATTCTAAGTGTATGCCCCATTGGATGACCATGCACACACTTGTTTCTAGTTGATGAATCTCAGGGAAGCTGATCCCACAAGGCTGCAGTCTGTTCAGTCTTGCAAAAAAGGGTGTGGGTTAGAGGAGACAGTGTTTCTATCTAGAGCAACATATTTGGCCATGCCACTGTTGGTAGGGCCAAGAAGAGGCAGTTTGGGAGCAGCTGGAAATGTACAAAAATTTTAGGTTCTCAGGTTAACACGGTACATCAAAGCAAGCCAGAAGCTGTGCCAGGCCAAGAGATCTGGCATTGTTAGTTCCTTTCTTTTGGAAGTGATGAGAGAGGAAAATTGGAAAAATGCCCTCCTCCTTCAACCCATACATTTCCTACCCTGAGTGGGACAGCCTAGCAAGCTTCAGAAGTGGCAGCAGTGCCACTACGGATCTTCCCACTGCAACGGGTAGGATTGCTTTGCCTATGAATAAAATAATTATACTATAAGTTTTATGTAGCATGTATTGCAGGAAGTTATAAATTACTGTTTGTATTATAGTAATGTCATTATTTTGATATTAGATTATAGGTGTTAGGCCATAATGAATATAACAGTATCTCTGGGGCAGCTAAATGTAAATCGGCAAACAGAAAAGCTATTCCAATATTTTCCATTTCCATAACTGCATGATTGTTGCACATTAGCTGACAATTGTAGAAGAGATTAGAGAAGAATATATTCCACAGGACAAAATATAAATTCTTCATGACAGTATTGGCTGGAGAAAAGAGTCTACTGAGATTAATGGAAAATTTAGGGTTATATTATATGTTACTTATATTATCTTATATTATTTTTTTCAGGCTTATGGGATTACAACTAGAACTTGTATGTGAAGTGTGATAAGTTTGATGTGCTTTTCACCCATTTTTCACAAACAATTCTATGAAGATAGATAGATAGATAGATAGATAGATAGATAGATAGATAGAATATATATAAAGGATTTCTGTGGTCTTTCCCCTTCCTTCCTTCCTTCCTTTAAAAGTGAAAAGCAATATTGTTCTATCATAGTTCCTCTCCACACACACAGTCTTGTAGCATCTCAACACATTTATTGTGGCATGACTATACTATATCCAGCTATATTTTATCATTTTCCTTTGAGAAGAAATACTGCATCATGTAGGAAAACCTAGCATGCCTTTGACCTATAATGGCAGATCTTCTGGAGGAAAACTAACTTATGTCATTGTATTTTCTCTTTGTTTTAACTTTAAAAACTGCTAATAATGCCTAAATTAGTAGAGGGGTCTTTGCATTCAATGCAAAGCTGAAGGTTGGTTCTGAAGGTGGTTTTACATCCATTACTGGGAATTTCTGCTGAGTTTCTGATCATTGCTGCCCCAAAGGAATTTGCTTTTTCTTATAAGATGTACAGTTTCCCTCCACATTCCTTTTAGCATGCTGCTCAAAGCAAATTCATAGTGGCTGCAGCTGCTTTTTCACAGCTGTTGTGCTAATTCAAAACAGATGTCAAAGCCAGAGGTCTGACATTTGGTGGAAATGTAGTATTAAATACCACTTTAGTGGTTTATTAAACCCTGCAAGGTAATAGGTCACAGAACAAATTGCTTTCACACTATACTCGTGTCTTGTGGGAGTTTTGTATATATCCAATGGGGGTTTTACTGGTTCATTTGTTTACATGTTCAAGAAATGTCAATGAAGTGTGAACTCAAAAATCCAATTTCTAAGCTGTGAGGTATGTAGAAGACATATGGGGCTTCCTTAGGACAAACAGCTTACTGGCCCCAAATAAAAGAAGGTTAAGCACATCAAGTCATGTTGAAATCAATGGGATTATCATGTCCTACTGATTATAATAGACATCACTCAAGGCCACAATTCTGAGAAGCTGAGTTCTGTATTTGTAGAGATTTTGGGGATATCTATAACACCTATTGAAGATTTGAGAATTTTAGAGGATAATAAATTTGACAAAAGGCCAATATTTCCATCACAAAGCTTTGTGGATAATCTGAGTCTGATGTGATACTTTCATTAAGACACTAGTTGATTTTTCTTCATGTGGTTTTAACCTGGCAGGCCCTAACATGTATTTGTGGTTCTGTTCTCTGCGAACACATCAGTCCCAAGAAGCTGTTTCTATCAGGACTAATGGAGTGTCAGTTCTATTAAAGTGTACAGTTGTCATTTTGATTCAAGCCCACTAAGTTCACGCTGCTCAAATGACAGTGCAGAAGGGGAGCATTTTATTTTATTTGACTCGGTACTTGCAGTGAGCCTGCAAGGACATTTTCTAAAAATAATAGTCTGTTGCCCTCTTTGTACTGTAAGAGGAAGGGACATAAGAGCCAAAAGATTGTCAGTATGTCCAAAGGCTAGATAATGCATAGTTTTGTGCATACACGAGAGATGTGTTTAGGAGCACTTTCCTGATTCTTCTGTTGAAGTCTACATAAATTCCTTGAAACTGCAGCCCACATGGAAATAACATACCACATGTAATATGCCATTTTCCAGCAAGGAATAATATGACTTCAGTAACTCCAATGCTAGTCATGACTAAGCCACCATTAGTGGAAAAGTGCCAAATGATCCTTTAAGATATCTGTGTCCATTTTTTAAAGAAAAAGATAAATTAGGGACTTGGGACCTCAAATCTTGAGAATCCATTAACAGTTTCTAGGTGTGATTGTTGAACTGTAATGATAGGAACATGCAACTTGAATGCTTCTCAGGAGAATTGCTTAGCCAAAATATGACATTCTCTGCACTTAAAAGCATTGTAATATCTCAGTTCTCTTTTTAAAAAATGTCTGTTTTGAATTTCATTCCATAATGAACACTGAAGTACTTCTGCATTTGTGTTTTTCCCATTTTTCTTTCTGATACTTCTGTTACTAAAGGAAGAAATATCCCTGGAAAGCCAGTGAGAGAGGTTAGTGAGTTGACACCCACTGCAATGGCTTCCTGTTTGCCTCACTCTTATTATTGTCTGGCATTCGTGGCACAGCATGTGTGTTACTAGGTACATTTTGTAGATGTGTTCTAATATGTAATACCTCTCAACTCTACATCCAAAAGATTAAGAATTGCTATTTCTATTAGGTCCCTACAGAATAGGTTAACTTGCCAAGGGAGAATTAAGATGAAACTGTTACCATAAAATCTTTTTTATGGTTCATAAGGTGTGAAATCATAATTTGGCTTTAGCCTGTGCCCTAAAACCATGTGAAAGACTTAGCTACAAATGTTTATAGGAAAATAATATTCTGCGTTCCTTTAGAAGAGATGGTTGAGAGGTATAAACATATTCCTTAAGCTTGCAAGTTCAGCACTGCACCAGCTAGAGTGGCACTAATACGCAGGGCCTACATTGCGCTCCATTAAACTACAGATACAAGTGAATAGAATGTGATACCACCAGGACCATTCTGCAAAGAGATCCCACTCATACCACAAATGAGCTTTACCACCACGCTTCCTACCTTCTAGTTGGGTCTGCCCCATAAAGACTTTTTGGGGCCAGAAAATGTTCTGTTTTTGTAGGACTGGATACTGGACTTTGCAGTCCTTCCGAGAAAATTTCTGCCGTCTTGGGTGTGTGTTTAGGGCGAGTGGGTGTTTTACGCTTCACTTTTGTGGCCTCTGTGCATTACACATATGAGTTCTGAAGCTGTGCAGGGCCTGTTGTCTGGAAGATTTTCCTAGACAAGCTCATTTGATAGCATAGCTTGTGATGATGATGGGAGGCATCTGCACCACAGGATGTTGGTTGCCTCCTTGCTGTCTCCCATATCTGAGTTGGTAATGGTTGAAGATAATGCTGTGGCATGCCATTTTGTGGAGTACGAAACCAACAGCCATTCAGGCCTGGACTAGTATGCTGATCTGGCCTTTATCAAGAAGATGTAGTGGGATGAGATTGGGCAAAAATCTCCCCCATTAGGGTTTTCCATGTTACAGCAGGCAAGACTTGGCAGTGGGTGGGGTGAACAGGGAGGCAAAGGTACAATCGTTTACCATGATTGTATCCCTTGGTCCAGGTGATCCAACCCACAGTCTAAGTTTTGAATGTGTGCATCTGAAGGTGGGTATTAGAGATAGTGTAAGGGCAACCTCTCCTGATATTTCTGCTGGACCTTTTATTGACTTTTGAGACTTCTGACCATGCTATCCTCCTAAGGCAACTGTCTGAGTGGGGACTGGGAGGTACTATTATATGGGTGTTCAAGTTCCTGAAGGTCTGGTCTCAGAAGGTGGTGGTGAGAGATTGCTGTTCAATGTCATGGCCATTGGCCGGGGTAATATATATATTGATGTTAGTTTGTCCTCCAGGATATAGGATGCTAGTGTTTAAAAATAATAAGAGTTATTTGTCAATAATTAGAAATATTATTGAATATGCATAGAACCTAGAATTTGTCTCCTTTTCTATAAGTTTTCTTTCTTTATATAATATAAAATGTGTGATGCTACAAAATGCTTATTATGGAATATGCACACTAATCAAGGTGGTAAAATTGGATTAAAGGTCTGAAGAGATGGAGAAATACTTGTGATTAAGTTACAGTTATGCAGGTCACTAAGCGATAAGGCTTCATTTGGTCTGCCTCTACAAACAGTGGTTACTCCTATAATGTGCTTTCAGTTAGAATTTAGTATTGGATAAAATGGAACTCCGTGGGACCCCATGGCATAACTGCCGTGGTGCAGAGCCACAGTTCCCCAGTGACACCATCTGGAATCAGCCTGCCAGGTGCGAGTGGAACGACTGCAAAGTAGTGCCTCCAACCCCCAACTCAGTCAGAAGAATACCGTGGTCGATGGTATCAAAAGCCCTAATCCGAACCCTAAAACAAATCATAGAAACAGTATAGGTAGATGACAGGAATGGAAATACATTTTAATTGTCTAATTACACTAGTCATCCAAAAGTGATATCACTAAAACCTTTGATGTCTCACTGTTCATATGCATAGAAGCAAATTACCAAGTGACAAACACAGCTTTTCAGCTGTGTTTTCTCTCCTTTTCTGTGATGAAAGTCAATAACTAGAACCCAGAACTCCCATACCCCAGTCCAAGACTCTCACCACTGCTTGCTAGTGATGTGTAGTGGACCATTCTGTGAATCATTTCCATAAATATTCTTACATTAACAATTAGGTAGATTAAATATTAGACTAAGTACTCTATAAAGTCAAATCAAAATGGACCTACCAACTTGGACAAATCTGAAGCAGCCTCCATAGTATGACCATAATATGTAGACCAGCCCTGAGTCACGGCCTTTTGAGAAAGATTCCATACGAGGAGCACTTAGGCATCATTTTTAATCCTTGTTTGCTATTGTTGCCTCTTTGGTGAGCATAACCATTGAACCACCATCCTCTTCATGAATTCTGAGGCTGTTAACAAAGGTCTTCCTTCATCTGCTTCCACCAGCAGAAGAGGTAGTGAGCAAAACAGTACTGTTTTAGAAGTTCCACTCTTTTGTCAATACTCTCTCCCCAGGGAGATTCTGCTGGTGTAGATTTTTTCTGTTTTGCAAGAGGGTGATGCTCATTTATTTGCTGAGGCTTTTTATGCCCGTTGGTGTTTATTTGTTATTTAAATGGTGCAGAATTGTTTTACTTGCTGCCTTCTAGTATATATAATTTTAGTTAGCTTTGTAAACCATTTTTAAGAGCTAAAATGTATGGTATAAAAGTTACACAAATGAAATATGCAGTTGGTGTAGTCAGCAGAATATTGGATTTAACATTGGAAATCTTATTCCAAATCCTAATTTAGAACTACACATGAAGACACAGCTTAGATACTTTGAGCATTCCCAGTTTTGCACGAAACTAGCCTGATAGAATTTGTACTGTATTGTGGTTTGCTTGCACAAGGTGATTCCTGCCAGCCATGTGGTCATTTCATCTTTGTCCAAAAACCAGGAATGTGAGAACTGCAGAAATGCACACAGAATATACATTGAGCCCAATAGAATATATGTGCATATACACCCCAAAACATTACATGGTCCTCTGAGTCTGCCTGGCCATTTTAATTTGCTGATTTGACTTTTCATGCTGGTCTTTTCCCTCTAACATGCTTATATCCACTTTCTCTGTTTCTGCTGTTTCTACAGTGTGATAACTCATAGTATATCAAGATACAGCTTTATTAGTAATGGATTAAGATAAACTACCACCTAACTAAAATACATAAATCCATCAAATTTAATGTATTGACATTATAAATAATATAAAGAGTATTAGAGCAAGTCAACCAAGAATAACAAACTTAACCTGACATATCCAGCTTTTCTCCCCCTCCCCCCTTGTTAATGGAATATATACAAACAATTTCCTTTAATTAGGAATAGTGTTTTAAAAGATTCAGTAAATTTATGTAGGTTGGTTTAACTCTGCATTTTGGTCACCAGTGGCAGTTTCGCCAGAGACCTTACTCTCATTAACATCAATTAGCACTTTGGCAAATTTTGCAGTCAAGTTGTTTGGGTTGATTGCGATTGATCAGGTTAGCAGTTACTTACTTTAATTGATTCATTTTCAAACACTTGTATAACAGTCTTTCATGCACATTTAATTTTGGAATTTCTGCCAAGGGTTTTCATGCATGAACCTTTGAAATTGATTTGCTCGGTATACCCTTTTAAAAACTCAGTATGGTGCTAGCTGAAAAAATCTTTGTAGGGTTCACAGAATTTTGCTAGTAGTTAGCAGTGTTAAAACTCCTCAAATTATTTGACAATTGCCCTTGCATGAAAGTGTTTATCGTTTTATGTTGTTATCTAACTGTGTGTCTGTCTGTCTGTCTCTCTCTCTCTCTCTCTCTCTTGTATAGTGCACCACAAGGGAGTCTTCAAAAGTAGCCACAGCACAGTGTCATTTGTGTAATCTTTTTGCCCTTTGTTTTACAGGCCACAATGTAGGCAGCCTTTTCCACATGGCAGACGACTTGGGCCGAGCAATGGAAACTCTAGTGACAGTGATGACTGACAACAAGATGTTAGAATAGCAAGATGTGTTTTACAACTTCAGGCATACCCGCATGGTTTTTATAATATTCATATGAAAAGGATTAGACTGTAAGCGTTTACATGAAAACAAATCTATATTTTTGTGAAGGGTAGTGGTACTATACTGTAGATTTCAGTAGTTTCTTAAGTCTGTTATTGTTTTGTTAACAATGGCAGGTTTTACACGTCTATGCAATTGTACAAAAAAAAAAAACTATAAGAAAACTACATGTAAAATCTTGATAGCTAAATAACTTGCCATTTCTTTATATGGAACGCATTTTGGGTTGTTTAAAAACTTTATAACCGTTATAAAGAAAGATTGTAAACAAAGTGTGCTTTATAAAAATAACTTTATATAAATCCCTATAAAAAACAAAAAAACAAAAACATAAGGCAGTGCATTTGTTTAGCATCACTTCAGCTCTGTAATTGTACCATGTTCTGTGTTCTTTTCTTTACAAATCAAAAAGAGAATTTCTGCAGCACCAAAACTAGTACATTTCTCATTGTTTGTTATCTGACTAGCACTGGCTTAAAATACGTTTGTTCTAAACTTCCAGTTGAGGTAGCTTTTTCACCTCCTTCCAAGTAGAATTAAGTCTTATTGGAATTATCCAGCTAGTTGGCAATAATATGAAAGAGCACATTACATGACAAATAGTATCTTCAGAGCTTGCAAAAATATAAAGACAAATTGAATCAGTAATCAGTGTTCCTGATGTTTCCTCCAGTACTCTGAACCTGAATGTTATTAGTAAACACAAAATAGGAATTGCCTTACCGGATTATACCTTTGGACTTTATTGTCCGGTATCCTGCCTCTGGCACTGGCCAGCACCTTAATGCTATGAAGTAGAAGTTTGCTTTGCTTTCATGCCCTGCAACATCACCCTTTCAAGAAATCCCACATCTGTGTGTGGAAGGATGAGGACTAGGCTACAGGTACTCATCTGTAATCTACTTGCATCCTGAAAGACTGAGTTATCTTATCATTTAATTTTAATTTTTATGGTACCAGCATTATTTGAATGCTGAAAATTGCTTAATCTCTTAGAAACAAAAATGGTCACAACAGATTTGCCTTGCAGCGAGTTCCAAGTTGCTACAGCAATTTGATTAAATAACAGGAAAGAGTGAGAAACAATTATACTTCTTTCCACTTGGTGTGCAACTGAAAGTAGCCACACTGCTTCCAGAGAGTTTGGTCATCCAAAACAAATAATCTTGTTCCTCCCTAGGTCTTTCTACAAGTAATACCGCACAATTAACAATGACTCAGGAGAGGGATAACAGAAGATAGATGTTACATAACAGCTCCTCAGGTTTACTATTCTAAAATTGTGAGGTGCTGTTAACAAAAGCTTTACCATTTCATTTCATTTCACTTCCTTCCACCAGCCTTTAACACCACTGTCCAAAAATAGAACTTCAACATCTAATTCATGTTAATATTTTGCAAGAGTAAAATCTGTTACCTCTTCTTGTATGAAGTGTAATTAAAACTTGGGAGAGAAAAAATATTTTATTTTTAATGCTAGTTAACATTAAACATGGGTAGTCATGTTATTTCTACCTCACTTTGGTTTTGTGGTGTTCCTGACAATTATGTACAGAAGTTATTACATCATCACCACTTGTCCATCGTGTAAACAGTTCTTACCATTTTAACAACAATAAATTTACAAAAAAGTATTAAAAGTGTAATAACTTGTAAAGGAAACCCCAAACACACAATTTCATAATAAATGTTTTCTTTTGTGACCTTTGGGTACAATCCATCGTTGTGTGAGTACAAAGCCCACATGCTAAAGAATTGGCACAGGCTTCAAAAGACTCCTGTTGCTGCCCCATCCCTTTCCCACCCTTTAGCACTTAGAGGAAATTGTGTCTGCACGCTGCTCCCCCCCCCGCCCCGCTTTGAAGCATCCAGCCTTCCATCTTGCCCAGAGGTACATTTCTTAAGATCTAGTAGCAATGCACACTGAGGAGAAGGGCAACAGAGCTACTGCGTCCTATGCCAATTCTACCCTACGCAGGCATTTTTCTTATACTGGGATAGACCATGCCTTTTCTTTATCACTGGGTATCCTTCACATTCAGATAGCCTTTATTTAGGAAAGTAAAGCATAGGGTTTATGGGGTGGGATTCCTTTTTTTTCTTTCATGCTGTTTAAGTTGAAAGTTCTCTTGGGTACATGATTGTTTTCATCAGGGGTTTTTTTCCTTTGTTTTCCTTTATAGACATTAGTTTTGAAGTGAGTCTGTCAAAAATATTTAAAAGAGTTTAAGAGCTTTATTGCTGCTTTTTGAGCATTTCTTTGGGAATATTTCATGTTCCTTATATCCACAAACTATTAAACTGTAAAACATTATCAGTGTAACTGAATAACTATCACCTGGCATGTTATACCATTGTTATCGAGTATCAGTTTATTACTTGGGTATCATAATCAATTGTGTTCTAACATCAACACTGTAACATTTACTAATTATTTTTATAAACTTCAGTTTTACTGCATTTTTCACAAGATATCAAATTTCACCAAATATATGCCTTACTTATTGTATTATATACTGCTTTACTGTGTATATCAATAAAGCACGCAATTATGTTATAAAAATAAGTGTGTCATTTTTACGGGTTGTCCAGCATTTAATTTGTGCTTCTCCTTCCCAGAGTGCCGTTATAGATTTCAACTGGGCAGAATGCCACCTTTCCCATTTCTGAATTCACTTCTTCCCCCAATGTAATTAATGTCCTGCAGCTAAAGACTCCATGGCCAAAAGCCAACAGCAATGCCTGTTTTTAAAAAGCACCTTTTAGAAGGGAGGGGGCTAAGCTTACTGTAATACCTTGTTCTTTTTCCTTCTTGTGGCTTAATTTGTAAGCCAAGACATACATGAGATCACATAAGAAATCTTGTATGGTGGTTGAAAACTTTTTTTATGAAAACAGCCTTGTTAAGTTGTAAACAAAGTTTTGGTTCAAACCTCAAATACTTTTTCTAGATGAAGCACTCCCTAAAATTCATATCAGTGGAAACACTGCTGCTTATATCCATCTCTCCACATGATTTCCACCTCTGACACCACATACTGCATTCAGTATTTGCATACAAGTGTTATCATATGCTCAGATAGGAAGTATTTAAACTCCTTTCCAAACTAAGCAGGAATGGACTTGTTTAGAGTTTGATTGCCAGAAATTGACTCTAGCTTTCTACGGTTAGGAGCTGGAAAATTGAGGATCATGCAGACACAATAGCCCCACTCTTATTCTTTCTTTTGTCCAAAGGCAACAAAGAATGCTTTTATGTTCAATTAATTTATCATCAGGAAATGGTGGCAGCACTTGACACTGGTACTGGTGTATAACTTTATTAACTGCCATCTGTAAAACAAAGCTAATTAATCTCTCACCATAGCTGTGGGCACTTAATCCCACTGCAAGCTTGAGACTGTATGTATAGGTATTCAGTAAAAAAAGGAGATTGGTGCCATCAGTTTTGATCATGTTGGTCATCCACTGGGGAGATTTAATTCTGGGTCCACCTGCCCTTCTTCTGCCAGATAACTTATGCACTGAAAGCAATTGTTCAGCAGACAGTCAAGACATATTTCTCCTACTGTGGGTTTGTTTGTTTTTTGAAAGTGAACATTACTTAGCTGTCCTGCTGCAGAGAATATATTATTCCCCATCTACTGTGGGCCAGGAGTATCATCGTACTAACAGTTAATCCGGTTATGTAGAACCCAGATTGTTTGTAATTAGGCATGAACACTTTTGAATAAAATAGCTGCAATATCTTAGAAATGGGACTCACTCAAACTGCAAGAGGCATTGAAGAGAAATGAGAGCTACTAAAAATCAGATCCTATATTATATTTTCCTCACTACTTTGCCAGTGAAATGATGTTTGGCTGATGCCCAAATGACTAACAGCACAATCCAATCCACTAGATGCAAGTGAATTACATTTCAGACACTTCTCTAGATCCAGTGCTAATATTTCTACAATGTGATAGCGATCATTAACACATAACTGTGAAAGATCTCTGCTGCTGCCACCATTAAAAGCTATTGCTGCTTTCATCATTTAGAACATATTTTTCTCTTATATTGGCTTTTTCTAAGTTTTGAAGAGCAGGTTGCTTAAAGGAGGGAAATTTCATTAGACCATTGAATCAGAAACCTATTCCAAATGCTGTAAAAAGCAACTTCTTAGTCACAGGCAAGGCAAAATGCAAGTTTTTAAGACACTGGGCAGCAAGTATCGTGTGTGCCATATTTCAAACTCAGCAAAGTGAAGGGCAGCAGCATTGGTTAATTTCCTTGGCTCATTCTTGTAAGAGGTCAAACTGAGGCAAAATAAACATAGGAAGCTGCCTTATGCCAGGTCAGACTATTCGGCCATCTGGCCCACAGTTACCTGCTTAGGGTCTTAAGCAAATGTCTTTCATGGCATCTGCTACTTAATCCTTTTTAAAGTGAGATGCCTGCGATTTGTACATGCAACACTTGTGTTAGTGGCATCATCTCCCCCACCCACTCCTATTTTAATAGCAGTGTTCTCCCTGTTCACATACATTTGTTTGGGATTGCAGCCTAATCCTTTCGCATCCAAAGGAGGAATAATGCACTCAGCCTGCCACTTAGACCTAAATTCTGAACAGCACCAGGTCGGGAAAAGCCATTCAAGCCATTTACACCAATCAACTTGGTCTTACCTCTCTCCTTTCAGCATAAATAAGAATAGACACTTTTGCAGAGCCTCTGCCTGACTGGAGATCCCACCACAAGAGGTAATCAGCTCCATTATCAATCTATTCTTATCATCCAAATGTTTTGCTAAATGTTCAACTGAAATCTACCTCCTCTACTCACCTATTAGATTAAATATTTGCTCTTTTCTTTCTATATTTGAGAAGTGCTGCCTGAAATTACATTAGCCTCTTCTGCAGCCAGACCATGTGTGTTCAGCTTGTGAGCCTTTCCAGTCTCAAGATTCCTTCACTGGTACTACTGTGTAGTGCCAGGCAATCTCCGTCCTATACCTGTGCATTTGATTTGTATTGTGGGGAAGATAAGTTTGTTTAGAAGCAGCGCTTCACATTAGCCTTGTTGAACTTCATTTTCAAAGAAGACTTTTTCATGTATCTTGAATTGTAAAGAAGAAGCCAGCTATGATTCAAAATATGGGTGTCCTTTAAAGTGAGAACTATGCCGTAGGCCAGACCAGGTGGGAAACCCCTTGGGGCCAGTTTGGGTCTTTGGGCTGTTATTCTGTTAGTTGTCCACCCTTTTCTCCAATAAACAAACAAGGACCTAGAGATGCTCCATATGGATTGGGGTGAGGACAGTTGCACTGCATGTTCATGAGTGCAAAGATGCAGAGAAAAGCTCATTCTTATCCCTAAATTGTCTAAAGGAGGGGTGGGCAACTTATGACCTTCTTAATGTTTTGACCTGAAATGCTCATCAAACCTCCTCATTGGCTATGCTAGCTAGGGCTAATTGAAACTGGACATCAAACCATCAGGTCAGCCACAAGTTCTCCATGGGCAACACATTGCCTACCCCCTGCTGCTACACAGAGGATCTTGGACTCTGCCAAACAGGGTGAGTTGTTATACAGTGGGGAACCTGCAAAACTGGACAACTTTTATGACAGAGCCTTCCATCAATGCAAGTCACATCCTAGCTCATTCCCCTGGTCTCTCTGTCTTTACCGCAGGCTCAACTGGCACACTCCTTGGAGGGAGAAAGTGAGGGAAGTCCTCACATTTCCAGATCTTGAGGGGGTCGGGTTAAATTTGACTAACCAAACTGATCCATTCCAGAATTTATTTTCACAACTACAGAGCTACAGTGTTGGGGATCATTGCAAGACTATTTACACCACCCTATCAAATCTTGTTATAAAATCTATAATTATGATATGATGCATGAGGAAGCAGATTAAGTTTGCATGGCTTGTGATGCATAATAATCCAAAGCACATTCCAAGCTTTAGCCATGCCTCATTCATGATCCCCAAAAGGAATCATGTCTCAATTTGATAAACAGAGCATTTTTTCATGGAAATGAAATGGATGTGTTATTTATATGTCATTTCTCTCACTTCATCCAAGAGGAAGTCATATGTAAACCTTGAAATAGCTAGACGGAAATGATTAAAAATAAGCATTTTGTTCACCTACAGAAAATGCTTGTATTTACCAATGCTAGCCTGAGAATAGTTGCTTCCTGAAAGTTTCTTTAAAATTGAAGGAAAAAAATTGCTTCTTTCACAGTAAACAAGCTAGGCTTCTTAGCAAGACCCAATCATTTAAAAATTTAAAGAGATTTTTATACTGAGAGGATGGTGACATCAGAATAACTTTAACCAAGAATCAGTGCGCCTTTACTACAGTTCACAGAAGCAGGAAACTTGCTACCTCAGAAAGGGGTGTAAAATGTTGCTGGTGTGCTGGACCTACCCTGGAAATGTAGATCTGTGTCAGCATATGCTTCTACCTTTCCCCAGCCTGGTTCTCTACAGATGTGTTGATCTACAATTCCTATTATTCCCATCCAGCATGTTCAATTGTCCTAATGGGCACCAGGATGAGGAAGGCTGTTTCTAACCCCCCTCCCCCGCCACCCCATCAACTTAATTTGACAAATGAAATGCTGAAAGAAGCCATGCCATGAGAAGGCAGGAAAAGGAGAAGAAGACAGTAGGGTCCAATTGAGATGACTTTCCAAGCTGAAACAAAATAAAAGTGGAAGAGCACAGCAAAAAGGCTTATGATTCTTAAGCAAGTCACCAAACCTGCAGCAGATGGGGTTATCGGGCAGAACAGAGAAAAGCAGCTCATGCCCTGAATTCCAGTGTGGTTGTAGTGAGGAACGGCTTCAGCAGTGTGAAAGAGTTTATATGAACAGCCACACACTCACTGAGAAAGGGAACCCACTGGTGAACACACCCAAACACCAGCTAGTGCAAACAATTCTAAGTCCCCTGCCACCAAGCCGTAACACCCAGACATCATCAGTCTAGTACAAGGTGCAGTATCACATTCATGTGTCGTTCAGATTTTGTGCTAGCAACACAGGCTAAGTTTTCAGTTAAGCAGCAAACCTGTATCTGAGCTTTAGGCTCCAGGCAAGGGCTCATATGACTGAGGGCCTTCTATATTGCATGTGTGTGCACGCGCATCAAATACACAGAAAACAAGGCAGGCCCAAAAAGAAAAAAAAAGACCTTTCTTTCCCCTTCTTTCCCCTTTTCTTTAGATGAGGTTTCTTGAGAAAGAGCTGCATCCATATATGGGGGCCCCCATGAACTGTGAAGTGGTACAGCCTAGACACATGCATAGCACTCTACTGTGCCCCAAGCACAAAGCGATGACTGTGTGTGCATCTTTGTCAGATTAACACTCACTGCGGACTGCAGAAGTCAAGTCTTATATAATCTAATGCACAGAATACAAACAGATGCCACATTTTATTGAAGACTTGAGGATTAAGTCAGGATGTAAGATCTGCCCATTTTAAAGATGAGAAAGAAGGGCAGCCAGTGAATGCATAGCAGAGAACTCAAAATATGCTGATCAGGTAACTCCAGACACTAAGGCGCAAATATATGCTAGCTGCAGCATATTGTCTAGAACAGGTGGGCAGAGGGTGCAGAGGGTGTAAGAGGAAGAAGCATGGAACTAATAGAGGGGGGTGGGAGAAACATGATGTGAGCACCATATATGTTCTTGTAAGTCAAGAAACTCACCAGCATGCACTGACATTTGTCCACTGCTCTTCTTGCAAGGTTTGCCAGAATATTCATCAAGGATTCAAATGCCTGGGTGGGAACAAGAGATAAAAGAGGCAAGGTTACTAATTTTAACATTGTAGTTGGTGCTGCAAAGCTAATAAAGTTTCACTAGTTTACATGATTCAAGCATTTCGTGGTGTCCCTTTCTGGTCAGAGTATACTGTACATATTAACTTTGGGTTAGAAAGCTCACTGAAGGTTGCAAAGTTGAAAGTTCACACACTCCTGAATTAAACACTTTGGCATGAAAACTGCCAGGACAACAGAAACGGGCCACGTGAGCCTTGAGGATTGCCAAGAGCAGCGATGTGTTCAAGTTCTTTACTCCAAGGCTTGAGTCAAATCTCAAGTCTTTACTTTCAAGTCCAAGTAAAGTTGAATTTTAAGTCATTCCAAGAAATGTTCAAGGCGAATCTCTATTCTTAAGTCTCCCCCTCCCCTCACGCCATCCCTCGTTGCTCCTTCCCACTGGCTCCCTCGTGCCAAAGGCCTTCCTTTCCCTTCCCACTATCACAGTGCCCTCCTCCCTTTCCTGCCCAGCCCGCCCTTAAAACTCCCTCCCTCCCATTGCGCCTGCTACATTCATGCCTGTCTTCCAGGATATTCTGCAGCACGGGAAGCCCTGGAACAACTTGGGCATTTTTTACTTGAGTAAAAAATGTGGACCTCTTGAGTCAAATCACTCGCTCATGGTTCCCGAGCTAAGTCTGACTTGAGCTGCTGACACAACTTGAGTTGGACTTGGGAGGCAGTCGCTCATCACCAGGCACTAACACTGGCCAAGGGGCTCATGCTTCAGGCCACGCCTCACCAATGTTTTCTCCAGGATCTCATGACTCTTGCTACCTTTCAGCATACATTTTACCCCTGACAGCCTCACCCAGCCATGCATTTGGACAACTGCTCTGCAAAAAAAATACTGGTTTGCATAAACGAGTTTTAATTTTCAGGAATCTTTTGTGAGCTAAGGTAGATGATCTGTAGCTATAGAAGATGCTATGGTATGAGGCTGTGTTTTACATTCCCATCTATTTACCTTTTCTCCATCTCTCCCCAGCTGCTTCTTTGCCTCTTCCTAATTATTTGTTGCTTGCTGTCATTTTTTTTTGCAAATGAGTTGAAAGAACGAAATACAAGCTATTAATTTTTAAACCCAAACTCTGTTATGATGGAAAGAAAACTAGGCAGCACTTTTTATCCATAGGAAAAGTGAAATTCCTGCAGTTGCATGTTGTCTGTGTTCCCTATGAAATAAATGACACTGAATTCAAATGTGACTGGGAGAAAGTTCACTTTCAGCTGCAATTTTAGTTTATTCTCAGAAAAAGGCTGATGCACCATGCATCAACTGGGTATTTTTGCTGTTGAACAAAAAAGAAAGGAAAAGAAAAGAAAAGAAATACTGATCTTATTGTTGATTCAGTTACAGGACAGCAGAAGTCAGGTAACGTATGAGCAGTAAATGAAGGTAAAATATAGCAGGTTCAAAAAATAGTTTTAATAGCTGTTATGTCAGCCTTACATCTACCCCTTAGCAGCACGAGGTTTAGAAATCTTATCTCTCTAAACAGATACTAGTTTCTACCCATATTTCAAGGCAGAGTTAAAGACTTATCTTCAAACTCCATAAAACAATATCCAAAGTTGCACAATTGGATAAATGCCAGACAGTAACAGCACCGTCTTCCTCTGAGAAAGTGACTGTCTTAATGGCTGTTGCCATGGGTACCGGAGCAGCAAACCGGAGGATAAAGTAGGCAAAGATAACCCATGATAACTATTGCAGGTTACAACAGAGCTTTAAATTAACTGCAGTCACAAACTGAGAGAAAAATCACACTGCATTCTTGCCGAATATATTGCAAAAGGAAATGCTATTAATATGTGACTCTTACAAGCCATTTGTTTGCACATGAAAGACTTCCTAACAAAGCTATTTTAATACCATGAAAGACTTGTTATTTCTGAATTCTCTGGGTATCTCACTTGCACCCATTTCCCTCAGAATGTTTGTTGTCTATCTTTTTAATGTTTTTGGCCTCCTGGCAAAGGCTCTCGGTTTCCCTGGGTAACAAATTACTTGGTCAGATTTAATGCTGAGAGGAAAAGAGATAATATATCTTCCCAATTAGATCCTCTATGTGACATCAGAATGTGCTGCTGTCTATTGTGGCATTAAGAGCTGGGGAAATCTCATGACTCAAATCAATAAATACGAAGAACTGACCAGCTTTGACTTTAGTTCCAAAAATAGAAGATGGCTGCAAGGAGGAGGTTACCAACCAAGCAAGCAACCAACAAAAAAACCCAGGCTCATCTCTCCAAAATAGGGCTTATCTGTCTCCACATAAGGTAAAGTATGTTGGGGCTGACTGTATTTGTTAAATTTACAATAAGTGCATCTTTAAAACAATAAAGAAAGTATATTTATTTATTTTCAAATTTATATGCCACTCAACAGCCTGACAGGACTCCCTAAGTGGCTAACAATATACAACAAACTGTACAAATATGGGAGGAAGAAGGGAGGAAATCTGTTGGAGTGAGCACTTATAACCAGTTTTTAAATTCAGGTTTGGTAAAACCTGCAAAAAAAGATGAACTTCACCTGGTGCCAAAATGAAAGCAGAGAAGGCACCAGGTGGCCCTCCTTAGAAAGCCTATTCCAAAGGTTTTTAAAATACTGTCTCAATTTAAATAGGCATTTTAAGATAGGATACTTGTACGTATTAAAATACTTTTTCTTCTACCTTCTATTATAAGAATTAACAAATATGAAGGATAAATATTTTTGCAACACTTTGAAATTTGTACATTACTTTCCTAATTCTGTTGTACAAAATGTTAGACAAAGATATATTGATATCTATAGTTGTGTGCAGTTTGTGTATGCTATATAAATTGTCAGTGCTCTTTCACTGATCTTTCCCCCCTATTCCAAATTATCATTTTCACCACATCACTTATCCTTGATTCTAATATATCCTGTAGTTTGAATCCATTCTGATTATTATCGGAAGGCTTGTTGCCTTCTTTCACGATTAGATACTTATCCCTTGTTTCACTTACAACAGAAAATAGAATGCTTCAGTTGTTACCATACTTACTTTTGCAATCCTTATTACATGGATATGCAAGGAAAAGAGAAACTTTTCTTCCTTGCACTAGTTGCCAACGTGTTGGTCCAAGAATGTGTCAGAAAGAAACTTACATTAAGGCTGTTATTAATGTCAGAATCTGGGCAGCCTAGCCACAAGCCCATCTGTTTTCCCATGTTAGTCAAGTAATCAAATTAATTTGCATGCTCAGTATTATTCCTGCAGGCATAAGAAGTAGATCAGGAAGATGCTGTGCTAGAGAAGGAGACGCTATTCATGAAGGCTCTGTAGTACCTCCAGTGTTAGAGAGAAGATACTTCTCAGTGTCAGTTGCTGGGAGACACCAATGGGATACTGCTAACACACCCATGTCCTGAACCTGAGCTTTTCTTAGGAATCTGGTTTGAAGTTGGCACCAGTAAGCTTGACAACAACATTTCTTGTTCAGAGACTATAATGTCAGTCTCAAGCGCACTGAGGGAATAGGTGGAACATCACTCTTGGAAGATTGGGGGGGGGGGTCCCCAACAAAATCTTCAGCTATGGAAGTGTTCTGAATGAAGGTGCCACACAGGCACCGAGTGCTATGTGGGATGCACAGAGACTGTGAAGAAGTTTGTGTGCCCCACGTGTGCTTGTCCCACTTTGGCCCAAAGTGAGTAAGCAAAGCTGTTTTAAAATATCTGGACGGTGGTCTCCAGATAGTTCTTAAACTGCTTTGAACACACGTCGGGGTGCTGGCAGTGTTTTATCCAAAAATCTGTGGCTGCCTTCCTCAATCTGGTGCCCTCCAATTGTGTTGGTCCACAACAATCCTGGCTGTGGGATTATAGGAAGTGCAGTCCAACAATCTAGAGAGCACCAAGCTGGAGAAAGGGGGGCAGGTCCTGTAGAAGGATTTCAGATAGCTTCATGCAGTAGATAAAACCCTATTGGCATTTAAAACAGCAGGTGTGTGCCACCTTGTGGTTAACAATTATAATAAAACTTTATATTGGTGTTGTAAGCATTCTCATATATAATGGCATAATTAAATGCATTTCTATGCAGTGTTTTGTATACCATTAGGTTCTTGGGTCTACATAAGACCAACTCCAATTTGGTTGGGCAACAAAGAGTAAGAACCAGGTCCAATCTCTGGATAACTTAAAGGCTAGAGCTTATGTGTTAAGATATGAGATAAGAGTGAATACAGGCAGCCATTTATCATGTGATAATTTGACGTGATTTGTACATTAAACTTGTTAACCGGATTATCTGATTTGGCCCTCAGCTCCTACCATGCATTAGAATCCATAACATCATGCTTCCTTGAAATATAAACCATGCAAATCTGAGGAGACAAAACTTACCACTCAGTGAGTAAAACAAACAGGGGATATGAACATGAAAACAAGGACTAAGTAGGATATGGTATTCTGTGTATAGATACAAGGTTAGAAATAGTTACCTGCATTTAGATTTCAGAGAAGGGAAACCAATTAATTTCCATCCAAACTGCCCAAATACAACTCTTCAGTTAGTTTGCAAACCTCAAATAATTTCTCCTAAATGCGGTGGTCTTTGAATCAAAACCAAGTAAACCAAGCAAGGGGCTTAGGAAAAGAAAAGTGAACTCGCAGCAGGCCATGTTGCTGTCTGGCTTTGCTCTCCCTCAGCTAGGTAAGGCAACCCCCACTGTCTTTGCTCTCCCTCAGCTAGGTAAGGCAACCCCCCCTGACCTGCTTTCCCACCATGGAAGGCTAAAAGAAGACTCTTCAGCAGGCAGAAAGCAGCTGGCAGAGCGAGGGCTAGGAAGGCTGGGGCACGCCTACTGGGCTGCCACCAAACACCTCCCCCCATGCACTGCCTTGCACACTTCACCTCTTCCCTTCTCGTTTATGTGTCTGAGTGTGGTGAGGGGCTTTGTTTTGTTTTTGTTTTTTTGCTTACTGTTTGGTTTTACTGTTACTCTAAAGGCCACTGCCAGGGTCATTCTACGTGAACAGGGGCCTCAAGTATGCTGTAGGCAAACAATGGTATATGAAGACTTCCTAACATTTTCTTTTCTTTCCAGGGATATCATACAGAAAAATGTCCAGAAAGGTATCAGAGTCAGTTTATCTCTGAAAAGAAACAGAAGCTATGGTACATCATCAAATATCATAATTTCCCTGAAGCTTTTAAACTTTGATTCATGTGACATGGCAAGATGCACCTGCATTGATTTAGTGTAGAAAGGATAAAACAGAGCAGGAACAAAACAGTAATCCTAACCCTCTTTCTTCCCAGCTTAAACCAGGCACCTAGGATGGCTCGCATGATAAAATTGTAAAAACCTACTGTATCTTGGGCATAAGGGAATTGTAGTTTCTTTACAGTTGCTATAGGAAACAGACTTCATAGTTCTTCCTGTAGCAGGAAGGAGTTTAGTAAATGGTTAGTAAAATACAAATTAGATTTGCCAAGGAGTCAACACATTTTATTGGTAGTTAGAAGGTCCATAAAGAAATGCTGAATAAAAGAAGAGCAGTGAGTGAAGACTCTCACTGGATGGGTTAAGGACAAGCTTTGTCAGTGTTTCTATCTATGAGAGAAGGAGAAAAAGGGTAGCCAGTTAGAAACCTACTGGTTGTTGACAGCTGGTTTTTGGTTAGAAGGAGACCTGAAGACTACAGGTGGTCACTCAGATATGAAAGTTAACACAGCATTCCTTAATTGTGAGGTCTGAGAACATTATTAAATATTTTGGCAGGAAGGTCCATAGGCCCACAATTGAAGCAAGAGTCTAATTTTAAGCTCTAATATGATCCTAGGTGATACAACAGTAATGAATATTCCATTCTAATGAATATTCCAGTAGTTAGAATCATTCTAAGACATATTTGGAATTCTGCCTTCCAAGGTATAAGGTGTTCTTTGGTTATTTAACAAGTGGATCTTGTTCTCAAAATAAGTGTCGCAAACTGAGGTTTCATCCTCTGCGCATTCAAAAACCACAGACCTTTTTCTTTGCAAAACATTATGTATTGACACAAAAGTGTAAATCACACACAACGAATATCTGAGCATGCACAGAGCTGTTTCTTGAATCCCATCTAGTATTCCCCTTCAGGAACTCACCTTATGAACATGCCTGGTTTCCATCCCTTTGTGCACGGTTTTCCCAAAGTGAGCACAATTTCTCTTCATGCACCAAGCCTCTAATTGAGCCACCTGTCTCTGCTAATGCCTTGTCATGGGGCCAAGAGCCAGGCCAGGCTGCCTGGTCTGCCTCATTCTCATAGTCCCCTCCCATTGGCTGTATATCTTGGCTATTCACAGGAACTACCTGCACACCTGAAGAGTATGGCCTTGAGATAAGCACACCTGCTTCTCTCGTTTCAGTGTCTCAGCATCCTCCCCAACTCCCCCTTGATCTGCTTCACATTCTGATTCTGATTCTTCTGAAACACAGCCAGCTGTCCTTGGGAATGAGTGCTCGATGAAGCCATCCTGCTCACTCGCAGCAATAAGAGAGGGACCTTCCCAGAAGGATGGCACAGAATGTCAGAAGCCATCAGCAAATGCATGTTCTGATGAGTCACATGTTCTCACACAAGTCTGTATGCATACTTGTATTCGCATAGCACCACTGAAGGAACATGGGTGGGGCCAGTGAGCATGATCCTGACCTATGGATGACTATGCAGTTTGTACTTCTAGTAATGGAAAATAGCAGAAATGCCAGCAGAGCATGTCTGTACATGCTAATATGTATTTACCATATTCTGATAATAGATAATAAATTATATTTTGACAATAAGTTGGTAGGAGACCTATCTGATTCTACTTATGGAAAACATGCTTTTTTTCTGATGTAAATAATTTGGACATCACAAACACTGTAATCTTTTTAACATCTAACTCATAATTTTTCATTGCCCTTGTCTCATTTTTGAAATAATAATTTAAGAAGAGGAAATGATAGGAATTTTTAAACTATCATTTGACTTATTAGTGCTATATAATTCATTATGCACACACAGCTTTTATAAGAGCCTTAAATCAACACGGCTTCTTAATTAGAGACCTGAGGCTGTTTCAGTTGTAATAACCAAGGACTTGACCTCTAGATCACTCAATGACCATCAGGTTCAGGCCAGCTTTCTATTTTTTCCCTTGACAGAAAGAACAATTAATTATTATCAAGGTTATAGGAAGGGAAATAAATTGCATTCCTTTTTACAAGTAACATCAACATTGTCAGCGTTCTCAGTACATAAAGGAGAAACTAAATCAGTATTAGTTGTATCTGTTTGGTTCAACAATGTATTGATAGATAGGACAAGCCATACAAGTGTTGCCTGAGCACAACTCTTTCTTCAATAATTCTCATAAAAGGTACTGACTGGGTTTGCACAATGTGAGAAAAGGAGTTAGGGGTGAGCACACATCTGCACCTACCTGAGCACGTAGAGGCTCAGGATAAACGCAAAATGTATACCAGCATGTGGACTAGCTGTGGGCAGAGCAGACAGATGAACATCTTACTGTGAAGGGGGTTTGAATCCCAGCACATCCCTTTTTCATATGAAAAGATGCATGGTCCCTTTGTTTTCTTTTGACAGCTATCAAGAAAAAGAGGGGAGGGGATTTGAAACCTCTTCTGGGCAAGCTCCAGGGTTGGTGTCTGCTGCACCTTGGTAATAGGCACTCCCCAAGATATTGCTGCAGCTGTGGGTTAAACCCTGTGTAGCTGTGCAACTGCCCCTAAAAATATTAAAAGTGAATAAAGTACTCTTTTTGCATATTTTTATTTTCAAACAGATTCTGCTAGCCACTGCGAGCTCCTCCGAGGAGCTGGCGTGTGTCTCTGCTTGTCCGACTGAAATACAAGCACCGTTGGGGTATCAGGCAGTTATAAAACCCTTAACACAAACCATGTTCCTTTCCTTATTCTGTGGTGCAGACTCACTGTATAAAACTCACTTTATAGAGTGGCCACTGTGGCAAAATCACCTCACTTTTAATAACATTGGGTTGAACAGATTGGGAGAAAGAAAAATAAGTCTCATAGCTAACTATGTAGTATATGGTTCTTCCCTCTTTCCCTTGATGTGGCATAGATACAAATATGTGTAGTGACATGACAGCAGGAGCATTAAAATGTATGATGACATTTTCTACAAAATACAGCTACATTTATGTTTGAGAAATGTACAAGTTGCTCAAGTTTCAAAGATCATAATATCTTTCTTTCTTTCTTACTCACTAGTAATAGTTTCTGCAAGAGGTTATAAATTAAATTCAACCAACTCCAGATTAAATAGAGATGATGACAATGGCTCATTTCTTGATTCAAGGAACTTAAAAATTAAGGTTCAATGGTGCTGTTCTTGTTCCACAGTTTTCAAGTGGTAATTCTCAGAAGGGTTCTTTCCCAGCTTTTCTTGGTACATTTTCTCTTTGAAAGCTAAGAACTTGCCTCAAGAATCTATGCCTTGCTGACCTCTAGACTAGACTATTGCCAATACAATTGTAAATGGGACTGCCAGAAATACTAGTTCAGAAACTACACTGATTCAAAATCCAGCAGCCTGAATTTAAATGAAAGTTCACTGCCAAATGATGGCAGAACACAAAATGGTGTTATCTCAGTCTCAGTGATCTAATTGTACCTAGGCCAGTGCTAGGTGCTGCTGTGGACCTTGACAAGTTGAGGTGTATGTGCCTGAAGGAACATGTTGTCTTATGTTGTGCACCAAAGCTTTTTAAGGAGCGTCATCTACCTGTATCTTCAGCCACAGGTATGAACTAGAACGTTTGAGGCAATGATGGCATAGTTGTTAAACTCCCTCTTTGATGTCATTTAGTGGGCTGATAAAGTCTGTTTTTATTTCAGAGGCCATTTAACTGAAAGTAAAAATTACCACTGAAAACACACACAAAATCAGAATAAGGTAATACTGTACTATTTGTTTTTCGAAGCATTCTTGCTTTGGGGAGTTTTAATTTTTTTTATTTTGCTTAATTTGTATTGAAAGCCATTCAGTTATGCTGTATGAACATCCCATGTATTTAATGAATAAATATGACATGCAGTTTGTATCATGCTCAGATAGTGGCTTTAGATATCAAAGTGATATAGCCTAACCCTGCTTAACAAGAGGAAAATAGACCAGTAGCAGAACGTTCCAGACTCCACCACTGGCATCTAGCTAAAAGGTTCAGATAGCAGGGGGTGCAAAATGCCTTTCCTCACATCCCTGGAGTTTTCCCAAGTCCTCAACTCCCTCCACCAGGCAGAGGAGTGAATTCTGTTGCCAGATGAACAAATAGGCTCGACTGTTAAAAGTTGTCTTCCTGAAAGTCCATATTGGTGCTCATCTGTGAGAATGCATTTTGTAGGAATAAATTGATCTTCCTGCTGTTTTTTAAAAGCCACCTGTGATTTGCATTTCCTCTAGAATACAGAAGTATGAAGGAAAGAATCTGGCTTTGTTCTTAGGTCTGACCCTACAGATGATGGCATAGTTTGCATTCTAATCTGATATATAAGAACCTTCCTAGTCTCATTTTGGTGTGTGATGAGTAGCTGCCTCTTCAGCTAACATTAGTGGGGAAGAAGATATTCAACATTTTTTAAAGGCATTTCTAGAAGCTATCCCAATTTCAGCTGACAGCCAATTTAAATGGTTTCATACTTAATGGAAGTTATACATTGTAAAATACATTCAGAAAGCCAATACAAAAAACAAGCTGTATGGATGTTTTGCTGACTTGTTGCGTGGTTGTCTTTCTCCATCTTTATCTATATGCTATTACCTTAAAATGATGTGACGGCTATAAAGCTGCATTTATAAACCTTGTTTGGGGTAGAATAACATCAAGGCATTCTATGATAGCGGTATTCACAAACTCTGCCTTTGACCTTCAAGAGCTAGAGAATACTTTGTGTCACTGCAGGGTCTGAAGCATTAAATATCCATTAACTTTTTTCACCAAGATGACAACTCTGATATTGCAAGTTGTCCTCTGTGCTAACCAAGTTTGTGAGTCATCAAACACGGAGCCCTGCCCAACCAGCAATTACCTTGTCAGAGATGGCTGCGCCTTTACTTACAATACAGATTATCATAGTCATGTCAGCATACATTGCCTTTCATCTTGTGTTACCTTTCACCAAAGTCATGTCCTTTACAGCATGCACAATTCAGATGCATCCAACTGAATGTTTTCCTGCATTTATTAGACTCTTAGACTTATGGCCTGACTTGCAGGAACCACTGCATAGGCATATAAGTATTCATAGCACCAGACACTGGAAAGAACATTCCAAGAACGCAAATGGTAGCGTCATTCTGAGCCATATGCGCAACCTGTGACATTGGCACCAAATTAAATAAAAATGTGTGCTAGAAGTAGGGTGTGGTGGTGATAGGGTTTAGAAAAGATCCAAATAGCTCCTCCCGTAATAGGAATGTATAATAAAAATGAAAGAATTAACAATCTCCTGTCTTTTAATGGTGGCCCTTAAATCCCCGCTAAGACAGGCTGCTGACATGACAAACCCTGGGCTATCCCAGGAGTCTTCACACAAACATTTGCCTGTGAATGAAGAGATCAGAGAGAACAGTGGGGTCCATCCTGCAAAGAAATACGATCAGAAAGTAATTCCTAAAATCTGACAGAAAAATGATTCAGCATTACCGGCTTTTATAAAAGGATAGGACAAGCCAGAGGCCTCCAGCATATTTTAAATGGATATGGGGCTGAGACACACAATATATTGAACAATACTGCTTCACATAGTCCATACCCATCTGAATGAGTTCTGGTTCTTACGGTTTTCCATAGACAAAAAGTTTTATTGATAGTCTGAGGAGGCTTTCTGGTTTTGGTTATTTGCTGTAGTATTTTTAACAGGTTCTAAAGTCTCCTCACTGCATCTCTAGATAAAATAGTATATAATCTGTTTTCTATTATTTCAGCTTGCCCATTTTCCATTGCAGATTCAGTATTGTTATATTTCCCACCATTTACCGGCATTCCAGGAAAAGCCTCACCTGCCCAATTCCTTTGTGCCAGGCTGCTATTAGAGGCACAGAAACATAGCCAGTTTTAAAAATGATTTATTCATATTTTTTCTCTCATATTTTATTTGCCTGATGTAAAAGCCTTGTATTGGAGATTTGGGATCCATGTGGCATTTTTAATTTTTTTTCAAATGGTCTGTATATCAGGTCTGTATCAATATCAGGTCTGTATATACATTTGTATATTTTAAGAAACATCTCATGTCCACCAAAGCCCATCCAAAGATAGAAGTCAAACTGAAGCAGTTGGACTATTGTTCTCCATGTGTGCCTTGCAGTTCATACAGTCAAAGCCTGATCTATCTATGTCCATACTGGACCAATTGTATGTGGAAACCCAGATACTCTAACTGGATGTTGCAATATGCTGTCAGGTTAACTCCAACTTGCAACAACCATATGAACTAGACACTCTAGCTTGCCTACATTGAGTAAGACTCATACCTACCTACATCCCTCTCCTTGACAATTTGGACACACAGTCCAGTAAAACACCCAATATTGGGATTTGGGATCCATGGGATCCAATAGCCTTCCAAAAGGTGCTGCTATTGTATCAACCTTGTGAAAATAAGTATTAAGTCTCAAAATGGCCTTAAACAATCCCATTCTACTCAGTTTATCCAGACTATCAGACAAATACCTTCAAAACAGAGCATGTCTGAAGAATTAGTACCATCCTGCTGTTCCTTTTTATACATTTATACCTACATACATCCATGTTACATTTGTTACATTGTTACATTTATAGCACTTCTTTTCTCCAGGATAGTGGCAATCACATCAAGAGTAAGGCTGAAAAAGTGACTGGTTCACCAAGTTGACTATATGACCAAGCAGGGATTTGCAATTAAGTTTCCAGTGTTCTAGTCCAACACTGAAGTGCCTGGCTGCATGATTAAAACTCAGAATCAAAGTCAGTAATTACAGCTATCAGCCTTCTCCAACCTGATGCCCTCCAGATCTGTTGAATTTCAACCCCTTCAGATAATATGAACAGATAACTAAAATTTGGCATTGATGCTTCAAAACAACAGACCCATCCCTAAAGCAAAGGTTTGGGTGGGTTGCTGTCTTAGCTGACTTTCCTAATGCATGGTGTGTGCCTCATGAATAAAGTACTTGGAAGGGAACGAGAAAATGCAATATATCCAGTCCAAAGCTGATGCTGGCCCAACAAAAAATATGAATAAACTTTCCTATGGAAAAGCAGCTATGGGATTTCCTTGAACTACTTCCAGGTGCAGGGAAACTACAGCAGGATAGAACCTTCTTGTCCTTCTTCTGGGCTTCCAAGAGGCATCTGGTTTAACCACTAGAGGGAACCAGATACTGGAATGCAGAGACCTTTTGTGTGATTCAGCAGGGTTCTTCTTACATTACTACAGAAGCCAGTGCAACTGTTCTCTGTGGAATGCACTGCTAGTTAAATGTGATTAGAACATTTTCTTTAGGATGTTTCTTATGCAACAGTATTCAGGCCCCCAGGATAAGATACGTCAGACAGAACATTCTGATGCCACAAAGATGTTGAGATGCTGATAAAGAAAGGTAAACAGGGTAGCATTGTGTGCATACTCCAGTCCTGCGATATGGTATACCTTCAAGAGCGGTACCTTGGCAGGGATGAACAACTCTAACACACTATATTTCACAGCTAGTCGAGACAGCTTCATTTGTGCTAATGCCCCAAAGCAATTTTGCCATTGCGAACAATAGAATTACTAAGAAAACAAGCTTACAGGAAAATGCTGCTCTCCCAGACGTTTACCAATCTGAAATAAGCTCAGGAAAACACATCAGCTATTCAATAATTTCTGTGTGTCAAGCTCCAGTTAAATGACAATGGTGGCTGGGGGGGGGTGGGGGGGTTATGCGACAGTGCTAACAGCAGGGAACATAGCAATTCTGATTCACCAACAGAATATACACAGGACAGTGAAGCTATGTGTGTTGCTCTTCTAAAAGATGTCAAAACCCTGTCAAGTAGCTGTTGGTGAGGAAAGGAGAGCTGTGGGGCTAAATCCAGCCCCTACCTACCCTCGCAGACAACTGATGGGTTTGATTTTACTATTAAAAAGAAGTTACAAGTCTGTGCATTGGGTTGGGCAGTAGAAACCTTATACTCCATTGAGAATGTGCCTTTTCCCTCCAGCCACAAATACACCGCCCCAATGGGGGGGGGGGCAGCTTTGCAAATCTTATTGTCTAAGCCTTGTATCTATGGACAAAAGATACAGGAACATAAGCTAATCTCCACCATCATAAGTTAAATGTATGCTTTGTTATTTTTTTAAAAAAACAATATGTTTAGCTTTTATGCTTGCAAGTATCAGCACATTCCAATGCATGGTTAGCAAGGAAGTCAATGGGATTTGAGTTCAATGGGATTTATTTCTCACTCAATTTAAACTTGTTTTTCTTCTTGTGTGCCTGTGTTTTAATAAGTACTCCCTACTTGCTCAGGAAAAGCTCCTTCTGCTAAGGTAGCTCTACAAAAGGCATGTGGGGGCAGATGAGAGTGGAAGAGAAAAGAAACTCTTGCTTGCACTTTACCACGATCTGACCTGCTTTCAAGTGGGACTTTGGGAAGCAGCTAAGAAAAAGATGCAACAAAAATGGAATGGCAAATGCAAACAAGCTGAAGGCATGTATTTTTTCTGCTTGTGCAGCCTGATTTCAGTCATATTCTTTAGATGACCACCAGTAGCATGGAACTGATTCTATTGCCTGTTTTCTGTTTTGTTACTATAAATACAAGCCTTACAAGGTGTGCTAAATGTTTCATGAAAATGCTTCATGTAGGCGGAAGCCATTTGGTGTTGGCCTTCTGGTTTTTGCAAAGCCCAGGAAAGATGCTGCGGTTCCAAAGTACTGATTGAGCTGTTGCAAGGAGGGTACTCCCAGCACTTCTGATTGCACTTAGGCCTTTGTGCTGTCCTCATCTTCAGTGCTGAATTCTAGCTAGTGTTTATATTGCACGCACAGCTCCCTCTGAAATGGATGTTGTTCATCATGTCGCCTTCCTTAAAGCGATTCACATTTGTTACTTTTGCAGCCATTAAGAGCCCAGACACAATAGAGATAATTTTCAGCATTAAAGAACAGCTGTGTAATTACTCTGAACTTGGCCTGTTCTCTGAATGGGTTATTTAGTTTGAGTGTGTGTGTGTGCACGCACATCTGTGCGTGCATGTGTATAACAGAGTAGCCAGAGGTAGAAATCAATAAGTCATTACACAGCAAGGCTTGGATAAATGTATGCTGAATTCTTGGTGGCAGTGCGGAGGGCTGGGGGAGAGCTACAGAGGTGAGGAACTCCATTTTTTTCTTAACCATTTATGCTCACTGCTTTTACCAATTTCTCTTAGACATGCAGTGCTGGAATCCATTTACCAGAAGAAAAGGAAACAGGCATTTAGAAGAATGCATTCACTCCACCAATTCCTAGAGCAGTATCAGAAATTACCCTGGTCATTTCTGGCTGAGGCAGGAAATATAAATAATGTTCCCTCACACCACAATGGCAAAGTACATTATTACAGTAAGTGGAATTTGCTCTGTAGAAAGTGTGCATAGCATTGTTTCACTAGTATTTCAGGTTCAGCAAGATTATCTGTGTTTGTGGTAACCTGGCTGCACCTCTGCCGCATTAGTTTAATAGTTTATTCTTTGATTATAACTCTGGGTTGTTTCTCTCCCATGAAACCAGAATTCTAGGGTCAGACAGCATGAAGAAACAGCAGACATGCTGGAGCATTTGGGTTGTTTAGTGCAATGGGGAAATGATTGGGAGCCAGCACACTTTCTTACTCCTGAACAAGCCATGGTTAATAAACTGGGTTAATTCTTCATGTGGACCAGGTCATAGACACCTGTAGTCTGGTAAACATAAAGGATGCAATATTATGCACACTTCTGTAACACTTAATTTGATGGGAATTACTTCTTAATAGATATGCAGCTGTGATCTATCAGATTTATAGTGTAGATTTCAGATGCAAGCAGTATTATCCACAGTTGGCAAACATAATGTTCATGCAAACATATGCAAACATTTAAATAAAAAAAATGGGAGCAGATAAAACCATGACATCTAAGATGGCATGTTGAAATCTACTATATATTGCTAATTATATTCACCTGCCTAATTATAGGGCCAGCAATTTTCAGAACTCTATGTTGCTACAACCCTTTGTTGCTCTAATAACAGTACGTAATAGTCTCACTTCCTTGATGTTCAAAATACTTCACACACACTATTCCAGCAATCCTTACAAGATTCCTGCATTTTAACTTAGGGCAATTTAGTTTCATGGCTGAGGATACAAGATAACAGCAAGCCCAAGGCTACCTTGTGAGTTTTGAATAGATAGTTACAGTCTTCTTACTCTGTCAGATTCTTGTACAATACAGAGGAGGTCTTTGTCTTGAGGAACTGCCATTTGTGTGGATTTATTGTCAGCAAGGGGATGCCCGTGTTGCTTTACTTGTTAGTATTTTCTAATTCTCTTTTTACTGTTCTCTGCTGTGTTCCTTTCTGGATGGAAAAGCAGCACATACAATTTAATAGCATGCCGGTAAAAGATTTACCAGCACAGTATCTGTCTCATGAGTAGCTATTAAAGGACAGGTGCCCTGCCAGAAAGAAACTGGCAACCCTCGTGGCAAATGCTGATAACAGAGCAATGGGTCTAAATGACTCTGGCACACAGTGCAGGAGAAGGAGATTATGCCTGTGTTCCAGCTTTTCTTGTGATTTGATTCTGCTAGTAAAACTCATGAGCAGAAAACACATTCTGCATAATGATGGTTTTTCTCCTCCAAAGCACCCACTCACTGCTTCACTGTTCTGGCACTAACCTGAAAATGTTGATGCCACTGGCAAAAGTGCAGTTTGTATCTCTTTAAATGAAGGCAACCTGGCAATTCAAATCTAGTTTTCTTCCAATTAATCCACTTTATATCCTACTTCCTATGGTAAGAGGCTTATGCACCGTTACTTGCTACATCACTTGGTAGTGGAAAGAGAATTTCCCCTGCACAGGTTTGCATCTCATTTCACATGCAAGTCCACAATTGTCTGAGGTACTGCTTGCTGTTGGCTAGATGGTTGCTTCCATTTCTGGGAGAAGCTTCCAGAGCTGGCCAAGAAGAGAGACCCTCACCCAGGCCAAAAGGAAGTGCAGGCCATCTGTGCTTGTCCCCAGGATGGCCTTTATAGGCTGGCCCAGAGGCAGGGTGCTGAGAACCCAAAGCAGATGATTCTACGGAGGCGTTCCCTTTGGGGGAAGGTGCTTTGCGGGAAGCATAGGCAAGGACCAGTTCCATAAAAACTTGGCCAGTTGAGTTGCTTACTGCCTTTGGCAGGGGAGCCCGTTCATGTATGTGCTTAGGAGGGAACATCTGGGTCCAGAAAGCTTTTCTATTGGACTGTACAAATGTAATATTAACATAAGTGTAATAAATAAACACCTAAAAAGAGCGACCTGTGGGAGACCAAATTAGTGTAATGATTAGTAGAGGAAGATAAGGTGTCTGGAAGAGGGCTAGTCAAGTAAGGGCAACACACCCAGCCACTGACTATGCCATGATCTGGTCTTCCTCACGCCCCCAGGTTTGGTGGTTGCCCTTTCAGCCTGCCCTCAGCTCTCCAGATGCTGCTTTTAAATGCCAGATCAATCTAAAATAAGACCTCTTTCACCCATGATTTCATAATAGATAAGGCAGTTGATCTGGTATGCATTAGATGAGATCTGGCTTGGGACCAGGATAACTGAAGGAACGTCTCCATCCTTATATGCCCTCAATGCCCCTTATCTGCTCTGGGTACCTCTCTGAAGGAGGTAAAAAGGACATCTACTCAGAGTAGGGTCTTCTCTGCTGTGGCGCCCAGATTGTGGAATGCACTACCCAGAGAGGTTTGCCTGGCGCCGAGCCTATATTCTTTTTGGCACCAGGTTAAAACCTTTTTATTTAAACGTTATTTTAAAATTTAGCAATTTTAATAACAGTTGCTTTGATTTATTTTATTGGTTATACATTATTTTATTGTATTGTTTTTATTTGCTGTAAGCCCTCCTGAGAAGATTGTTGTAAAGGACGGCATGCAAATGTTTTAAATAAATAAATAAATCTGGGTGGAAGAACAAAGAGGAGCTACCCTCTTCAGTTATGCCCACTGGGGTACTTGGTCCAGCACCAGAGTAGACCTGAATGCCAGGCAAAGTGGGTTGCTGAGGTCTATAAGCCCTTCGCCTTTCTTTCCAGCTGGCTCCCTGTCCATCTGACTGCTAGGCTGGAGTCTTTGGATCTCACCAGTAGGGAAGACTGGGGATTCTGCTATTGTGCATGACTCAAAAGTTCCCCTACCTGAGTCTAGCTATGACAATGGGTCGGATAAAGGCTAACAAAGTGAAGCTCAACCAAAACAAGATGGATTTGTGGTTTTTCTGATGTGATGGAGGCTGCTCAATTTGTTTGCTCTTTTGAAGGAGCATGTACATAGACTTGGGTCTTCCTGGAACTACCTCTATCACATGAAGCTTGGGTGGCTCAGTGGCATGGAGGGACTTCTACCAACTTCAGCTGGTGGTCCAGCTATGCCCTTGTCTGAACAGTAAAAGCCTGATTTCAGTAATCTGTGGTCTGGTAATCTGCAAATTAAATTACTGCAATGCGTTATATGCGAAGCTGCTCCTGAAAACTAATCATGCTGCAGCTTGTGCAAAATGAGGCAGTCAGACTGATAACTAGGAACAATGTTCCAAGCATTAACACCCATTGTGACCTGCTTGCATTGACCTGAATGCTTCTGAGCCCAATTCAAGGTGCTGATTTTAACCTACAAAACCTTATACAACTCAGGACCACAAGACCAGTTGGAGCACCTCTCTCTTCAGCGTCAATCTACCTGGACACTGTGTGCACCCTCTGAAGAAGGTCCTGAAGGTGGCAACAAGGAAGAGGGCCTCCTCAATGGTGCCCCCCCCCCCCCAATTATGGAATGATCTCCTTACTGAGGCCTGGCTGCACCAATTCGGCTATTCTTTCAGGGTCAAGTTAAGACTGCCCTCTAATGGTTTTCAGTGGCATATAGGGGGCTTATATTAGTTGTTATTTCTATATAACAGTGTTGGATGTGTTGAGCTTGTTTTCGATTTTTTGTTTTAAAGGCTGTAGTGGGTCTTGTGGTGTTTTTATGGTATTTGTATTTTGCATTGTATATTATCAAATCCTATCAATGGTCCTTAAATTCTTAGAAGGCTTCAGCAATAAGACAATACCAAAATAAATAGCATTGTTATTATATTTTTCTCTTTAAAAATCATCACCATCACATGTTGCTATTATTTTATAAATTTTTTAGAGCAGGCTTGCTCTACTGAATTCAAGAGGTAGCAGCAAAGCGAATCAGATTCTGATGATGTCTTGATATAATCGCACTTACTGCTATTCTTCTTCATTCAGGTGTTTCTTCCTAGAAGTAAGCACAACTGACTTCAGTAGGTAAGTAAGCATATAATTGAAGCCTATGTTAATTTAGGACTTGCTCATATATATTTTTCAGTCTGAAACTTCTTATGGCTAACCGTCTTTCTCCTATCCCCTCTCATTTTAGCATACGGATGTGGGAACACATCCTGCCCCAGTGTGGAATTAATGGGACAGCTCCCTTCATTAACCTAGTTAAGGAGGACTTTGGAGAAAAAATCACTATTACAGTTCCATCTGGCCTTTCATCTTAAGAGTTCAGAGGGTTTTTCAAATATGGGAGCAATATAGACTTCTCATCAAGCTTAATCTCACATGCCTTGTTCTGACAAAGTGGTTTCCTAAGAGTTTTTAGTTAGAAGCAAGCCATGCTGTCATTTTTTCTGGGATTATTTCTGCACAAGGGTGTCAACTAAATGGAAGCCAGTCAGTTTTCTCTAGGAACCATCAGGTGGCACTGATTGAAAGGTGTCCTGCTTCTTCCACTGCCTTCTTCCATACAATGTTTAATGGAGAGGTGTTGAGGTTTAAGCTTATCCCAAAAATCATAGGCTATGACCTGGAAGCTTTTCTCTCAAGCAAGAGACAAGTAGTTGCAGTTGAGGAATAAGGTCTCCACACAGCAGTCCACGTCTCCTATTTCAGCTCGGGGACTTGGCTGGTTTGCTTTAATGAGAGAACAACTAGATTTCTGTACTGTGACCCTGACTTTGGGTGCAATTCCATGCATATTTGACAGCATGCTGACAATTGTAGGACTTAGCTCTGCTTTGACATGTACACATTTGCACCAATAATTTATTTATTGGATTACACTTCTTTTTGCTATAGCACAACAATCATATAGCCTGTTCAGACACTTGCATTTCTAAAGGAATGGGAAACATTGAAAAACTGAGAAAGTATAGAATTCCCAAAGGAACAGAATTATTTTAATATTTGTGGTGGATGATCCTAAAATTCCCCAAATCAAATGCTTAGCCAAGAAACTGTCAATTCTACGGTGGATCATATTTGCTTCATTACAATTACAATGCCATCATATATCCTAGTAAAGATACATTTTTGGATTTAGTCCTCCATGTGCCAGTCTTTATATAATCAACACATCACTAATTGGAAATTACAGAAGTACAAAATGAATGTGGAGGGAATAATCTTATGGCAGCTGGCCAGCATCTGAGGGGCCATAAGATAGTTTGATTTACCAGTTCTGAGATCAGAGACAGCACTCTGACCTTGGACCTGGGAATCAGAACGTCTCCCTTTTCCCCCACCTGGGCACTGTCAGCAAAGATAGAACTAAACCAATTTTTCTTTGACTTGAAATTCTGGAAAATAAAACAGTGGAAGAAAATTCATTGATACCAGAGGACCTTGTCCTCCACAATTCTACCTCAGAAGCTCCACACAAACTTTGGGATACAGTCCCTCAATTATGACTGGCCCCCACTCTCTTGGATTTTAGAAAGGATATGAAGTCATATCTCTCCAGCTTTTTAAATGACATACTTTTTAATGGCATGTTTTACTGTTTTCAGTGTTCTTATTTTGTTGTTTTGCTCACATCATGAGAAGGCAACACTCCCTGAAGAAGACAAATGTGCTATGGAAAGTTCAAGGCAGAAGAAGAAAAGGAATACAAAATACGAGATGAATAGACTCCATAAAGGAAGCCACAAAAGCTGAACAGAGCTGACATGGACAGGCGATTTTGGAGGACTGTAATTCTTATGGTTGGCATAAGTCAGCAGTGACTAAATGGCACATAAGCATCACAACAAATGTTTTGTTGTTTTAAATTGTGCTCTACCTTATTTTTTCCCTTCCCTTTTTAGCAAACAGGACAGGATATAAATATTAAGAATAGATAAATAATTTAAGTCCTTGAGAAAGCTGACCCAGAATATGGGTTAAAACATTTTTTGATTAATTTCTAATTTACTTTTTCACTGGCTCCCACATATTCATCATTTTCTAACCCAAATATAAAATACATAATGGATGCTCACCATAAATATCCTACATTTGCAGATCTTATAGCACATTTTAACAGTGTCTTTTGGTTTATAATGAACAGATAGCTTCCAGATAATCCAGCCTAACCTGGATTAGTAAATAGGCGTACTCCAGGAAAAGAAGAGGAAGCTGGGACCTCAATAGCCACCAAGCTCCAAGTGGGATTCCCAGAGTGTCACAATGGTCATGGAGGACGGGTAGCATAATTCCTAGACTCTCCCTTTAGGACAAAGGCAGATGTGGATCTTCAGGATTGAGCTGTAAAGCTTAATGTCACGATAGTGGCCAGCCCTGTCTCCCATGTATGTTTACTTAGAGGTAAGTCCTTTACTGAGCATTAGTCCCTAGCAAATCTGAACAGGATTTCAGTCCAATTCTGATGTTGCTATTCAGTATCTGGTCCATGCAAGCAAGAATCCAATGTGACATCTCAGTAGACATGCACAGGATCAGGCTGGAAATAACTAACTAAAGGAGACTATGGTATTACTGACACAATTCTAAAATGCCCTCATTTAATTTTGCCCTTTGTTTACTCAATTCCTAGATTTTTTTTTGCTTAAGAAATCAATTGCCTTAATTACTAAATCATTTCTTTTGATCAGTCTACATGCCTTTAAGTTACAAAACCATCAGTCAAACAGTAGTCAGATGAGGACATGGCAATGTGTGGAGCAGACCAAGAGCATTTACCTTTTCTCCATCCTTGCACATTTGATAGCAGATTAACAGTTCAAGCATTAAAAGCAAGCTGGGCTATGCCCCCTGGTGGCCATTTTAGCTGGAGAATTCAATGGAAAATAAAAAATCCTAACATAAAACACAGTACCAGGTGGGAGAGCACTTTAAGACCTTTTATTTTCCATATAAAATAGTATAACAACACCCTGCGCACAGTTTTGCTAAATTTTACTAGATGAGTAAAAAACAAAAACAGAAAACAATCAGAACTGGCATATGTAACATCTGATGCATGGCTATCATAGCATTATCACCCTGTAATACAAGCATACACCACATACACCAAGAATAAAAGGCTGCAGGCTAAAGAAGAAGGGAAACTGTTCGTACTTACTACATTTTTTGGTGTAATATGACATCTGTATGTGGGATAAGCATCACAGTACCTTTAGGGAATTTTAGAACTTGTTAAGATAAATACAGGAAGAGTGTGTTTTCAAACCACCAAAGACAGTAATATGATCAAACTCTGGCAGCATTTGGGTTTGAAATATTGTGTGAAGTAAAGAAGAAGATGGAAAGTTATAAAGGTTTGCTGTTTCTTAGATAATTGCATTTAAAATGGATGAAGATCCATGAAGAACTTTGGTTTACAGTTCATTCCAAAGTCAGTTCTGATAAAACCCACAGATGTAATTCTGTGGTAGCTTTCCTGGAAGCAAGGCTCACTGAGCTGAATGGGATTTACTTCTAAGTAGACATGTAGAGGACTGCAGTATTAGATGCTTTTTCCCAAGTATTTATCATCATTAATGTATCTTGTTAAACCGTAAAGTTTATTATTTCACATTATCTGAAGCACAAGCAATAGAAAGTCCTCAAGCAATGTCATAGTGTCAGTTCCCTAAAGTAGAGATGCTGTGTAATTTATTATTGAAGAATTATCCTGGGTTTTTAACTGTATTAGTTTAAAATTCTACAAAGTTATTAGATGCTGGAAGCACGACTTGAATGTTTGATAAGTCTACCTTCATACAAAATTTTCTCTAACCATAACTGCCTAGCCTCTGCACCTATCCTTCTGCAATCTTACAATTTCTTCCCTCTATGATGTATGCATTCTCATAGAAGCACATCCTGTTTTATAAACCTCCAAATTGTAAAGGCTACTCTTATTGCAAAGTTCTCTGTACCTATTTCTCTGAATTCAACTTGGCAGGCTTGACCTCCTCAGAAAGAGCAATTATCCCTATCCTAGCCAGTGTAATCCACTCCTGCTGGCCAGTACAGTGTCCAACAAGTTCATCAAATGCTAACAGAAGACCAAAAACCAGTTATTTTTAAAAACCCATGTTAAGCAATGGGAGTCACAAAACCTCAGATTTCTAAATCTTGACTCCAATTTGGTTCCTACATGAAAGCTAGTGGCCTCTGAACTGGTTCAAACTAAACTGGGGCATTTTCTGAAGCAACAAACCAGAAGTCAAATGAAATATTGTGATCGTTAGACACCTCTACACCAAGCACAAAAAACACCAGGGCGATTTCTTTGTGTTTAAATACCACCAGTATTGAAGAACCCTTCAGGCTGGAGCTTTAGTGTTGAGTGCTTGCCAAATATTTGATGAAACATTGACTTTTTCAGTAGGTGGCTATTCTCTCACTACTTTTTCATCTGTTTCTTCATCATTAACTACACTACCTGTTTTACCTGAATTGTGACACAGAAGAAGGAGCCTCAGATTTATTCATGGCGTCTAAATGTTGTTGAAGAATTCGGTGTGGATTCCTAATGTTCTGGCTCTGTGCCTTCAGTCTCTTATTCAAGTAACATTGCAATAAATCCGAGACTTTGATTAAATAAGGGGGTGAAATTATGGAGAAAAGAAGGGGCAGACTCTTGATCAGTGGTCAAAATACCTATCTGAATGTGAAGATATATATATATATATTCAAAGATCTGGCCAATAGAGTGATGGGTGGAGGAGATGAACAATGCAAAAGACATTTCTGTCATGAGCTCTGAGAGTTTCTGTTGCATATCAGTGTAGTTCTTGCCTCCAGGTAATAGGGGAAATTGTGTAAGCTCTGTCAAGCTTTTATCTGATCCCAGATAAATCCTTAAGTATTTGTTCACACACATCCATATGCAGAAGCCATTACTGGCTAGTTCCTGCTGTTTGGACATCAAGGTATTGTTTAAATGAATGTCTTCTTAATTACCATTTCCTACCATTGAACTTGCTTGGGTTTTTTAAACATAATGACCTTTTCAGCCTGCTTTTTGTGGCTCAAGAGGTGATGTGAGAATACCACAAGTTTCCAAGGTATTGGAACTGCAAAAAATGAACATACAAATTCTGCTTTTGCAATATTTTTCTTTGGGAATGCTTAGTTTCCTGTATTATGATCGATGAGCAACAGAAGGTGGGGAACAATAAACCCTGTCAGCAGATAACATAATTATAGGTCAGATTCATTAAGGGGCATACTGGGAGCTATAGGCTTTTGTTCCGTCTAATCTTGTATAGAATTGCACCGTAAGTCAACTAAAATAGTGCTATGTTTTAGTGCCCCGATGACATATAAGGTTTATAATAACACCAAAGGGTCTTACCACTTCATACAAGGGAGGTCCTATCAATTATGCCTTCAACTAACTCCCACAAAAATCATAGCCTGATTCTTCCAGTCAGATGAAAAAGGGTCTTCTAATTGCTGGACTTTGGAATGTAGAGTAATAATATTTTTACATTTTTTTTCTATAGGAACAAAGACTAACCATGTTTAAACTGAAAATGCAGAATCTTGGAAGCTTATTCAGAGTGTGGTGGATGTTTTAGGTTCTATGTTTGAAAGCTTTAAATAGAGGTTGATCAATTTTCTAATATTTTAGTGTAACCCCTTAAATAACCTGTTTTATATCTCTAGGAGGTCTTGTATGCCTCTGATGTTATTAATGGCTTTTGCCAGAGAGAAGAAAGCATAATAAACCAGAAGAAAATTTCTCTTTCGACTGTGATCAACGTTCATTCCAGAAACATTTTTCTCTGTTACTGAGCAGAGACCTGAGACAAGGGGCTGTCATCCGGTGTGCAATTGCTCATCCATCATGTGAGTTAAGATCTATTCACTCTCAGTATTTTGACTCCTCATCATTCATATGAAAAGGTCCCCATTTAGATAAATGAACTACAGAATTATTATTGCATTAAAGTTGTCCTTACAGATAAATTAAAAAATGTTATTACCATCTTTTTCAGTCTTGCAGTGTTGCATGCATACTTCGTGAAACCACATAATTTAATCAGGGCCAGCTAGTGAGTGATAAGCGCAGAAGTACAGAGAACCTGAACACACAGAGCACAATGCTGAAATCTACTCTGAAGAGTAATGAGGCTACATTTGCCTTTCTGTCTTGCTCTGTAGATTGCTTATCTGGTAGAAATGGGGAACAGTGGAGGATATGGCATCTTCTCCCATTTGTAGCTGATAGGTTACATTCCAAGCACTTGGTGGCACAGATAATGGAATGCACAACCATTTTCATCTCTGTACTTCAATGAGGAAATAATGAAAAAGTAGTGTCTCTTTCTGTAAAATCTGTTACTTCTGTTCCAAAACTCAACCAAGCAAACCGCAACATTTGGAATGTCAATCTAGGACAACTAATTTGTATTATAACATTATTGTTCCACTAATGATTTCTTGCTAACTTCTACCTGTTTCATGTTATCACAGGATGAATGCTATCTGGAAGTCCTGATCCTCTTCTGTTAAGTGTCCTTGCCTTTTTCCAATTCCAGCTGCAATGGTACTGGATTTTTTCTTTTTCTTTTCCTTTTCATTGGCATTTCTATACTTTCTGTTGATCATGTCATGTTAAGGTTCCCATTAAAAACATTTAACTGGTTTTAGACCAGGGCTAATTAGCCTCACAATATACCAGGGCTAATTAGCTTTTCATCATCATGGCAAAGTGATTGCACCAACAGAGGAATCCATCCTTTTTCATCAGCCTTTGACTCAATTCCATCCTAGAAGTATCACCGTCTGACTGGAGCCCTAAAGTATATCAGGATCTGAGTATAGTAAATATACTAGGAGGAGGTGCACTAGCCTCCAGGCACGAGCCCCATGGCCACCATCTTTCTGCATGACTTTTGGAAGGCAAGAGCCTTCTGTCTCCATAGAAGCCATGTGATTGCAAACACTGAAAAAATCAGTTTTCAGAATTACACAGGACAAACTCCATGGTTTGAGAAGGCTTTTCCTTCAGAAAGTTGTCCTCCTTTGTAGAGAGCAACAGAAATGGTGATAGAGGGTGGCAGACCTAATGCACTCACCCCCTCAAATCTTTACTACTCTTGGATTTTGAGTGCCTTTATAGGGTTCCAGATAAGTACATACACATGTGCCCCAACTTTTCTGAGCAGTGAGAAAAGTTGGCAGTTACCCAGGTTTGATTTGTTTTGGAAGGAGGGCACTGGAAGCTTATGGCATTTTGTAATCTTTGAGTTTATTTAGAAATATAAAGATCAAGCAGGAAACACAGAGCTTAAAACACATCAACAGCCAATTCCACTGTCCTATATTAGATCACTAGAGAAAGGCAGGCATTACCCCAGTTTTGTAGCAGCCAAACTTAAAAGCAGCCAAACCCAGGTTACCCCAGTCCATAGGTCTCTCTCGGTCTGATCTTATGGACAGGTCATGAATGTCCACAAGTTGTACTGTTAACCTCAGTTTGAACTTAGTGTTACATATTAGTGAGGCTCATATTATCAGTGATAAGGTACTGCAAAAAAAAAAAAAAAATCACAAACCTTAAGAAACAGCAGGTATCCAACAGCCCCAATGTAGCATAATTTACAGTACAATCCAATGCAGGTTTATTCAGAAATCCTACATGGGCTTAATCCAAGGTAAGTGAGTAGAGGATTGCAGCCTTAAAATGTTTAATGCAGGAATGAAAGGTACTGAACAAAGAACTGATCTTTATTTCCTTATTTTGGTGCTAGTTGGTCTTATACTGGCAAAACACTGGAACGGTAAGACATTTGGAATCAAAAGGTGTGGTATGTTGCTTTGGTAGAGGTATGATTCCAGCAAATCTACCTATTTAAATGAGAAACACAGTCAGCCACCTTCATTTCAGTTTGCTAGTGCTTTATTTCATTTACAAATTTGAACGACACAGGAAGAGAATCACTTACCCCCCAAGTAAATCTATAAAAAGGTATATAAACTAAAATTAAACAAAACAAAGGAAAATAGGTCAGTATCACAAAACTATGAACTTATCAGGCTTCTTGAGCAATCACTGAAAAGGTGCAATCTATGTATGGAAAAGGAGGAAAAAAGAAAGAGCATTATTTTTTCCTTATTTTGGAAATAGACATTAAATGCTTTAAATATCATGTTCCAAGCAAGGATATTATGAACTTCACCAGTATCACTGGTTCTAGTAAGTCTCTTCTTGCTGTAGAATTGTTCATGAAGGTCTTAAGTGTGGATCTGGGACATAGCCATCCTCCACCCAATTCCTTTTTGACAAAAGGCCAACATGAGTAATTTGCAATAGCCACAAAATTGGAGTCCTGTGCTCAGCTCATGATCCTTTGTTGCACAGTGAACTACAAAAGTGCAACAAAAACAAAGAACTCATGTGTCCTACAAGTTTATGTTCTGTGAAGGAGATTTGTCTATCAAATATCTCAACTCTGTGTCTGCTATGGTTCTGGACACACTAATTTATTGTACCACTTCTTACATTGGCCACAGTTGGGTGGATGTCATGCACAGAATCATAGCATTAGAATACATCTTCGAATTCATCTAATCTAACACCCTCTGTGAATGCAGAAGATCTACAGTGTGGTTCTTCTTCTCCACTCCATTTCCACACACTTATCTCCAACCCATCTAAAACTGAATCTTAGATCACTCAAATAGAAGTTGCTTCTGTGTAGGGCTAGATGGCAATCTACCCTCTTCAGTCACCATTCCACTGAACATCTCTAGGTTTTACTGGGGGCATCTCCCCAGAGGTTCCCCCATCATCATCATCACCATCATCACCACCACTACCACCACCACCAGCATCCCAATATCACTTCTGCAGATATGTCTCTCTTGTGCATGGATGGCATTGCTTGGGCTAAATGAGCTGAGACCATTGTCAGTATGTGTATTAAGATGTGATGTATCTGCTATAGCCACTAAAGGAAAACTATAGATTTTTGTGCCTGTTTTGTTTCTAGGTATCATTTCTGTTATATATGTGGGTGTCCCTACAAACATCAAAGAAACACTGCTTTAGTTGCAACTCCCATTTAATTTTGCACACAAAAACAAAAACTTAACCTCAAATGTTTTTCAATGAGTCCTGCAAGACAGAATGGACTTCCAGAATTTCAGAGTCTGGCCTATGTAATAGAGATATGGGTGATGGCTGAAAAAAGATATGAGATACCATGGCCATCTGTTACATCTTACCAAGTGGGAAGGAGAACATTATCATACATCAACTGCCAAAGCATGGGGAAATGGTAGTCTGTATTGACTGTCTGTTTACTGCTGCTCTCAAAATGTCATTATTCTCTTAGTACAATGCAGTTATAATGTAACACCTTGCTGTGCTGTGGAATCATGAACACTGTTGCAGAAGAGATTAGGTTCTTTTTTCTTTTTTTAAACAGAAACCTGAGGCCTGCAACATCTTATGGCATGTCACATTAGTGTCAACAAAGACAAAATGTTCAACCTGGCAGATTTCAAAGGTCTTGGAATCTATTCAGCTTTGTCACAGCATAGATTGCATACTAGTTAAACATGTACGTGGGTGTTTTTCTTTTCTAAGTTGTATGCAAAATGTATTAGAAACATTCAATTCACATTATATTTTGGGTTTCATTTGCATATTTGTGACATTTTTTCTGATCCACTTTAAAGATTGCAAGTCAGACCCTAGAAATAAAAGAATATAATTTTCTAGAAGACGTACAAAATCTCTACCTTTACTTGAACGTTGACTACATCGTTTCATTTTCACTTTTCAGCTGTTACAGATTATTGTGAGAAGAACACAAAAACTCAGATATGGTCTTTTTCAGGACCCTTTTCTATGTAGTGAAAGCTGTTCGGTCCAATGAAGCTAATTACCACGGAAGTGGGTACTGAAGTACAGTCTTAAAAGCACTTCACAAGACTGATCACTGCTGATCAAAACAGGCTCTAGGTTTGACACTAGGCTCAAATCAAGCACGCTCCTGCTAATGTAGCCTTCATTTAAAAATAAGTATTGTCTACCTTAATATGAAAATAAATGGTACTTGATTTTTTAAAAAGACATTTCTCACAAAACTGCACTGCTGACCAATATTTATAGTATTTACAAGCATCGCATAAAAGAAATTTCATTTTCACAGACAATTAAAGTGGAATGTAGAGAATCAAGAGGGTGCATTTTGTGGTTATTAATACAGCCAGGAAACAGAATTGCTTTAATGCATAAACTACAGATTCTGCCATAGCAATTATTTTGAAATTTGTATCACCTCTGTGAAAACACATGCTATATAGGCAGACTTTGTCCTTTTAGGACATTTGTGTAACTACATTTGAAGGAACACTTCTGCTCCCATATAAATTTATTTTGCATTCAAAGAGCCAGTTTACCATCTGAATATGCGATATGAGCCAGTGTTCTATGCCAGCTAGTAACCTTATTGGGACTGCCATCTTCCTGCATGTTTCTTGTTCAGTATAAAATATGTTTTTCTTTTGTGGGCCTGACAATTTCTCCATTTTTCCAAGTGGAGTTATAAATTGAAGTTGATCCAATTCTGGGTCCTTTCCAGAGTGAGAGTTTATAGTGCAATAAATGTGTAGTACTTACTATGCTTTGTGGCAGCTGTTCTCTTACCAGCTTATCTCATTCTTCCAGGTGAAGCTCCAATATTTTGCCACTGGAAAAATGAGACCATTGCCTTATTAACAAAGCTCACAGTGTTGGATCTAAACTGGTGTGAGTTCAAAGACGCTCACATAAAGGAACTTCCCAGTGCTTCCTGCCAGTTGTGTTCCTCTGTGCTCCCTGAATAATGCCCTCAGGAAATGATGTGCACTAGGTTCCCTACTTTCGCACATTCAAGCTATATGCTGTTCTTGCAAAACATTCTTCATTGACCAAAACATTTTCCAGAAGGAACCTCTGAGCATGCACAGAGTGATTCATAGACTCTACTATTCTGGAAGGTACCATGAAGGCCATCGGATCCAGGCCCCTGCTGTTGCAGGACATCAAGGTACACCATCCCACTCAGATGGCTCTCAAGTTTCTTTTTGAATGTCTCTAGTGTGGGAGAGCCCACCACCTCTTTAGGCGGCTGGTTCCACTGCTGTATTGCTCTGACAGTGAGGGAGCTTTTCCCGATGTCCAGCCTGAATCTGGGTTGTCGCAGCTTGACTTGATTTGTTGAATCCAGTCTAGTACCTGCGTCTAGTAAATTCCCTTATGATTATCTTTGGGCCCCATACTTTTGGCAGGAGCCTTTCGCAAATGAGCACTCTCCTTTCTGCATGACAGGAGCTGCCTCTCCTCTGCCAACCTCTTGAGTCAAGAAGCATACCCTCATCGGTCTCTGAGAGTCTCCCCTGTTCCAAGCCCTCTCCCAATAACTGTGCAACTTGTTTTTTCTCAGAGGCTGCCTGCACACCAGGCCTTGAGATAAATGGCTCAGCTCAGTGTCTGAAACTGGCTCACATTCCAAGGGCTCCTAGTGCTCCTTCCGAGTCCAAATCAGGCCTTGGGAATGTAGACCAAGAGCAACTGCCGCTACAGGAAAGACCTGGAATGTGGAGCAGGGTTGGCCAGCATAGTCAATAGTGAAGGATGCTGGGAGCAAAATATCTGGAGGCCAGCCCACATATTTCCCATCCCTGCTCTAGTTTTACCTTACTCTTTCTCTTCCTTGCAACTTTGGTGTTATGGGAAAATGCAATGGCAAAACTAGCACAGGTGCTTACAGCTTTACCTAGTTAGGTGAAAAACTGTGTATTTATTTGTTGACTGTGACTCTTTGATGAGCAAAAGATAATTACTAGAAGAAAAGCAAGTTAAGTTCCACAGTCCTGCTACCTGATTATATTATAAGAGCTGAAGTGTGAAATAAAGAGAAAGAAACTGGAGAGGATGTGTGGCTAATGGTTATAGAACCAATTTTGTAACTAATATCGGGGTTTCCACCTCATAAAATCTAATCGAAACAATGGGGAATGTCTCATTAGCAGCACCATGAATGCTTTTGGAGCTTGCAGTCCAAGAGAGTGATGAGTAATTAGATACAGCCAAGAGTAAACTTTTTAGTCTTCCTGTCTTTTATGTGGAAGCAATTTGCTACTCTCTTTAATTTGTTATGGAATATAATTAGAGACTGTTTTAGAGTATGGAAAACAAAAGTGGTCTCCTTGGAGTGCTGTCAGCACTTCAGAATAAGACACTTATGTCCAAGCTTATTTATGTTCCCCTATATGTGCTATAAAGTCCCAAAATTTCCTGACTTAGCAAAGCATCACACTGTGGCTGAGCAAAATGCACCTTGTGTCAGCTATTTATACTCATTTACTTTGATAAAATGCTTCAGTGCTATATCATTATACTGTCCACCATCTCTGAGATACTGCAGGTGAAATAATTAACAGCATGAAAATGTTCACTTGCAAACTAAACTTATTATAGCTTAAATTCTTAAACATGAAGGTGGTACAAGTATGAATGTTCCATTGCTCTTCCACTGGGTGAACTGTTGGGGTGAAGAGTGGGAGTTCATTCCTAGCTAATTGTTTTAAGTTTCTTGTCAAATACTAATTTCTCTGTGCCTATTGATACTGCCTTCCTTTTTGCCCCGACTAATCACTTTCTGCCATGGATGCCACCTGGAAAGAAAATAAAGTGGGACAAATCTAAGAGCTTGCAGCTGCATGTCTGTTTGCCTGTTGGCTTCCCTGCTACTTCAAATCACATACTTTGTTGTCATAATATTCTAATTCTGTTCATACTTCTTTTCCTGTCTTCCATGTGCACCTCAATTAAACCAAGCTAGACTGGTATTAAATGTATTAGTTCATGTGCTCCTTTTTAATGCGTATAGCTGCACAGAAGGGGGGCCAGAATTAGGGCAGGTAAGACGATAGTTTAATCTTTTCTACTCACCATGACCCAACAAAAATTAGCTTCCTCCAACTCTAATACTATGTACATTAGGAGGATATTTACCTTGCATCATGCTATTTACATCACTTTTTCAGATTAGAATTAAAAGGGGTGTGTATTTAGAATTCCCTTCTCATTCGGAGGTTTAAGTGACATCTTGTAGAATGAAGGATGCTTTGCAGCATATGACCAATGTGATGGTAGGTGTATAGAGTTCATTTCCACATTTTTTCTGGATAGACCTAGTAAATGATCTGCAAGCATTTCTAACCCCAACCATTTCTTTCTAGAGTCTTCATTAAGATAATAGGCTGGTTTAACAAGATCCCAGATGTTATGGGCACAAATTGTCTCCCTTCTATAGGGAGAGATCAATTGTTGATACCGGGCTCTTTGTTAATTAAACAAACATATGCTTCTCAGTTTAGTCAGTCACTGGTGTTTCCTCTGTCAGGAAATCCTTAATTCATTCCAGAGACTTCTACAGGACAGAGTTTTACAATGTGCTAGCTGGCTCCCGTGCAGATCCAACATTTCTGGCTGGAGTGTCCTCTATTCCAATGCAGCATAATCGATAAAAGTCCTTGCCTTCTGAAACAAGCCTCAGAAAGCAAGAGTTATAAGATAGGCAGGACGAGTGTACTGTTGACTTTTGAAAAAATGACAATGGGGAAAAAGGGAAGAAAACAAGGGAACAGGGTACTGAGAATACGCTCTTATAAACAGTAGCAGTCAGGGTCTTGGATCTTAGGGTGTTTTGGATTCAGTTTTAAAATGGGACTGATATATTTAATTGGCAGTAATTCCCAATTCATGTGTTGGGATTTCAGGAGCTACTGAAAAGCTTGTAGTGTAGTTGTGGGAACTAAAGTGTGGCAGTGGGGGCAAACGACTTTAACTGGAGTCTTTCATAAACACCAGATATGCAACTAAGATATGGGAACAACTAGTGACACTTGGGGAACAATTCTACAGAAAAAGTCCTGCAACTCCAAGGATTGTCCAGCTAGTACAGGGAATCCTGGCTAGCTGTTTAGGGAATCCTGGGTGCTGTAGGACTTTTTTCCCATCATGGAATTGTACCCTTAAGGGTGTCATAGGATAACCTCAGACCTCCTTATTGTAATTTTGTCACTTACATTATTACATGGTTATTTATCATAGAAACAATACATTGCATTTTTCATCTTGCAGATATTAAGTTTCTACCCTTAAAAGCAGGGAGGCATTGTTGTTAAGAGTCCCCCCCCACAAACACTTTTGCTAGAATTCAGCAAATTCTATGTAGAATTCTATGACTTTATATAGTATTTTCAGAGGGCTGGAGGTTGCGGCATAGCAAGAAGTGAAGAAATCCATTTTTACCAGCGCAATTGATCCAATTAAATCAGAATTCAATCAAAGATGTTTTGGCCTATAGCTGCCAACTGCCCTAGCTAGCATATCCAAAGATGAGGGATGATGGAAACTGTAGCTAAAAAGATCTGGAGGGCCACAATTTAGAACCATCTCTTATATATAAAAGGGTAGTATTGAATAGCTGTTCGATTGCATCAAAAGATCAGTACTGACTCTGAAATAAAGGTTATTGATCTTGTAACATGATTAGTTATCCCCTGCAATTGAAGGATTTCCGTAAGGGTTTTGTGACATAGTTTCCTTTCTAAGGGTAGTTCCAAAGCATCTATTCTTTTTGCTCCAAAAGCTGGACTGGATGGACGGTCTTTAGCGGAAATGCTTAGAACTCCACAAATGGCTCAATACTCTAGATTCTTTTATCTTTCTTTCTTTCTTCTTTTTGGGTGGGGAGGGGAGATCGAACTCTTATAAAGATCCACCAGTAAGAAAAGTAATTTCGTGTCCTTCGTGATACCGACCAGGCCTGGTTGTGACAGATGAACTAAACATCTATCACGATTTTAGCTCTTCAGCCCACAAGTGGAGCTTCTCATTATCCAGTCCTCCTACACAAAATTTACAGCATATACTCCCAACATTGACACTTTGTCCATTGACAAAGGGCAAGAGTTCTAACCTTTTCAATGGGAAAGCATTCCCCCATGGGAGTCCCAACTTGCAGAATATAAGGGGCCTGAATGAATTACAGTCCTCTATCACATTACTTATTATGTATACTTGCTTTGGATTTGCCAGTAATATAGTACAGTGGTACCTTGGCTCATGAACTTAATCCGTTCCAGGACTCTGTTTGTGACTGAAGTTAAAATTCCCCATAAGGTTTAAAAAAAAAATGCAAAGCCAAGTGACAAACAACAAAGATCGCAGTCATCTCCCCCCCCCCCACCCTGAGCACAGCCATCTCCCTGCCCCACCCCCAGCACGACCAGGATCACGCCTTTCATCCCTGCACACGTCCGTCATCCTGGCACACTGGAGGAGAGACGGGCGCAATCACAGGCATGCTGGGGGAGGGGAGGAGGAGACGGGCATGTTTGAGGGGGAGACAGGTGCGGAGATGGCCAAGATCACAGTTGCGCTCCTGCAGGAAGGACGGGCGCAACCTCAGCCATATCCCCTCCATCTCCAGCACGATTGCAGCCATCTCCCCACTCGGGGTGGGGAGATGGCCGCGATCGCAGTTGCCACCCAATGCGGAGTTCACAACCTGAGTCAAAATTTTTATGAAATTTTTGTTTGTGACTCAATTTAGTCATGAACTGAGGTGTTCATGAGCCAAGGTACCACTGTACTATGTGGCCTATAGTGAGTGGGATCATTTTGGGGTGAAAAGAGGCAAAATGTTAGCAAGAAATCCCTTTAGTTCTTTGGTGGCAAAATCTTTGGTCAGTTATGACCTGTATTCCAAGTACATGTGGTATAATTCCTACCCTGGTATTACCACTTAAATAATTATTAGGTAGCAGCAGGTGTTGTTAAAGATCCATGCCAAAGATCCTGGACAGCCACTACCATTAAGAGTATGCAATATTCCCATGAACTGGAATTTGGTTAGAAATCATAAGTTCAACTCCACATCAAGCATTTTGGCAAAAAGCAAGTTATAAATTTAAATGTACATTTGCTAATTCAGGATAGCTGCTAATAAGCAGCCATTTTCCATTAAGTGGCAATGCTGATTTATATACACAGTTCATTTTCATCGCAATAAAAAGGGTATCTTGCATTCATCACCAGTAATCCATATTTTTAAATTGTGGAGTTAAGCTCTCTGTTCATAGAATTGATATGAAACAGATTTAGGCCCACTGCCACTATGCCTCCAGCTAGCATTTAATACACTAACTCAGCTGGTAAAAGCAAAAACATGCATTATTAACTCCACCCCCTTCCTGAAATGTTAATGTTATATCAACCTCTCATTTTGAAAAATGCATGATTTTATTATAGCTTTCCATTGCTACTAATATGCTTATATTGTTATTGCAAAGATGATAACTTATATTACATAGCTGGACACATTCAAATACCTACCCTTCAATCTTCTGCATCAAAGTAAATTATTTCCCCTGCCTTGTCCATATCTGTGCATGTAGGTTACTGCTGACTTGCTCGATGTCATATCTGAAACGGGGCAAGTCAGCATAGTAAATGACTTGTTGATCTGTCCTGATCCAGAAACAAGGATTTCCACTAGTTCCCAAAGCTGTTTCAAGAACTGTTTGTTCTTGCACAAGCTATCTCTTCTGGAATTGCAAAAGACCTAGCAGAGGTGCAGTGGAAGTACAAATTACTACCCTTTATCTTTGGTCATTTTATTTTACATAAGCCTCAATTTCACTGATCTGAGATCCTTCCCTTAAAAATGATATACGTGTATATGTCAGAGAAAAAGAGAGAATGTACCCAGAAAGGTCTGAAATCTGTACTAACTGCTGAAAAGCAGTTCCCAAAGTTTTACCTTCATTTTGGTGTAATCAAAATTTAAAAGGAACCAGGGAGCCTGTGCAAAACTGCCTTCACTTTAAATAGATAAAAGTCAATTTTCCACAGTGAAATTATTGGAATATAAATCTGTGAATGGGATGTTCCTTTCATGACTTTCAAAGTGATGCACCTGAAACTATAACCCAGGTTTTACCTTTTTATTCTGCACTCTCAATCACTCATGCAGATTAAAATTAGCACCTAAAAATAGTGGAGAAACCCACCCTGGTTTTATAACTACAAAGTGGTCAACTGTTTTGGTTGAGTAATACTTAGCCAGCACTAAATAATGAATACATAGTATAACATATGTATTTACTTGATTTATTTATTAGATTTGTATTTTGTCTTTTTTCTTCCAAGAACTCAAGGCAACTTACATAATTCTCCTCCACCTGCTCTTAACCTTATCCCCACAACAGTAACCCTGTGAGGTAGGTTGAGCTAGGAGTACTGATGAACACAGAAAAACTTACAATTACTATATTATACCTGAGAAAGAAAGAGGCAGGAAAAAAGCTATTTCATTTATTACATTTCTATACTGAAAATAGCCACAGCTGTCTGAATGGCTTACAAACATTAAAGCCTAAAATAACGTATGAACGCTACATTTATGTAAACATATAAACAAACAACACAGGGAAAAACACACAGATATAAAAACAATTTAGGGCAATTAAGTCAAAAAGCACGACTTGTTTAAAAACCGCATCTTCTGTTGCCAAATTCCGACATTGTCCACCAAAATAAAAACTTGCCCTTGCTGCAAAATGAATACAAGTAATTTTAATCGGCCAATGAAACTCCATTTTATTATCTAAAGCAGGGGACTGGAATACCTGCAATTCAATTAGCAGGAAAGGGGGAAAACATAATAAAAGAATGTCTTCTCACTACCAATCGTTAGCACATGGCTTGCCTTACACGGCTGAATTCTTCTTTTCCCGGCTGTTGTAAAGGAGCGAGAGGATGCGATTCTGTGCGGGACAAGAGAGAGAAATCCGCTGAACTGCGCAGGAACTTTGCCGCCGACTGAAGAAAGAGCTCGACCTAAATACACGCTTGCACTTTATTTCTTTAGCAACAGAATCAGTACCGCCCCCGTGAACTGAAGCTCAGCACGAACAACACAGCCCCCGTGCCCGAAAGCTAAAATAAAGATTAAACTAGCAATGGGACTCGGATAAAAGAGGGAAAGAGAAGAGGAAGGCGCCTCCCTTTCAGTACCGGGCCGCCCAGTGCCTCACCTTTCCCGCATTCCTACCATTCTCTCAGCACCATAGAGTTTTCAGGCGGCCCCACACTGCGTACTCACTCGCAACTACGACGACACCCATTCACTTCCGGTTACCGCAAAGGGTGACGGGAATTGACACAGCCTCAGACGTCCGTAATATTCCCTCCCAACCCCTTAAAAGTACGAACCCTCCAAAATGTCAAATTGCCTTGTCTCCTAGAATGAGCCCACCGTAAGGGAGTCCGATCCCAGCCCAGGATGAGGCCCACCACCCCTCCCTGTCCAATAACTTCGAACTGCACGGCCGCCAGCCCGTCTTTCGGCCACCTGCTCCCAGACATTCGCGCTTCGCCGCCGAATCTCGCGATATTTCCTTAGCCGGGAGGTGTCACACTGGAAGAGGCGAGAAGGCTGGGTGCAAGGGTTAGGCTCCCAATGATTTTTGAGCCGTATTTCCGATTCCTGATCGTATTTCTAAGAGTATCCCCTGAATGCGGGGCAAGTGTAGTTGGAATAAGTCTAAAGATACCACGGACACGGAACAGTTCTTCTGCCATAAAAAGCAGAAGAAGGAAAGCGGCTCTTTTTCCTGGCGTGATTCTTCTATTCCGGGGCTGCGGAGACTTCTGTGCCTTTAAAGCTGCCTGCGTGATTTGGAAAGAATAATTACATGCTGTAGGACTTTAAACGCACAGAAACCGCAAGCCATTATGAAGCTTTCAAGGTTTCTACTTTCGGGCTGGTGGTCCCAAGAAGAGTCAGTTTGTAACTCGTGCTTTAAAACCGTAAAGCCAAGCACTTAGCAAAGCTGCGTGTTATTACCTTGTGACTTCAACCTGTGTGTGTTCACACGCGCGCGCACACACCTCGACAACTGAAGATCTCTCTCTCTTTGATGAAATGGGTTGTAGTTCAAGAAAGCTTAGGCCATTATTATTTATTTTATTTTACAGGTTAAGTCTTTAAGAAAGATACGTCTTCCTCTTTGCTTTTGCTAGTTGAGTAACGCGCTACCCCCCCAGAATTTCAATCGCTCTTGTTAAAGTTCTGCCTGCCCTTCCGAAGGCACAGGAGCTTTGCCAGGAGAAGATACGGGGTTGCGGGGGTAGGCAACCTGATGCTTTCTAGACATTTTGCATCACAATTCTGCATGACCATTGGCCGTGCCGTTTGGTATTTATGGGGGTCGGAGTCCAAAACATCTGGAGGGCGCTAGACTGCCTGCCTCTGGTGAATCCTGTCGTGAGGATGTCGATCTATAATCCCAAGTTCCTTCTATCCTGAGTTACTGCAGCGAAAGAGAGTGTCTAACATTGCTTTATTAAATATGTTTGTTTATAAATTATTGCATTTGTACACCACTTGATATAGCAAACATGTCTTAGCGTTTTGCACGCATAGGCTGCAAATTTACCTTACCCTAGGAATACGCCTTTACGAACTCGATGGGGCTTACTTCTGGATAGACATATAAAGGCTTGCAGCGTTTGCTCGACTCTGACTGATGACACGGATTCCCACATCCTTCCATCGCTCCAGCCCCGCATATGGAGAATTCTCGGCGCTTCACTTGCGCATCGGAAATGAAGCATGTGTGGATCTTCTGGATACATTGCCCAAAACAGAAAACCTCTTTGGAAGGCGAAGCCGGCTAGCTTCACCCCGCCTTTCGCTTCAGCCTGTTGGGCCTTTGGCTGACACAGGCGGGATCCCGGAAGCGCTTTACGGCCCTGTCTAGCGCGCTGGCCCGCCCCTTCCCTCCACTCCCCCTCCTACGCGCTCTGCCGGTACCACCCGGAGACGCCCCCCTCGCCTCACGTAGACGGCTAGAGGGGGGCCTGCCCCACCCCCGCGAAGCGAGGGGGGTGGTCGCCTCTGTTCCCCCTTGCCTGGGGGCCGAGTGGAAGGGAAGCGCGAGATGGTCTTACTGGAACCGGCCCCCCCGCGAGCGGTGAGAGGGGAAGGGCCCGGGCTGTGCGAGTGAAGGGACGGAGAGGGCTGTTGGCAAAGCATGACAGGCGCGGGCGGGGGTTGCCTGTGCACCCGAATACGTGGGGCAGAGGTGGCCAGGAGCCGTTAAAGCGACAGGCTGGGGGGAGGTTGGGGGTAGAGCGTGTGGGGGCGGCAATCACGTTCTTGTAGTCTGAGGGGGCATTTATCCCCCCCCCCCCCCCCGTTATTCAGGGCAGGCAACAGAGACATGCACGAAAATTCTGCTTGGGTAGTATCAACGCTGGCAAAATGTCAGTAAGGTTATCCTGATGCACACGTACATATATGCATGATAGGTTAAAAAAAAAAATACATTCTCCTGCATTTATATGTGCTGTAGATTGAGCGAGGGTGCTGTTCTTGAAGTCACAGTGGCTTTTTAAAGGAGGTAAGGTGTGAAGGATTCAGTTGTGAGTGAACCACTCCTTGAGGCCTGAAGTGGAGGGTCAGTATGTGAGGGTCAGGTGTTGTGGTACCCTGAACCTGTTTTGCTTCAATTTCTCTATTCCTGAGCATTTCTTGATTTTCTTAGGTTCTGAATTACTGTAGTGGAGGCAAGGCAAAAGATTAAAAAGGGTGTGATTAATGTGAGTCTTTTTGTCTACACCCATATGTAAAACTTTTTGTCTGTTTTGGAGGCTATTTTCAGGTTGCTTAGAGATGCCACACCTGTGTTGGTGTTTGTATCACAGGGTGTAGGTAGTGCCCACAATTATGGTCTTGTTTGTGTTGTAAGTAATTGCATTTGTAACAGTTGCTTCTTCCTTTGGCATATCGTCTCAGCATGGTGACTGCAGTATGATGCTGCTGCTTTGGTTTTGGCAGCTTCAGAAATGGAAAATCCTGAGTGCTAGCAAGACCTTGGCAATGTACTGTAACTTCAGTTTGCTGAATTTTGGTTCACTTTTATTGTTGTTCATGTGTATCTAGAACATATCTTTTCAAAAGAGATCATCAAGGTAGGAGCCTATGTAGATTATTAAAAACACAAGTATTTGTCTTAGTGCTGTATTTGCACTAAGATGGAGCCAATGTTCCTTGTGTTAGAGTTTTTTCTTTCATAATTAAAGACAGCAGGATAAGCTTGCTGCCGGGAGAACTGATATTTCCCCACAAATCAACATGAAATGGGGGCGGGCATTGTGTATTAGTATATGTCTCTTAATTTTATTTTTCTTCTTGGTAAAGAACCTTATAAATAACCTGCCCATGCATATCAACAGTTGTTATTCTAGTCATTTGTGACAGGAAATGGATAATCAACACATATAATGCTTCTATGCCTGGTTGCCTAGTATAAATACTTACACTCCACAAGTGAATCATTATTGTGTTTAAAGGACTTTTTCATACAATGATATAGTGGAATATCTTTGAGCCTGTAAAGAAGTAAAATAAAAAATAAAAGCAAGTTTACAAAAATGACAAAATAAGACAAACACATGGACTGAAGTTATATTACTTGTTGCTTGTAATTTGACAGCCTTGTAGCATAGTGCCACTTTCACAGCCATGTTCCACGTTGTACTCGCAGCACTATCTGAGGGTCAGAGCTCAGTGACCCTCATTTTCCCAGTGATAATATATTAAATGCAGTTATCACTGATTACCATTTTTGCGTGGAAAGCCTAACTAAATTGACATAACAGAATAGTAAAAGCATTATGTGAAAGGGAGGGACCATTAGTCCTCACAATACATACATCATAAAAAAGAAAGTAACAGTTATAGTAACAGGTACCTTTAAAAAGAGCAATGCAATTTCAGGCGGTCTGTCCATGGTCATTAGCAACAATAGCTAAACATGAATCCTTCATGTTCAAAAGCAGTTTGCTTCATATTTGTTTTATAGGGATGAAAAACATAGCAAAGACTACCACTGTCTCAGACTGCTTGTGCTATTCCTTGGGGCCTCATCCTGCCTGCTTTCAGTGACTCAGCATGGGACCATAGCTAGACTAGCATTTAACCATTGCTGTAGCAGATTATGAAAATATCTAATTTTGTGTACATATATTTTTTCTATTAGTTTAAACTGCAAAGAGAGATGAGGAAAACAGTAGTTTAGGCTTTTTGCATGTATGCATAATGTATCACTGATTATATGATACCAAATTAATGAATCACAATTTAGTTCTTTAGTGCAGTTAGGCAACACAGATCAGCATTGATGATCATCTTTGAAAAGTAGCTCAGGTTGGAGTTAACACCTATATTTTGATGGGTCTCTGATGCCATCTGTGCATTTTCAGTTGAGAGAATTGAAGTAGAAGCTCAGCATCCTCCTGGGACATACAAAAGATGACAATATAAGGATGAAGGATTTATTAAACTGAATAATCTTTTAAACAAAAAAATCTACACAAACCATTATATTTTTTCTGTGTTTTATGTGATCTTTGTTTCTGTTTTCAGCGGAATGTCTGGCTAGTAGAGAAGCCTAACACTCCCTCTAGCCAATTGTTCACAAGGATGCTTTTTCTAGGTTACTTTCTAATTTTCTACTATGGCTCAGTTAAATGTTGTGCCTACAAGTCTTACATATTCCCTTGCATTAGAAGGATTATAATACTGCTCAAACTATTCTTAAATTGTTGTGCTTTGTTCTTGAGACCTTTCCTTCTAATACTTAGCTTAGTGATGAGAAACACACCATGTGGGACTTCTGTACTTCTTTAAGAACTCGGAGGTGAATATTGGAGGATTTGAATGATAAGGATAAGATCTCATACCAGCTTCTGCCTCTACTGACAGATATGAGCAAGGGCAGTCAGCATAAGTTGAGCTTACCTAGATGTTCCAGTGCCCTGGGTCATATAGCATACTTGGGGTCTGCACAAATTAGTCACTACTTACGGTTCCAAACATATGGGCCCAGATTGGACATAAACGGAAGTTAAGCCTCAGAGTGGACCTTGGCTTATTAATGCTTGTGCATGCTGCACAATTTTCCATACTACAAGCAGGAACAGCTTAAACAAAACACAGATCACCTGCCCATAGGTTGTTTTGTTCTGTGTGAGCTGAGAATTTATATGTTTTCCTCCAAGTTAGCCAGTGTCCTAAGCCATGACCAAACTAAGCCTGAATAAAACCAAAATTTAGCTTAAAAATCTAACCCTCCCTCTTCAACAGAGGATTTGCTTGTCAAGTTGCAAAATCACTTCAGTTACGGTTCCCCAAACTGGCTTGCAGCCAATTCTTAACTGTGGGTTACATGGGCTACTTGTGGCCCTCTAAACCTTTTGGCTTTCAGCTATCATCACGTCTGTCCAATGTAGGCAATGCCGAACCATGGTGATAGTTGTAGGCCAAAATATCAGGAGAGCTACAAGATGCTCATCCCAGGTTAAATATTTAAAAATAGCTATTAAATATTGTTAAAAATGGTTTTATCTGTGTATAAGTTTTACTTGTCAAGCCTGTATCTGCTCTCAGTCTTAATAATGAGATTGAAATGAGACATGTTTGCCCTGTTGTTTCTCTAAGGCCTTAGATTTCTATTCTCCCCAGTTAAAAGATGCAGAATTTAGATGAACCCAGAGTGATATGTCATCCCAAAATTTAATTTGCACACAGAATGGTTGTCTGTGCAAGTGTACCCAGGTTTGAAAAATTGATTAATAATGCCAGAACTAATGTCCAAATAGATAGATGTAAGGGTACACCCAGCCTACCTAGTTATTGTTATGTTTGTTTCTCAGCATCTAACCTTTTACTTGTGTTAGGTTAACAGAAAACAATAAAATGTTGAGAAATTGAATTGCACTAGTGTATTCTACAAATGCTTTATTCTTCAATTCTAGGCAGGTTCTCATACCATGGGTTATTTAACCCATGATTTTCCATGGACAAGTGAGTGTGAGTAAGCATGCTGTTCCTGTATACTAATTTCTGTTTTTAATCAACATCTTACAACAATCCAGGTGATAGGCAACAAAGCATGAGTTATATATATATGCGAACTGGGTCGATATACTACATAAATAATACATATTTAGGGCAGGGGTCCTCAAACTTTTTCATCAGGGGACCAGTTGAAAGGTGCCGGTGGTGCGCACGAGCCGGAAAGGTGGTGCCGGCAGTGTGTGTGGGCCGGAGTGGGGGGCGCACTGAGGTGGGAGCAGGGCACGCAGCGAGGCGAGGCGAGGCGAAGCATGGGCAAGTGCGTGTGGGGAGGGAAGGGGAGGCGCAGGTGGGGGCAGGCTCGCGCCATGAGGCGGGCGCATGAGGCAGCGGCTTGCTCACTTGGAGATCGTTTTCTCCAAGCGGGCAAACCGCTGCCTCCCTGCATGTGGGGCGAGGTGGGCGGCGGCAGGGGCACACGTGGACACACACACGCGGCGGGTCCAAATGGGTATGGCAGGCCAGATAAATGGGCATGGCGGGCCGGATCCATCCCCCAGGCTGTAGTTTGAGGACCCATCGTTTAGGGTCATGAACCAAACTCTTAACTTGAACTCTGTGGGTATGTTATTGGCTCTGTGCATGTTTCCAGTTCTCATGACACATTGAACTGATATAGGTTATGTTAAGATTGATATTGGTGGCCTAATATCTTCACAGGGGACCATGTTTCTTGACTATGATTTTGAGAAACACTAATTATGTTGATAGATTGATTTAGTAACAATTTCAAAATAAAAAGAGTATATAAATGAAATTAATGTGTGTCTGCTACAATGTGTCCTTCATGAAAATCATACTATATTGAATTAATATAGTTAAAATATGAAAAAAATATTTGCAGGACAAGTATGTTACATATTTGCAAAATGCTCTTCTGTGTGGAAGAAGACTTCAAATCTTATTTGACCTAAAACTGACTTGGGAAACTGGAATCTGTGCCACAGCCTATTTATTTAAATGCTGTTTACTCTGCTCTTCTGAAAATGATCCCAGGATCGCTCTTTGTGATCCTTGCCGCATACTGAGCGTACAGTTTTGTGGTGTGCTACTTGGAATCAAGGCAGCTTCTAAGTGTCACTTCACAAAATTGTCCTACAACAGCTAGAAAACCAGAAGAAGGTCTAGTTCTTATTTTTCAGTTGCAAGGTCTGTCTTTAGTCACATTCATGTAGCATTATGGGGAACATGCAGCAGCAGTCTGAAGAGATTGCCTTTTCCTGTGTACTTTGTTGTCCTGTTTTCCGATTTAAATGGTGAGTTTGCTGTTAGATGTTACCCTCCAATTAGAATCAATTCTGAATTACTAAGTCACATCAGTTGTGTCCTTCTGAACACACAGTAATTTTCTGGATCATAATTTAGCATTCAGAAATGAATAGGAACACAATACTTTCCCTATTACCTTATAGAGAGTTGATCTTTGTGTCCTTGGATGTTTTATATCTTAGAACAAGCTTGTTTGTTTTTTGTATACCACTGGTGTTGGGAAGCAGATGTACTTTTTAGGATTCTTCAGTAATACGATTCTAATTACAATCTTGCACCCTATACGAGATTCCCATGCTTAAGATAATAGCCTTTTTAAGGCTATCAGAAGCAATATAACTTTTTAATACTCAAAAATTGCTTGATTGAGACATCAGGTGCATGTCAGTAAGAAATTGATGCAGCATATAATTGTCTGAAAAAGGAGCACAGAGTCAAACGTGATATCTTTTACTTGAATTGCACAAATAATATTTCCCTATATCAGCAAAAAACTTTTAAAATTGGAATTCAACTAAGCTGAATCCTTAAGTGATTTCTCCTTGCTCCCAAAACACTTCAATAATGCAAGGGTGTATTCACTCATATGTAGCCAGCAGTTACATTGGCTGTATAAATTGAGGTAGTGGCTCACTTGCTGTCATTGTCCACATTGAACAACTACTGTGTATGACCATCCAAATGCTCCAGTGCATTTTCAACACCTATGAAGATTTTCTGGCTCCATTAACTGGGCTGTCAATTGTAAATTTTTGATATATGGTCTCTCTTTGACTAGAAGTGGTTAAATCATGAACCACACCAAAATGCTGCTCTGTTTGTCTCCATAAATTGTGTTTCAGTAAAAAATAAATTATCAATATCATGTCTCTCTGCCTATTATGGTAATATGTGATAAGAAAAATGCAAATTTGGAAATGCATCAGGATACTTAGAACAAGCTTCAGGTTTGACCTTTTCTTAATTGTTGTAAACCCCCCAGAGAGCTTCAACAGTGGGGCAGCGTAGAAATGAAATGAAAAATAATAAAATATATTTTTCCTCTGTGTGTTGTGCTTGTGCAAGAGACATACAGTGGACATATAGGAACACATATCCTGTTGTGTGGGTGCAGGCAGCCTGAAGACGAGCTGTTTTGGAATACAACTCAGCACGATCAGTGGATAGGAATCACGGGAGATATAGTTTAAAATATCTAGATAGCATTAGGTTGCTTCTCCTTGCTGTAATGTGTAAGGTGGCCCTTGGAATTGTGATGGAACATTTAGTCAAAGTGCAGGTTGATCAGTGCAGGTATGTTCCAGGCTGTTAAGGTTAGCACTTAGTCAAGGTTCTTGCAACTGTGAATCAGTGTAATTCTTTCAGTGGAGGTATTATGCCTCTGCTCTGTGAATAGCTGAACTGCAAGTAATTTCGATACAATAACAGCATGGACCTGGGACTCAGGTGATCTAGGACCAGGGCGGCTCAGGACTTCATGGCCTCCATGACGGCCATGGGGCTGTCTCAACATGTCACCGGCCCGACCCATGAATGTGGACACACCCTGGGCCTGGTTTTCTCAACGGGGCAGGAAGAGGGTGGTCTGAGGGTGAAGAATTTATGCCTGACACCCCTGTCATGGTCAGATCACTTCCTGGTGAGGTTTGTTCTCAAGAGTGGCCTCTCCCTCTGTAAGGGTGCGGACCCGATTGTGTGGGTCCGCCCTCGGAGCCGGTTGGATCCGAATGGATTCCTGAAGGCCCTGGGGGAGTTTCCGGCTGACAAGACTGGTGCTCCTGTTGAGCCCTGGTCGAATTGTGGAACGGGGAGATGACCAGGGCTGTTGACACGATCGCTCTTAAGCGTCCTCTCCCGCCGGGCAGAGCCCACTCTTCCCCTTGGTATACACCTGAATTGCAGGCGATGAAGCAGGCTGGGAGACGGCTAGAGCGTAGGTGGAGGAAATCACGGGATGAATCTGACCGAACACACTTAAGAGCCCATTATTGGGCCTATGCTGTGGCGGTGAGGGCGGCGAAAAAGAAATTCTTCTCCATCTCCATTGCCTCTTCAAAATGCTGTCCAGCAGAGCTTTTTCGAGTGGTGCATGGCCTGGTTTATCCTGGCCCCAAGAAAGATCTGGTTTCACCCTCGAAGGCCCGCTGTGACGACTTTGCCAAGCATTTCAGGGAGAAAATCGCTCAGATTCATCACAAGCTAGACTCTACTAGTGACTCAGAGGTTTCTGGGGAGATACCAATGCCTCCGCCTGGTCCAAAATTAATGGATGAATTTCAGTTATTGCGGCCTGATGATGTGGACAAGGTGCTTGGACAAGTACGTCCCATCACTTGCCTATTGGACCCTTGCCCGTCTTGGTTAATAAATAACGCCAAGCACAGGATTGGGATCTGGATCTTGGAAGTGGTTAATGCTTCTCTGAGGGAGGGTCGGGTACCTGCCTCTTTAAAGGAGGCGGTAGTCCAACCGGTTCTGAAGAAAGTGTCACTGGATCCAGAGATGGCCACTAATTATGGACCAGTGGCCAACATCCCGTTTTTGGGCAAGGTGTTGGAGCTGGTGGTGGCGGGACAACTCCAAGCACTCTTGGATGAAACTGATTATCTGGACCCATTTCAGTCCAGCTTCAGACCCGGGTATGGTACTGAATCTCCCTTGGTCACCCTGTATGATGACCTGTGCAGGGAGAAGGACAGGGGGAGTGCATCCCTGTTGTTTCTTCTGGACCTCTCAGCGGCTTTCGATACCATTGACCATAGTATCCTTCTGGATAGGCTAGCGGGAGTAGGGGTCAGAGGCACTGCTCTGCAGTGGTTCCGCTCTTATCTCAATGACCATTTCCAGAAGGTGGTGCTGGGGGACTATGGCTCTGCGCCATGGCAGCTATGCCATGAAGTACCACAGGGGTCCATTTTGTCCCCTTTGCTGTAACGTCTATATGAAACCGCTGGGAGAGGTCATCAGGAGGTGTGGGTTGCGGAATCATCAGTATGCTGATGATACCCAGCTCTACCTCTCGTTTTCCACCAATCCAGGTGAGGCAGTGGCTGTGCTGAACTGGTGCCTGGCCGAGGTAATGGGCTGGATGAGGGCCAATAAACTGAAGCTCAATCCAGGCAAGACGGAGGTCCTGTTGGTCGGCGGATCGAGCTTCGGTGAGGGTGAATTGAACCTAGTCCTGAATGGGGTTGCACTCCCTCTTAGGGACAAGGTCCGCAGCTTGGGAGTGCTCCTTGACCCAGAGCTTTCACTGGAAGCTAAGGTGACAGCGGTGGCGAGGAGCGCTTTCTTTCAGCTTCGGCTGATCCATCAGCTGCGCCCCTACCTGGAGTACGACTGCCTGGCGACTGTGACACACATGTTGGTGACTTCCCGCCTAGACTTCTGCAATGCGATCTAGGTGGGGCTACCTTTGAAGACGGTCCGGATACTTCAATTGGTTCAGAATAGAGCTGCCAGGCTGTTGACGGGGACTGGGTGTTATGCTCACATGACTCCAGTGCTCCGTCAGCTTCACTGGCTTCCCATTGAAGTCCGGGCTCAATTCAAGGTGTTGGTGATTGCTTATAAAGCCCTAAACGGCTTGGGTCCTGGCTACCTGAAGGAGCGCTTATGTCCATATATGCCCGTCCGCCCCCTGAGATCAGTGGGAGAGGCCTTCTCTGGGAACCTTCCTTGAAGGAAATTAGGAGGATAGGTACTCGGAGGAGGGCTTTCTCTGCGGTGGCGCCCAGTCTATGGAATGCGCTCCCCAGAGAGGTCTGCCTGGCGCCGTCGTTATTTGTTTTTCGGCACCAGGCGAAGACCTTTTTATTCAAGCGTCATTTTAATTGTTAATGTTATTTTTATTTTAAAGTTTTTTGGCCAGGGCGACGTATTTTATACAGTTATGTGTATTTTATATTGTTATTTATGTATTTTAATTTATTCGTTTGTAAGCCGCCCCGAGGCTTTGGTGAATGGGACGGCCTAGAAATTTTCTAAATAAATAAATAAAAATAAATAGGTTCTAGTCTCTACTCAGCCATGGGACCAACTGGGTGACTCTAGGCCAGTCACACACTCTCAGCCCAACCTACCTCACAGGTTGTTGTAAGAATACGATTGAGAGCAGGAGGAAGAAAATTGTGTAAGCTGATTTGGGTTCTTTAAAAGAAAAAGAGTGGGATATAAATCTAATAAATAAAAATGCATGTAATTCTGATACTCTGTAATTTATCAAGTACTTGCAATTACTAGATAAATATGTGAAATTACTTGAGAATAATTCTGATAATCAGTTTGGAGATCTTTTAAGAAATGTATTGTAGGAAAATTATACTTTTCATAGTTGGAGAGGATATTGTGTGGGAGGTTAAAAGTGGAATTTCTGTGGACCAAATAAAAACTAAACATTATGAGGATACTTAACATAAACTGTTATCTATAATATGTAAGTTTAGGTTTTATAGTTCTCTATTGTGATGATTGAACAAATTGTTCTTCGAATATAACCTCAAAGGCAAGTAATATACAATATACAACCATGCATGCATACCAGTGCAACCATACCAGTGCATCTAGTCTTTGTTTACAAGTCAGCTGAGCAACAGTTATTTGACTATGGTCAAATATTCCATGAAACCAAGAATACCATCATGTAATCGGCAGCTTATCTTTTTAATTTCACTGTAGTGCCTTTTGTTACCAGCATTTATGAGTTTGCTCTGTCAGGGCATCCTATCTGATAGGAAAAATAATGAAGCAAGTTGAGGTGAAAATTAATTTAACACCCATGATGCTCCAAGAATTGCCAACATAGTCGCAATGGGCTTTAACAAGCTCAGTGTTGTTACTTTTAAATGCTGTTTCTGTTAAAGTTGTGAAGGTTCTTTTAGATTTGCAACCAGTAATATGAGGCAGGAAAGTTTAGAAACATTTTTTTTTCTGATACTCTATTTTTCCATGGAAATTTTTATAGGCCATGTATTTCTGAGTTTATCCATAACTGTCTGAACGGTTGTACTGTCATCAATCATGCTAGATAAGCTAAATATAGGATATAAACTTATATAATTTATTCTTCTAAGGCAAATATTGATAAACCAGTACTTAGTTGCCCATGGGGAAACTGAAAAATAAGGTACGACACAATGCAGTGCACAATACATTTGGCTCCAGGCTGGGTCTGAACATGATATATTTGCCTACTGGCACTAACATGCTTCAGTAACAAACTAAGGGAGAACTTTTTATTTTTTTATTTTTAAATTGTATCATAATTATTTTAAATAGTTGCACACACAACCTTATTCATGCATCTGTAAATAAAACAATTCGAATACTCTCTTAACCCATTGATGTGTCAAATTAGATTCTACCACTTCAGAAATCCAGCTGACTAGTTGGAGGGCTCCTTGTTCTGAAGGAAAACTGAAACTGAAACTTTTCACAGAGAAGTGTCTCATTTCTTCTCATGAGCTCATGAAGTTAGAAAGGTTCGCATAAGATTGGCTAGTCATTTCATGCTTATGATTACTTTGAGCTACATTGTTGTCGTAATGCCGAAACAGCAGAAGGCTAGTGGTGGCTACATTACAGTGAAAACAGTGAAGTAAGAAAAACGGTTGGTACATGTGAAATACTGAATGGGAATATGTTAGCAATGCTACAAAAATGAGGAAGCATTTAACATGTAAAAACTATCCTAAAAAATACAAGGCCCATATAGGAAGCCAGTACAAGAAGTGGACCTCTTTATTTGTAAAGTTGGAAAATTTCCTGGAAAATTTTCTAGCTTTGCTTTTTATGAAAAATCCACATCACCGTCAGTAATTTGACTATTGTGTTCCAGAATAAAAACTGGACTGAGGAACTGTTGAGTGATTCTCTTACTGATAAGATAGGAACCATACTTACTTTAGTTAAGTGTTATAATACTTTTTGCACTAAGCAGAGAAGTTAATCTGGTGATTACTAATGCTTGTGAAATTGGCATAAGTTTAAGATTTATCATTGTTACTTAATGAAGTTAGTGCTGTTGACAATATTTGATTGTCAAATTGACCAAAAATACAACAAAGAGTACAGTATAAAGAATTTAAGCAGTATGATTGATAGTTGGAAAGTAGTAAAAAAGAGGCATGGTATGGGAGAAAAGGAAGCTATGCTGTTAGTGTGCATCTTGTCTTTTAGGCTGTACTCTCTCATCTTGCACTGTGCACAGAAATTTACAACCACCTAGTAGGTGTATAATCCACTAGTAGGTGTATAATCCACAAATTTCACCACCATGATTAACAAAAAAAAAAAAAAGATACAAAATGTCGATGCAAAACAGAAATTTGATACACTTTCTAAGTTTATGTAAAGAATTATTATGCATTACATTAAACACATAAGTATCACTAAATATGTGTTGTTGCTACATTGGATAAAATTGATGAAAAAGAAACTGCTGCCAAAGAACTTGCTGCTGCTGCTGCTGCTGCTGCTGCTGCTGGTGCTGCTTATTATTATTATTATTATTATTATTATTATTATTATTATTATTATTCTTTAGTCTCAACCATTGGTGTTAAAAATACAGTTTGTAGGTATTAAATCAAGAATGGTGTGCTATGACATCACCACTCCTGACCTGCTGCCGGCGGCAGCAGCATGTAGCAGCATATCAGCAATTTATTTTGATTTAGTACGTCTGGTACTCTTTGACTGTTCATTGATGGATAACACTCTACAGTTGGCCTTTTGCATGGTGCTGCAAATTGTCAGTGGGTCAATATATAACTTTTTTCAGTCTTTTGGAAGTATCACTCTAATGAAGCATCACTCTAATGAGAAATCCCAAAAGTAAGATGCAAAGGAAAGGTTTTACAACCCTTTCAAAAGCTAAACAAAGAGGATGAATTTATTCACATAAAACTGACCCATTGATTGTTTTTTTCAACAAAAAAATCCCATGGTAACATTACTGTTCTTCTGTGCAACTAAATCAGGAACATTGAAGTTGCCATTCTAATTGCTTTTGTAAGATATGTTAGAAATATGAGTTACTACATGAGTAGAAGAGAAATCTAACACTGAGGATTATGAAGATGTCCTTTTCCAGAGCTCTTTTGCTAGAACCATAGGAGTGTTGGTTTATCTTATCCAGAGAGATTTCTTGTCTGATTTGCTTGAAGATTTGGGAAAGATTCTTAGATTGTGAGTTTTATTTTATTCATTACATCCTCTTGTGAATTTACTATATTTATATTTCATCTTTTTTTAAAGGAACTCAGTAAAGTAAATCTGCTTACATTAATTCCCCTTCTCTCAATTTTACCCTCACAATAACAACCCTGTGAAGAAGGTTGAACTGAGAGTCTATGACTGGCTGAAAGCACTCAGTGAGTGCCATAAGTGAGTAGGGATTAGAACCCAGATCTCTCATTCTTAACCACTATACTATATGGGGTTTCAGCATAGCATTGAGCAAAGTGGTGAAGGTAATTGTCTTAGGAAATATTAAATTGGGATGTTGGCACACGCACACATACATGTATCTGTATCTGTATCTATTTTATATATAAAGACTTTCTGAATCAGAACATACGTGATTTTGAGTTTTCTTCATAAACATTTTCTTCATTGTACTATCTGTTAATAGAAGATGCTGGAAGCATCAGAAGATCATAACCACTGGGAAGCGTGTTGACTGCTGTTTCCTGAAAATCTTGAGACTAACATCAGTCTGGCATGGCGCAGGGCAGCCAGCAACTTGATATGCAGGTACTCCATGATCTCCGACAACGTTTCCCTGAGATTCCAGAAGGTGTGGTGTCTCAATGCATGCTCCAGGTAGGAGTTAATACAACACTGATATATCTTTTTAACTTTGCAGGCTCCATTATGATAAACTAGTAAGACCTAAGCATAACTTTAAGTTTTTTGTTTCTGAAACTGTTATTCTGGGGGGAAGGTATTAAGTTCTAATTAGGGGAGTAGAAATATTGGGATTCCTATTTTTCTCTGTTACTCTTCAGTCTTTATATGCTTTATAGTTAAGCACTGCTTAACTACAGGATAGATGGTCAACCATTTTCCCAAATACAGCAAGAAGACCAAGAATAAGCCTAGTTGTCAGGTTCAGAGAATACTGACAAAACTCTGAACAAACTGTTTCGAATCATTGGTACAAGGGGAAAAATGTGCTTACTTGAACCATAAGTTCAAAGACATATGTTGACTTTCATCCATTCTCACTACTAAATAGCGAAGGTCATAATCAGAATAACAGTTATACTGTGGTGATGGCATGTGCACCTGAACTAGCTCTTGCTACTGGATTGTATAAGCATGATAGTTTCTAATAGCTTCTGTCCCAGTGTAGTATACTGGAAGCACTGGAAACTGTAATTTCCGTGAATCTCAGAGGCAGTAGATGCTCAGGCAGGTTGGCCCAGGAAAAAAGTAAGATTTATATTGGATCACAGTAAAATCTTATGTTTTCTCCATTGTATAGATGCAGAAAGAGACAAAAGCTTATAAAATGTGTGCTTCATCTTTAACAAGGGTGCCTTTTCTTTAATGAACCCTTGCTTTATATGCAAATTTAATCAATCATTATTCAATCAAGAGTTTTACTTAGGTGATAGTTCATACTGAAATGTGAAACTGAATATATGTTTAAGTTAGGCTTTAATACTTAATATGTGCTACCTCTTACTACTAGAACAACAACAACCTGGATGCTTGTTGTCGGGTTCTTGCCCAAGAAAGTAACAAATACCTGTATATGGAGTACCATAGCCCAGATGACACCCGAATGAACAGGAATCGCCTTCTGCATATTAACCTGGGTATCCATCCTCATGCCAGCTATCATGGAGGAGACGGAGCTCAACTTAATGGTAGTCGTACACTGGTACATAGTTCAAGTGATGGACATATTGATCCACAACGCACAGCAGGTAAACAGCTGATATGCTTAGTTCAAGAACCACATTCTGCTCCGGCTGTTGTGACAGCTTCTCCCAACTACAATCCATTTTTTATGAATGACCAGAATAGAAATGCAGCTACTCCTCCTCCTCAGCCACCTCAGCAACCTTCTTCGATACAACCTGGAATGAATACATCTGCTATGCAAGGCCCTCCTCCTCCTCCTACATATATGCACATACCTCGGTACAGCACAAATCCTATAACTGTTACAGTGTCGCAAAACCTACCTTCTGGACAGACTGTACCCAGAGCATTACAAATTCTTCCTCCGATTCCAAGCAGCCCTTATGGGACTCCTGGCTCTCTCTACATTAGGCAGACATCTCAAGGTTCTTCAGGACGACAGACTCCTACTCAAAATACACAGTGGCATTCATCGCCACAAGGTCCAGTTCCACATTACAGTCCACATCCATTACCTGTCTATCCACACCAACAAAACTATCAACCTTCTCAGTATTCTCCAAAACAGCCCCAGATTCCTCAGTCACCTTTTCGATCACCACCTGCTTCTCAGTGCCCTTCTCCTTTTGGCTCACCTCAACATCAAGTTCAGCCTACTCAGTTAGGACATCAAAGTTCTCATGTGTTTATGCCGCCTAGTCCTTCAACTGTACTACCCCATCCATATCAACAAACACCCCAGACGTATCAAAAACCAAGTGGGCACTCAGTATCTTATCTCCCTTATGGTGGACCTACCTTATCTAAAGGCTCCATGAACAAGATAGAAATTACAGTTGAGCCACCACAAAGAACAGGGACAGCACTTAATAGGAGCCCTTCGCCTATAAGTAACCAACCATCCCAACGGAACCAGCACCCACTGTATGCACCTGCTACTCCACCTTCAAGTTCTCCTTCCAGAAGTATGTCAGGTCAGCCCAAACCTCCTTATAGTGTTAATCCTGTATATATAACGTACACACAGCCAGCTGGACCTACAGGCGTACTTACACAGTCCCCCCGGGTAATGGTATCTCAGCCAAATCCAGCAGTTTTTAAAATTACAGTAGGCCGAGCACCAGCTGAGAACCTTTTAAATTTAGTGGACCAAGAAGAGCATTCTGCAGCACCAGAACCTATTCAGCCCATTTCAGTTGTACCAGGAGCTGGAGGTGAAAGGGGAAGCCATAAGTACCAGAGGAGTTCCAGTTCTGGATCAGATGACTATGCTTATACACAAGGTAAACTTTTTTAGAATTTCTGAGATGTGCACTTCAAACTTTTTTTAAAAATAAAAATTGAACTGTTCTGCTTCCTAAATGCTTGTGTCCTTAAACTACTAACGGTCTTTCAAATTCATAAGCCAGTGTGAGATGCAATATTTATGTATTATGCATTGGTTAATAACAAATATGTGTTATGTTGTCCCATGAGAGATGAGGTAAGAGAAGCACATACTTCTGGAGTTTACTCAATTTGTTTTTTGCAGCAGCAAAGAAGGTGTCAGGAAGGGGCTTAATGACAGCTTTGTCAGTGTAATATGGGGTGACAGTATCACTCAATTGTCAGAAATAATATACATTGCATTGATACAATGTAGTAAGTTACTGTTACTGCAGAAGAAGTAGTTGTCACTGTTACACAATGTGTCACATAATGCTACAGAAATGGACAGGGAGTGTCCAAGAGCAGGTGATGCATTGAATAAAAGAAAAACTAAACAGTTGAAACAAATAATAAAATGATCAGAGACAGGTAAAACACCATTGGTCTTTGGGAAAGCATCAGACTTTAGTCATTCAACAGTGGGATTCTCTCTCTTCAGTGCCTGTAGTTACTTTTTTATTACTGTATTATTATCATTATTAAAACACTGCATTGTGCTTAAGGTGTTTTAGTCTATATGGAAGTATTTCTGAAGTATTTTGTATGCTTTTTATATGTGATCTGACTTACATACAAATTCAACTTAAAGACAGTCTCAGGAATGGAACTTATTCTGGGTGTATCTGCTGTAAAGCAGTTAATGTACGTACACAAAATCCCTCTCCCTTTACTTTCTAGCCAAAAGTCCTTAGAATGCATAATGTATGAGTTGTTTGGATCTGTTCTACTCTACTCACTGGGCTTTTAAATACTTTTATCATGAGGGGGATTTGGTTAGTTTCTACCCCAGTTGGTAAGAAGTCTGGCTTACTAATCTATTGTGTGACTCAAAGTGTAGAATTTGGTGTAGGGTGGATGTAAATTGGAGCATTGAAGGGTTCCCATGTTGTGGTCCCATTTGTGCTATGATTTCTCCAGCACCACTGCTTCCTGCTTGGCAGTTAGTGGAAGAGATGGCTATTCTGTTGTCTGCACATAATCACATCTAATATGCCAAGAGGTTGGGTGCTGTCCAGTTAGTTGACAGCCCAAGGCCTCAATTCTCCCCAAAGACAGCTGGTGTTAGTACTTTGAACAGGCAGAAAGAGTAAAACTGCATTTCTAGCACTACACAAATGCCTCCAGTCTCTTGATTGCAGCAGACTGCATTGCTCGGAGCAAGATGGCAAGAGGGGATTGGGAATGTCTTCAGAAATAGTCAAACCATAAAGTTGTTTCACTCTATTTCGTGCAGTCAGCATGTTTATCTGTTTGCAGAATGCCCCCCCCCCGCCCCTGCACACACACCTTCTTTTAGTTTGAGGTTCTTGTTATTTTTTTCCTTAGGGAAAGTGTTGAGTTGTGAAGGAAGTACTAAAAAGGAGAGATTAGAAAAGGAGAGATTAGGACTGAATGGTTAAATGTTTGTTCTAAAATGAAAGATTAAGACATCAATCAAGGAGGGAGTCCTTTTTTCCCCATACGACAGCTCTAGTAGCTAATTATGTCTTTCCATAATCTCAGGCTTTTAGAGTTTATTTTGTCTTTGTGCACAGATTTTGTAATCTGGAGACAAAAGATGCTTTTCCAATGAGTAAAGACCATTTTATCAGACAACTTTATTAATCGGAGCAGTGAAAACTACCTTGTAGTCTAGTTTTTTATTTGAATTTTAGTCTTGCCAGAGCATTGTTGATACAATTAGATTGCCATTTCATCCTGAGAAGCTTTCTCCCTATATAGGTGTCTTTTTATTTTTGAGTGGACAAAGAACAAAACAAAAAAGCAGTGGCCTGAAATGGTAATATCTTCACATTACTTCTCTAAAATTATTTTTATGGTGGAAGAACTTCATATCTACAGCTATAGTTCTGTTCTCATGAAGCAACTCTGCATTGATTTTTGACTGCATACTTATGATTGATTCCTGTTCTTAAAAAGGCTGCTTGTGTTTAATACCTGAGTTACCAATTGTTTTTCCCAGTTTAGTGCCTTGCACTGACTTTGTCTTCTACACTACACTAGCCTTGTTATTACACCAACGTGCAAGGATGGAGAGGCTAGCAAAAGAACTGAAGTTTGAAAATGAGGAGCTTGAGAAGCTTAAAGGTGAAGTGAATGGCATGGAACATGATCTTATGCAAAGGCGTCTGAGAAGAGTGAGCTGTACAACATCTATCCCAACAGTAAGTAAAAGTTTTTGCAAATTTATTTATTTATTTAGGATACTTATATGCCGTCCTAACCTTGTTTTCCTTTTTGACAATGCAGGAGACTCATCCAACATGTCTTTTACTTTTATGCATTATTATTATTATTATTATTATTATTATTATTATTATTATTACATTTCTATGCCGCCCCTTGCCGAAACCTCGGGGCGGCTTACAACACGATAAAATACAATGAAATACAATAGCACATAATAAATTACCATTAAATACAAAATATAAAAAATACATTGATTTACAAATATAAGATTAAAATTATCAGTATAAATTAAGTAAATAAAAATATAGGAGGAGAAAGAGAAGGAAAAAGAAGTTGCCCTGGCCAGATCATATGTTTTAACAATTAAAATGATGTTTAAATAAAAAGGTCTTTACCTGGCGCCGAAAAACCAGTAACGACGGTGCCAGGCGGACCTTTTTGGGGAGTGAATTCCATAGGTTGGGTGCCACCGCAGAGAAAGCCCTCCTCCGAGTACTTACTCTCCTAATTTCTTTCATGGAGGGTTCCCAGAGAAGGGACTCTCCCGCAGATCTCAAAGGGCGGTCGGGCATATATGGACGTAAGCGCTCGTTCAGGTAGCCAGGACCCAAGCCGTTTAGGGCTTTATAGGTCATAATCAACACCTTGAATTGGGCCCGGGCTTCAATGGGAAGCCAGTGAAGCTGACGGAGGACTGGAGTCATGTGAGCATAACGCCCCGTCCCCGTCAGCAACCTGGCAGCTCTATTTTGCACCAATTGAAGTGTTCGGACTGTCTTCAGGGGAAGCCCCCCCAAAGCGCGTTACAGAAGTCTAGGCGGGAAGTCACCAGCGCGTGTGTCACCGTCGCCAGGCAGTCGTACTCCAGGTAGGGGCGCAGCTGATTAATCAGCTGAAGCTGAAGGAAGGCGTTCCTCGCCACCGCTGTCACCTGAGCTTCCAAAGAAAGCTCTGGGTCGAGGAGTACTCCTAGGCTGCGGACCTTATCCCTAAGAGGGAGTGTTGTACCATTCAGGACCAGGTCAAATCCACCCTCTCCGAAACCCGATCCGCCAACCAACAGGACCTCCGTCTTGTCTGGGTTGAGTTTCAGTTTATTTGTCCTCATCCATTCCCTTACCTCGGCCAAGCACCGGTTCAGCACAGCCACTGCCTCACCTGGATTAGTGGAAAACGAGAGGTAAAGCTGGGTATCATCAGCGTATTGATGATTCCGCAGCCCACACCTCCTGATGACCTCTCCCAGCGGTTTCATATAGATGTTAAATAGCAGAGGGGATAGAATGGAGCCCTGTGGTACTCCATGGCATAGCTGCCATGACGTAGAGACATGGTCCCCCAGCACTACCTTCTGGAATCGACCGTTGAGATAGGAGCGGAACCACTGCAGAGCAGTGCCTCCAACCCCCAATCCCGCAAGTCTATCCAGAAGGATACCATGGTCGATGGTATCGAAAGCCGCCAAGAGGTCCAGAAGAACCAACAGGGATGTACTCCCCCTGTCCTTCTCCCTGCACAGGTCATCGTACAGGGCGACCAAGGCAGATTCAGTACTGTACCCGGGTCTGAAGCCGGACTGAAAAGGATCCAGATAATCAGTTTCATCCAAGAGTGCTTGGAGTTGTCCTGCCACCACTCGCTCCAACACCTTGCCCAGAAACGGGATGTTGGCCACAGGTCTATAGTTAGTGGCCATCTCTGGATCCAGTGACGCTTTCTTCAGGACCGGTCGTATTACCGCCTCCTTTAAAGGGGCAGGCACTCGACCCTCCCTCAGAGAAGCGTTAAGCACTTCCAAGATCCAGGTCCCAATCCCGTGCTTGGAGTTATTTATTAACCAAGACGGGCAAGGATCCAATAGGCAAGTGGTGGGACATACTCGTCCAAGCACCTTGTCCAGATCATCAGGCCGCAATAATTGAAATTCTTCCAATAATTTTGGACCAGATTGTAGCATTGGTGACTCCTCAGAGACCTCCGATTCATTAGTGGAGTCCAGCTCGTGACTGGATATAGTTCACATAAACTGTTTTCATATGCAGTGTCATAATTGGCCCATGCTGTTTCCCAGGTCAGAAAGAACACACACCTACTGTTTGAAGTCACTGAATTGGCAGTGTGGTGGCATCTTCAGCTGGAAATAAGACACTTGGGTGAAAAGATCAGTCTAAAGCTGAGGCAGGAAGATTTAAGCTTGGGGTCCTGGAAAAAGCATTGCCTTTGGGATACGCAACTTGATTTAAGTCTTGTTAGGCTACAGTCTATGAGGAATTTTCTTAGTTGCTGTTTTTGTTCTGATAAGGATGATTTGTTTCTTATTTTACAAGTATAAAATCTCATTTTGGCTAGATACACAGGTGAATTGATTAATTGCCTTAAAATGATGGCTTTTCATGTGCTTCATTGAGGTGCCTATATGCTAGTTAATTATTTTTCACAACAAAGCACAGTAGCTTTCCGATCACATCTATGCTGCACTACTTTGAAACCTGTTTCATATAGTTTATCTCCAAGAGTTTCTAAGAATGTGTACTACAATGTCGTGCTGAAACTCCCATGAGTGATCGCAATAGAGGGGGTTGGTTTTAAAGCACGAGGATTTGAATCAACAGTTTTAATCGGTCTTAAATTACCAAGGAGATGGATTTAAATTAAACTTCCTGCTTGTAAATTATATTTTTCCTGATGAAAAAGCTCATATTGCCATAATACTGAAAACAGAGCATTTCAATAAATGTTGCACCTATGCAGTTACATCTGCATAGATTTAAGGGGGCGAATAAGTAATAAGTTTCTGTTTGGCTGTATGTTTCTGTGTAGCTTAACAAAAAATGGTTGTGCTGACTTTCCTTCCATTGCTATTTTTGGTTCTCTTTACTAGCCTGAGGAGATGACCAGATTGAGAAGTGTGAACAGGCAGCTCCAGATAAACGTTGACTGTACACAGAAAGAAATTGACCTCCTTCAGTCTAGAGGTATATAGTTTTAATACATTTCTTTATCAAAGAATTTTTTCTTTGGAGCAGTATATTTAAATGCTATCAATTTCTTGCATATTATTGATCTGTCTTTTCACTGTTGTACAGTGAAAGACATGTGGTTCTGTTTTTTCTTAATCAGTTAGCCTGTCAATGCTGTTAGATATTTCAGTTGCCCTAGTAAAAGGAACAAGATTTAAAAACTAGAGCATACTTGCAAAAAATAATTTTGGTAGTGCTTTAAGGAACTGCATTCCATTCATCGTGCAATCATTCTTTATAAGTATATCTCCCAAACAGCAGGGCATCATAACAGGAAGGTACAGAAGTCCAATGGGGCAGGAAACTGTGTAGTCTATAAAATACCTCATGTTGAAATCTTGCATATTTGAATGAGGCTCTTAACTTCCGTGACCCTTAAATATTTATATTGTTCTGAGGCTGTATAATTTTCTGTCTCATATTAATAGGGAACTTTGACCCGAAAGCCATGAGCAACTTTTATGATAACATAGAACCTGGTCCTGTTGTGCCACCAAAGCCATGTAAAAAAGGTGAGTCACCAAATAAATATTTACATTTTAATTACTAATAACTTGGTGCTAAGGTTTTCTTGTCATTATTTCCCCGTGCAAGCTGTGCAAAAACCACATACTTGGACAGATGTATTGCAGCCATAGCAAAGGTAGCAAATGGCATGTTCTTAATGTATTGGGAGATAGCTATTATAGTATGCTTATGCATGATGTGGCGTTTTGAGAAGCAACACTTTTTAGTTTTATATTCCTTTCCTGGATAGGTCCTACTTGCTTGGTTTGCTTTTGTACTTACAGTCCTTTATACATCTCAGTTCAAGGGGTTTCTCCTACCCCTGCCTTTTCTCAGCTTGTATAGTTAGTATTTGATCCTCTTAAGGCTATATATTTTAAAAGTGGCCTACCCTTCGGCCCACCTGGTTCTTTCTTTTGGTTAGCAACTTCAGAGGAAAGAATCATGGCATACGTGCAGGTACTCTCATTTTGTCCTTCTCCACTGTGCCAACCTACAAACTTTCTAAGGTGGCTTTCGCCCTGTATTTCCAACTCTCCAGTGGGCAGACTGGACAAATTAAGGGACTGAAAACACTGGAGCAGAAATTAATTGGAAGTGTCAGGGACCAGGTGGCTATTTCAAATTAATTTGTAATAAAGCCAAGCATGACTTAATCATGCTGTCTCTTCCCCCTGCTCCCCCCCTCCATGCACTTTGTGTTCATTTTGCTGGAACACACCTTATAGAACTTACAGGTCACCTTAAGTCATAATGTTGTACTATGGCTCCTTTGAAGAAGCTGCTTTCCTTGGGGAAAAAATAGCATAGCTTGAAAATAAGTCTGTGAAAGGTAAATGCCTGAAGTCAGCCCTCTAGTTATTTTCAGATAAGTGGAGGATATATATGCATAAAGGAAGATACCTTGTACTGAGTAGTGAAAAAAGATATACTGAAAAATGTTGGTGTCTTTCTGCCAAGTAGTACCAACAGCAATTTGGTAATGTTTCGACAAAGTGGTAAGCATGTTTAAATGCTGTTATTCTATAGAAAACACATGATATATGTATTCACATTTCTAACAGTTCATTTTGCTAGCATTCTAAAAAGTGTTAGCTGTTGAGGCAAAACACAGATAAGTAATCTGTGAGGAAATGAGAGAGCCTAAAAGGGATGGGCCATTAGGGCCTTTCTGAATATCCTGCAGCAAAATTTGAATTTTCTGTGGAAATTTTAGGTCAGTTGAAACAGCACAATATCCAGGGCTTTGTTGCCTGTAGTCAAATGCTGTATGCTTACATTAAAGCTTGATGTGTCAAGTTCATTCTGCTGGATTCACAGAAGTATCCAGCTTAATCCCATGGATTGTAAGATAAAATTTGCTTGTGAAGATGAAAGTAGCACAGGACAAATCTTTTGTAGATGTTGTGATGGTCATTGACATACTAAAAGGTTACGGCAACTATAACCATGCTTGATATTAAGGTGAATGTAGATTTTTTTTAAAACTGTAATGTAGGTAAACTACAGTATTGCAGTAAATTCTGTCTGATGCACATATGGACCTTTGTCCATCTTTAAATAGAACTGTAAGAAGTAATCAGTGCTGCCCTTTGACATTAGCATACCTGAATAGCCATGCCCGTTGCCAGATTGGATTCCTCCAACCAAACTGGTAGATCAGATATGATTTGTCATGCCCCTAAACTTCTAAAATTTAGAATACTGATTTAATCTATATACATAAAATACTGTGTGCCACTAGATCCTCGCTGAGAACAAAGATAATATGGTATGGATAACAGTCTGAACAGAAGAAAAATGTTGAAATTTCAGTGTTTTACTATAGCATGCATTGTTTTGTGCACTTACAACTATAGAATTTAAAAGGAAATCATTCTCTGTAGACCATCAGAACAGTTCCAAGCAAGTTCCGCGATCACAGCCAAGAGATGAAGACTTTGAAGGAGCTCCGTGGAATTGTGACAGCTGTACTTTTTTGAACCATCCAGCACTGAATCGCTGTGAGCAGTGTGAAATGCCGCGGTATGCCTAAATCCATAAAGATCTGCTTTGGATTAAAAACGGGCTATAGAGCACACAGCCATAGAAGGAATGAGAGGCACCTTTCAGTCCATCTACCAGGCGTCTGACAACCAATCATTTTTAAATTATAAGGGAGAAATCCCTCTTCCACCCATGCTGCACTAAAGATTAGTTTGGTGGGGAGTGATACTCTTATCCCACTGTGGTGAACAAAGCTGAAAGGAAATCCTAAACCCTCAGTGGAATCCCTCCATGAAGAATGTATACAGGAAAGCAAGTGATTGCTGCTCTTCTAGCCCCTATAATTACATTTGCTGGGTAGTAGCCCTTATATATATTTTTATAAGCATAGAACTATTACTTTGTGGTGTGAAGTGTTACAGGTATCCAGACAAACTGTGAATTACCAGACCTGATAATCTGGCCACAGCAAGCTGGAAAAGAAAGGCTCCCTGTGCTTCCAGATTGTAAACTACTGAAAAAGGGGTGGGGTGGGTTCAAAGAGCAAAAAAGGGTATTTGTAAAATGCTGCTTTTTTCAGGGTAATTTAAGTCTACACAATTGCTGTCTTGAAATCATGAAACATGGTGAGGAGGGGGAAGTACTGTATGAGCCTTATTTATAGAGTACAATCAGAGGTGATTTTACAATCCCTTTCGCTTACACAGCACTCACCAAGTCATGTTAACACTGGTAATTAAATAATTATACCATATTACAGAGGAAAAAGAATAGCTGCATGCTTTTATTAGGCTTTTGTGTTTTAAAGCTAAAAGTAAAGTATGCTTTTATAATGATGTTCCCTTAAAACTGTGCTTGATGACAGTAGAGCGGACATATGCCAAATGCAGAACTATTCCAAATTCTCTTTGGAAGACTTGAGCTCAGCCATCGTTATGTATGAGAAGTGTTTGCACCCTGTTCCTTAGGCCTTTCAGCTTCCAATTATGTGAAGAATTCATGATGTTTACAGCACAGAAGGTACTTTGTGCCCCCATTCTGATTTAGCTGAAAACTAATAATCAATATTAGCTCTTCAATAAAGGTTTATTTGCACATTGTCAATAAACCAGCCTGTATTAACTAATATGAGTGGTGGATCTTGAAATGTTGCACACTGCATTTCTTTTTTGAATGTCAGCAGTTAATGGACATACAAGAGTACAAAAAAGGAACTGTACTGGTACTTGATGCATCCGATTATTATAAAGATGTTTGATTTGAGTGCTTCTAGATGCTGAAATAAAGCACTCTTTTGTGAAGGTTTCTTGGTTTTGAAGAAGTCATTCAAAAATAAAATTGTACAAGAACAGTCAGGATGTTTTTTTCCCCTCACTGATAAAATACTGAGACAGTGTATTTAGTTTCTTACACACTCAAAATGTGTTCCTCCAGATCCTTGCAGCTTTTCACATCTTTTCCATGTAAATGTTTCTCTCATAGGTTGGTATGTACAGAAGATAAATGCTTGGTCAAAGTGGAGGTTATCTGCTGTGATTCATAAGTGTTACCTCATACCATAAAAATGGTACCGAAGCTGGTTTCAAATAGCAAGGAGCACAATGAAATTAAAGGAATCAGTGTTGAGATATTTTAAATTCCTGATCTTTACATCATTGCAAATATTATGACCTTGAATCTCTGAAGAAAATGCTAAGAATTCTGCTGCCCCTAGAGAAGGGTTCATTATAAAATTCTGTTCTGTAAAATAGAACAAAGATGAAATACTGCAGGCAGAGTATTGTTCATAGTTACCAGTTAAATAACATTTTATGTCTTGGGCTGATCAGTAACATTGTCATGATTTCATATGGCTGTTTTTGCCTTTTTTGAACACAAGCTCTTTGGCACTTATTTGTGCTGCTGTTGGCAAGGAACGTACTGTAGTTAAGAGTAGAAGTAGTATGTTTGAAAGATATGTGCCACTTTTTCACCTCAGTATGACTACAAGGGTTTTTGACTGGAGGAGGCATTATTTACAATTGCATGCAACCTGTCAATTCTGGGCACAGTCCATCTTTGCAGCATAAATAAGGCAGCATAACCAAAATTCCCATAGGGCCTTTGTATGCTTACACCTCCTGTTTCAGGAGGGATTTCCTGTTTCATTTTGTGAGTAGGGAATGCTCTGCATATGTGGAATGGCCACTTCATGTACACAGTATTCTCTGATTCATGGGAGATAACAGGGAAGCCATAAACATACATCACAGTACTGCACACTGTGGAGTTGTTGCTGTTTTGAAGAATCATTTCCTTTTACTAATACCTTTTATCTATGGAAAAGATGACAAGATCACAGCTTATGGTGGGGAAGACAAGCTGATAGCTAGTGACCCCATTCAAAGAAACTTAAAACTTGTAAGTTATTGTTACTTGCTCAGTGTGCAAAATACCATTGTACGTGTTTACTTGTATATATCCTTTTATGCTGTAATGCTGATAATAGCAATGAAATTAATTTTAATTTGTAAGAGTTGTATATGAGTATTGATTTGCATTTGGAAGCTAATTGGGGATCTGAAGTGGGTTTAGGTTATGCCAGAGTAAACCTAACAACATAAAATAATTGGTTAAGGTGCTAACAACTTATATCCCTTCACATAGAAAATGCACTGCAAGTATATAACTTTGGAATGTGCACATCTGAGTGGTGGGTTTTTGAGGGCATCATGAATTCGAAAAATGCACTACTTTTTAATAATTGAGCTTTTTCTCTCACCCGTAGTACTTGGGCACTGTACTATTTGGGCGCTGAATATTCAAAACTATGACCAGGTTTTCCAAAATACTTGTTTATAAAATTATTTAACCACTATGAAAATGCTTCCCTTTCACATAAAAATACAAAAGCTCAGTGTTTAGTCAATAGAATAGTTATGGAAAAATTCAGAAGATAGCAAGCCAAAATTAAATCTTGAACTTGGGTATGTGAACTATCATACTGTCTTGTTTGATACTTGGAACTATCAAACTATCTTGTATACGTAGAAAGGGAGGAGTTAGTAAGGTAAGAGAACATGTTTTGTGAACTAGATCAAATTGAAAAGTGTGTGCGTGTGTCTGTGGTATGTATGTATTTTTCTTTATGGCAGATGTGTGAAGCAAGTGTAATTTTTAAAGAGCTGGTCTCAGTCATGCTACTAAGTCATGTATTCCTCAGTTACTATATATTCCAGTTATGTACCCTTCTTTCATGCCTTTGATTGTAAACTTCTGCAGCCTCACTGGATTTTGACAGACTTTTAAATTGGGACAAAAATTTAAAAATGCTTTAAAGAGAATATGAAAGATGAAATATGCTGTTTAATGGATTGTGGTCATGGACAACTCAAGAAGAAAAATGTAGTGTAGCCTAAAATGTGAAATCAGTTTATAGTTTGATATAGCTGGATGGGCCCTTAGCTCTTCTACCTGTTCAGGTGCTATGAGCCTACAGTGAAAGATGAAAATGGGCACAGAATGAATGCATATTATAGCCAATACAGGCTCTGTGTGCTATATTTGTTTTTCCAAATAACTGTTCAAATTTGCCATGTGTGGGAGGTTTCGAAGGTGATCCTTGTTTCTGTTATAAGTGGGAGGGCTTCTTGTTTTCTAACTACTCAAAGGTCACTTGAGTTAATGCAATATTCTAAAGTTCTCAGGACCTTTGAGCAGTTTTTAAAGAATTGTGTTCTTTAAGTGATAAAACAATGTGTTTAATCTATTTTTGTGTTGTTCAATTCTTGTAAATTTTTTCATTATAAAAAAAAACGTGATCTTTTAAAATCCTGTAAATAGGATGTTTCTTATGATCTAGAATGTGTATGCTGAGTGGAAATTAACTATTGCAACATGAAATGTGTAAATGCATTAAGAGGCTGTGCATGCATGGTACCTCCAAATGACACATACTGAAAGCTGCAGTTGCCTAAATAAACAAATAGAAAACAAAAACAAAATAAACCTTAAGAAAATGTAGCATTTATTCTCATGTAGAAAGGAAACTTCTAAAATAACTTGTTTTGATAGCCATTCTCTCATTTTAAAAGGGGTCTTTCCTCTTCACTTTCTGTTATATTGTGTGTGGGTCTAGTACATACTCTTTTTGATGACCATTTTATTAAATCATCTTGTTAAGGAAAACTGTTTGGACCTTGTCAGTTTCCAGTGTGACTCCTTCTTAGTCTGTCAGAGTCAGAAATCACTCTTTGAGCTTAAATCAATTATAGTCATTTAATAGTTGTCCCCCCCCCCCCCACACCCAACATGTTTTTAAATGCCGAATTGGTAGCTGTATCATACTGCTTGCATTGTCTCAACAGGAATGAATTTGAATGGTGGTGCAAGAAAGAAAAATGTATCTTTTTATAGCCATTTTAATCTTTTGTTTTATACTCTTCATGGTTCCCTATTTCAGTCAAAAAGTGAAAATTGACCCAGTACCAGTTGATCCCAGTTGTTGCAGAGCTGATTTTGGCTATTTGTTTAGCAGGGCTGAGAGTAACAAAGCCATTCTTTCCCTCCAGCACGTCTCCCTTTGGCTAACACTCCCCTACTCCACCCCACAAAACGACACTTCCCTCTCAAACAAGAATTGAAACCGGGTATTTAGCATTTATACTGGATTTATACTTGAATAATCAGATTCCAGATATGATTGCCTGTATGCCTGTTTTTACAGGATTGAGACAACTCAGAAAATGTTAACTGAGCTGTGATGCTTGTGATTATATGTAATGAAAATAGCACCACCACATCAGTTATTACAAAAGCTGATTATCACTCAGGCTAGAGTCAGACTAGAGGTTGACTAGAGTAGCTCTGAGTGTGCCTGCTACACACAGCAGTATATGTTGTCTTATAGATAGTGGCCTGTATTTCTGAAGTGTTTAAATGTATCTTAGCTTGTACTTTATATTACCTTGACATCTTTTTTTTCCTTCACTTTTGAAATGCAAGAAAAATCATTTGCCCCTCCATATGTAGTCTGATAGTTCTCTACTATTTTATTGAGAACTTGCTGTACCTCAGTAGCACAGGTGCACGTGTTCTGATCACATGAAAGAAAAGCATTTCTGCAATTATCACAATCTCAGAACTGCTACAACTTGGCCTTTCATTTGAATCTATTATTCCTTATTCCCTGTATGTGAACAGTGAAGAGCTTTGAATGGAGGGAAAATTATGGCAAATCAGTTAACTTGGAAGTGTATCCCTTATAACTTAATTCCAGATGTTCTCTGTTTACATTACATTTATAGTACAACTGCTTTATTTTACAATATGAACACTAGAAAAAGCTTGAAAAATAAACATAGAAAATACACTGCCTGTTTCTGTTTCTTCTTCACAGCAGGGGTACAACATGCATGAAGGCTTTAAAAATCCACGTGCTCATTGTTCAAAGCGTGATAGTCATTATTCCCAGGCAATAATGACTTTGCTGAAGTTAACAAAAACTCCTTTGTTAGGTTCACTGGAAAGCAAATATTGGAAGTCAGTAAATGTGCACATGTTCTTATTACACAACTTTTTATGAAATAAAATTAATCGATGGAAAAGAAGTTTGCAATCACACTGAAAACTGACATTTGAAAGTTAGACAAATGCAACCATGTTGGTTTAAATGAACAGCGATATGGTGGGTACTGTTTGAAATCTAGAAGACATATTCTGAACTGAAGCCCTCTTTTGATGACAGAAAATCATAAAAGTGCCTGCAGATAGGGAATGTTTTCTTACATAAGTGGCAATAGTCAGGAAGAGTATATTGTTAGGCATTTACAGTTTTCCTTTACACAGTTAATATCCAGTGCTTTGGGTGGTGGAGGAATGATTGTTGGAGCTGTTTATTGCAGCACTGTTACGTCCAGGTATATGAAGAAAGAGTTAAGGAAAAGGGAACTGCTGAAGTGGGAATCAGAGTTTATTTATGGGACTGCTTCAGTGCTGCATGTGAATACTGCAATGGTGTTCATTTTGTAAAGGCAGTTGAGGAAAAGTGAAATATTGAAAAACATGGATGGAGTCATAGGAAGTTTTGATTGACTATTAATATAATACTAACTATTCATGTGACATGTGACTGCATATAACATTCACAACTTTTTTCTGGAGAAATAGCCATATGTTCTCAGCTACTAGATTTGGAGTTAGCCTTTAAAATTTAATCCCTTACTTGAAGGGGATATTACTGCATTGGAAGCAGGAAACAACTTGACTTTTGCTACACAGGACCCTGGGGTACCAGCAGGACCCCAGAAGAGGAATGGGAGAACAACTCATAGTAAGCCCAATCATGTGTTAGGTGCACTGCAGCTTGTTTGCATGATGGGTTGCCATGCCATGCAAACTCACCCACTGTGTCATAAAATTATTTGTCATTGTTTAAAACACATAAGGTTGGAGAAATTTATACTGGATCAACTGTGCTGAGAAGTAGAATTTCCTATCTCCTGCATCCCATGGCAGCTGCTCAGAAATGCTAGGCAGGGAGTTGGGAGGACCTGGCTCAATAGTATTATCTGTATTGGGGAAAGGAATGCCCCTCACAAAAAGCGGGGTGGGCAGAATGACCTTCTGCAAACAGAGACCTCTCTTTCCTAAAGTTCCCTTGCTGTTGCCAAAGGGCCCTTGCTCACAGAAAGTAGATGCTGGAGTCAGCCCAAACTATATGTCAAGTCTTTGACCTTTTTATGGATGGGGGAAAATAGTAACATTCTGTCCAACGGTATAGGTGTGGATATTTTAAAAAAATGACATACAGCTCTGACTCTCATTTTCATACAGCTCTGATTCATTTTCCTCTGGGTAAATCTGTGGTGTTCTCAATTAAAATAGATATCCATCTCTTGAGTATCATGGTGGCTACCATCCCATCTAACCTCCTCCTCCTCCTCCAAGGCATGCAGCCACCTCACCATTCTTGTATAACTTGCTAGATGCTGTATACATAATTTTATCAAAAGTATTTTAACAATTCCACATTTGGCTTCAGATTTTAGTTTCATTGTGTGCAAAGAAAATAAGTTTCAGTAAATTCTCAGTCATCTGTACACAATATAGCAATGAAGTGTGTGTGTGTGTGTGTATCCCTGGCCCGTAACCAGGACTGGACTGGGTGGCTGAGCTGGGGTAGCTTTTGAAGAGTCTGGGCGATGAGGAAGAAGCCTCTATAAAATAAGTAAAAATTTGAAAGAGGATTGGGACTGAGGGCCAGGGCAAAATATGAATGCATGAAGGATAAGTTATATGTAAGCATAATATGCAAGACAGTAAAATATCTTTACTGCTTACATGATATGCAAGATAAGGCAGGAGTCTAACTTAAAATTCATGAATTTTGGAACATAAGCTGAATTTGAGAGAGTCATGCCAGTCTCGAACTTTTAACCTAATCTGTGTGCACCTGTTGAAGCTGTCCTTCTGTTCTTCCTTATGCCTTCTGTGAAAGTTATTCATTTGGCAGTATAGCAACAGCAATCAAAAATCCCAATATTATCTGAACACAAGATGTAACAATATTTTTTTTCATAGATTCATAGAATAGGAGGCTCGGAAGGGGCCTAGAAGGCCATTGGGTCCAACCCACTGCTGCTGCAAGACGTCAAGTCACATGGCAGCATAATGTTTCACTGAATTCAGGGATCAAGGAAGGCGATTGCTATGGCCAGGAGATATGTAAGAATAGGGTTACAATAGAAGTGGTTACAATAGAAAGATCAAACTTTTGCTGGTATATATGCCTTTACAAAGAGGTACTGTATTTACAGAGCCACTTTGAACTGTGTTATCCATGAGCTCAAGTTTGTCTTCTGTAGCAAAAATCATTACAGTTTTGTTCTTTGGAATTTGCATAACTTACAAAGGAAGTCCTATTGGGCGGAGGTTAAAGTGGTCAGAAATTAACATGTATGGAATGAGTGGAATACTGATGAAACATCCAGTTCTAGGAATTGTTTTTGCCGACATTGATTGCAAAGTGTTTAGCACCAGTGAAACACTGTGGGAGTTTGAATGCACAGTATTATAGAAATAATGATTTTGAGTAAGGCTTGTATACATGCTATGCTTGTTTGTATACTATATGAGAACAATGCTTTTGGAAGGCTTGATAACAAGACATTAACAGTTAACTCCTCTGAACAAGGAGTTCCAGGCATGGTTATTCTTCAACAGAGTTGAAAACAAAATTAAATTTAGGACCCAAGGGAGTGGTAAGTCATGATTTCCCACAAACTTCACTTTTTTCACCCTTGCACTCTAGTTCTTACTGTGATGGGATAATACTATGCACTTATGTTTACATTAACATTTTTATGTAATGTTGCATAGGTAAATGGCTAATTTTTTGTTGCTGGTTTTACTGCTGTTTTTATCACTATATTTATTGCTGTTTTTACTGTGTTGTTAACATTTTATTGTATTGCATTGCTCTTGATATCTTACATTTTTATACATTTTATTGCTGTACACTGCAAGTTTGGAGAATCAGTTTTGGATGCTGTTCTGTGCTTTGCTTCTACCGTGATAACCACACTTTTGCTGGTATGCATGTTGGGCTGCACAAGTGTGTTTGGTATAGGTATAATGTTGAACATGATGATGACTATGACTGCAGAACATTGTTTATCTCCTTTTTACTTTCCTTGCAGGGAGGGAGATAAAGGCTGAACAATTGAGAACTTAAAAGCACAACACACTAAACAAACAGTAAAACATTACCAAAGAAAATAGCGTGTTCCTTGAAAAGTTCCATCATGCTTTCCCACTTGGTCACCTTCCAGCTCTATTCCAAGATAGTTCTCTTCTTTTTCAAACAGCTTTCCCAAATACTTGACTGTGCCTTTGCTGATTTTCCCTGTTGGACCTGAAAATTTAACTAAATTTCCAACTTTCAAATCTGCAACACTTCTGGGTGCAAATGGTCGTCTTGATGAGGCTGTCTTATTCATATGCAACCTTGGGTAAAATGATCATAGAAAATCAACAGCTTTTATTTGAAAGACAGCAAAGAACACATGCACAATTTTATGACGATACTTCAGAATAAGCAACGAAGCATATGTTTATGGACAAACAAGACTTCGTGGTAAATCTGTGGCTCTTCTTCTATTGTCTTTGTATACAAACAAAATTGGATCAGGCTATGGCAGTGGGATTTACTCCTTCCCCTCAAAGAAATTTGTGGGAGATTTGAAGAGAATCACCATGGAGTAGGAAAGGAGGAAAGTGAGAAACAAGTAACTGATTTTATTCTTCCCCCCGCAAATAGTAGAAAGCTAGTAGCTTCTCTATGTGGCTTTTTCAGCAAATAAGGGGGGTACTAAATTTTCCTCCCAGTAAAGTTGAGACTTAGATCCATTGTTGGTGTTTGCACAGTTTCTATTGTGTGTAAAAAGTGTGTAAAAGGACTTCTTAGGATGTGTTCACAGAACCTGAATGTTACGTCTAGTTTGTCCTTACAGATTTATGTGGAAAATAGCTGGTCCACTTGAATTTGTGAGCACTCCAATCTGAGTTCAAACTGCAACCAGAGTCATAGAGTCATGATGCATTCTTCTGTAAGTTGTCTAAATTTTCCTGTCTAATTACATATGTGAATAGATCATTGCCAAGGTTACATAAAAACTGACTGATAATTTGCTCTGTAGAGGACATGTATCTGTGCTAGAGTAGCAGAAGCCATAATTCAGGTGCCAACTGCTAGTGTAGGATGTATTTTATGCACAGCAAGTTTTTTTCAGGGAGGGAACTCCGAAACTTCACTCAGTGATCACTGCTCTACAGATTTTTAAAGAAAGCAAAGTTCTATTTTGCCACATTGGTCTTCCAAAGGAGGCTGAAGATAAGCCAACAGATGCTGCTGCATCTATCTCAAGGGATATAAGGAGTTCATTATCCTCCTACATAGAGGATTATGAATGATTGCATATTTCTGGAAGACTTGAAGTTAGAGAGTCCCTGGATCTCTTTTAATAGCATTGCAGAAATGGCTGCACAGCAGTAAAAGAGATCTTCTATAAAGTTACTTCCTATAATTGGGTCCTCTTGAAGCTTCCTGACTTGCCAGAAATAGAATGTGGGGTTTGTTTTGTTTTTTGCTTAATATTTCTATTCTGTGGTTTTACTATTTCACTGCACACAGCTTTCTCAATGTATGTGGAACATGCAGAGACAACAATTTTCAAATAAACCTAATTTTCCTTACCTGGTTTGGAGCTACAATTCACATGCCTTCTAGGAGGGAGCCCAGGAGACTGACCTATGATTTCTAATTTGTGTGGGCAAGAACATACCTCTCCCATTGGTCCCCAGATTTTCTCCAAAGTTTATCACTTTCAGGCTAAATTCTTTTTAGCAGGGACAATTGTAGATTCCTCAAAATCACTGAGTTCAACAGTTAAGCTCCCTATCACCAGAAAATCAATTGGTTAACTGTTCAAGTGTCTCACCAGCATTTTCACCACAATTCCTTTCTCTTGTTTGGAGCAGACATTTTCACTGACTTAGGCTAAACTCTAAACCACAAAAATTATGGAAAACCTGATCTTTAGTATTCTGTGAAAAATTATGGGAGTGGTCAATGTGTAGCCTTCCAGATGTTGTCTTTAAGCCATTGGCTTTGATCTTTTGCAATCATTTAACAATTGCCTGTGTTGACTGATGCGACGTTCAGTCCAAAAACTTCTGGAGGGCTACAAGTTGCCCACCACACTTCTCAGAGAAGCGTGTCCTTTTCAGAAGGTCATGAAATATTTCCCATAAATAGTTGTTAATCAAGATAGCTGGAGAAACCTCAGTGATTGTAGCAGAATTTGCCCATTGCTAACAAAGCATTTCACTCAAAGCTGTATTTACTTTGCTGACCTCAACAACAATGTTGCACTGCATGTAGAAAATAACGCAGATGTGCAGTGGATCTTTCACTTTTCACAGGGAGTGATGTAGTCTTTTAACAAAAATTCTATCCGAAGACAAGGAGTTGTATTGCCTGAACATCTGTTAAAGCCTGACAATTACCAGAATCATATGCAGCCTTTTCAGAAGCTCAGCTCATTATATTCTGCCTGTTGAGGTCACAGAGAAGGAAGAATTCTCTCTATAATTGCTTAAATATCTTTTTTTTCCTATTAGAAGAGATGTCCCAAAATTCTCATCCCAGCAATTGGCCATGCTGTTATTGAAAACATCTGGAGGAACCCAGGTTGGAGGAGGCTGTTCTAAAAATATACAGAGTTGCTGTCCAGTACTCTGTTGATGCCATTGTTGGACCCTACAGGGAAGACTGATGTTTTTCAGACTTCCTAGCCTTAGAGAATCTTATCAATGTTGATTTATCTGCTTCGGGTCTCTGAGCATTGCCAAAGACTCTTTGGTACTTTTTAGGAGGCGCCTCATTTTATAAAGCTGAACAGGCTTAACTTTAGCATGTCCTAGATTACATGCAACTCTCATACTATTGTGTTTTTAGTTATAGTGGATCTTCAAAGAGATTTGAAGTGCTCTTGGGAAATCAGGATACTGCTGTGGTCAGGCATGCTTTCAGCCCATTCAGGCTGGTGCTTTCTGTCCTTTGGTAACAAAGTCCAGATAAGATTACTGGAATGTATTCTGGAATAGTCCCTTGGCATTTTCATACAGAACACTGTGGGAGTTTGAACACACATTATTATGGAAATAATGATGTTGAGTAAGGCTTGCAAGAGTACAGCAAGGCTCTATTTTATCCCCCATGCTTTTTAACAACTACATGAAACCGCTGGGGGAGGTTACCTGGAGGTGTGGGCTGAGATGTCACCAATATGCTGATGACACTCAGCTCTGCCTCTTTTTCATCTAATCCAGGTGAGGCAGTGGCTGGGCTTGAGGACCAATGGAAAGGATGAGGACCAATAAACTTAAGACTTAATCCATGTAAGAAGGAGATGCTGCTGCTGCTGCTGGGGGTCATCTGTCCAGTTAGGTGGCTTTAAACCTGTCCTGGATGGGGTTGCACTCTTCCCAAAGGACAAGGTTCATAGTTTGGGGGTGCTTCTGAATGCTGAACTGTCACTAGAGTCACAGGCTGACTTGGTGGCCCGGAGCACCTTCTATCAGCTCAGGCTAATCTATCAAGTATGACCGCACCAGGACAGGCAGAGCCTCACAGCAGTTGATCTATGCTCTGGTAACTCTCACGTGGATTGCAATGTACTCTAGGTGGGGCTACCTTTGAAGATGGTCTGGAAACTTCAGACCATCTTCAGAACAGGGCAACAAGGCTGCTGATACAAACACATTATTCCAGTCCTCTTCCAACTCTACTGACTACCACTGGCAGTCCAGTGGAATAAATATATATAAAATGCTTAAATCAGAAAAGTGCCTCTTTAGCTGCTGTCGTCAGGAGATTATCTGCTACAGAAACTCTGAAACTGTCTTTAAGAAATATATCTTCAACTGGAGCAATTCTACTTTGGTTTTGGATGTGAATTCCCATCCTGGGAATGGACTACTTTGGAACACACCATGTGAGGTAGGAGAGGCAAGAGTTGATGCCTACCAGGTAATTCCCAAAAGGTCGCATGGCTTTGTAGGCTAAGTGCCCTTACTACCTGTGTTAGGATTTCTTAATTTCCTACAGGCTTGTTTTGCAACTAGGGGTACTCAACATTCTAGGCAAAGAGAGTTTTCACCTGCTTCAACTGTCATCTCTTTTCTGTGTAAATGAAAACATCCGCATGTAGGGATGGTACGTTTCCACTGGGAAAAGAAAAGTTAACTCATGAAAGCAGAGGGAGACAGCACCCTGCCCACAGCAATACCCAGCCAGTTACAAATTCCCCTGGAAAAAATAGGGGCATGTATGGAGGCTACGCAGCCTCTAAACAGCTTGTCTGCTGGCTACAAATCTGTGGTCCCTAGAGTTGCTATAGGAAGCCGACGCAGTTACATGTAGCACTCTAGTCTGTGTGTCTCTGAATTTTGGCAACAAGCCCCCCATTTCAGCTTGTTTTTTCTTGGACACCTGCAGCCTCTCTGGCGAATGTGGTGGGGTAAAAATGGTCCCTGGGCCTCTGAAGGTTGCCCAGCCCTGCATTAGGAATGTTAGACATCAATCTGTTCCTCCACCTACACTTAGGTTAAGATAACTTTGGGTTGTTTCAAGGTTTTATAGTCTAATGATTATCTTGATTCTGACTGAGCAATAGAGTTTTCAGTCCAAACCTGTTACTCACTCAGTGCAATATCAAGTTATAGATCTCCTTAGGCCTAGTTTCCAAAGTTCAGCTAGCATATTTGTATGATAGAACATTCTCAATTGTCAGTTCCTGGAGCACAAAGGAGAAGACAATTGAGCTCGCCTAATGTGCTGGTGTGATCCATTTGATGAACTCGGAGCTAAGTGTTACAAGGTCAGAACTAGACCTTAATGCTGTGGTGAAATTTATTTTAGTAGCCATGTTCTGAAACTTCCCAGAAGCTTTAACTAAAGTAACTCCCACTCTGTGTATTTGTATGGTTAGCACTCAGAATGTATAATGAAGTACTGCTTGTGTTGTATCACCAAGACTGGAGGTGCAGTTTCATTTTCAAACAGCTAAGGCAAAGCCTCAAATTTTGAGTAGCCAGGATTGTAGGCCTGTTGGAAGCTGTGTCCATTATTTTCCCTACACACCATGTTAAGCAAGACACAGTCTGTATTCAGAGACCACAACAGAGGTGTTCAATGTTCACAATGACCATTTTAGCTAAACTGAAAATTAAGAATTACATTATGTTAAAAAAAACCCCTGGAAACTAAGTTTTAGAACAGGTAAATTCTTTCTCATGCATTGTTTTTTTAGTAAAATCTCAGTTCTTTTTCTCTTGCACTTAAGCTGCTCACCTCAGTGAAACAGAAACTTTCTGAGATCCTTACAAATTATTTTTCAACTAGCAATATCTGTAATGCTTCTATTGTTGTTAATGTAGGGATGCACCATCTTTTAAATGAGATAAATTCAGGGTGTATTATTCCTTACCTGTTTGGAAAAAAATTACAGCCAATGTCCACCTGAGAGAAATTGTTTGGAGTTGAGGTCAAGATGGTTTGCTTAGAGTTCTCCTGACTGGTTTGATTGTGTCCACTAATGCAAGGAATGTTGTTGTCATGCACCTTTGCATTCTTTTCAGATGCATCATCTTGATAAAACATGAAAAAGAGCTGCTAGAGAAATGGGCACCAAATCTATATGCAACATTTTGCACAAGGGTGTCAAACTCAAATAGGTATATAGGTTGATGGCCCTAAGGCAAAGGAGGACCCATTGCAAAACCTTCTGTTACAGGGTACTCCCATCCAGAGCAATTAATCTCAGCCCTGAAATTCACCTGCCCCTGATTGCTTCCCCCCCCCCCCCCGGGGGCAGTACTTTGAATGACAGCTGAGCTAGCACTGAGCTCCAATTGACAATGGCAACCTATCACGTTGGATTACCAGAACTGCAAGCACTGTTGATTGCAGATGAATGATGGCTTAGCAGCCATTCCAAAGGGGTGCTGGCAGCAGCCGGCATGCACAGTTGCCCAGGAAACATGTCTGATCTAGCAATGAGTGAGTGCCTTGTGGTGGCCCTATTGCCACAGACTGGAGCAGACCATGAGCTAGCTCCACTCCCATTCAAAAGCTCAGCCAGTGTTGCCTTCTGTGGATATACATCTGGGCCAAGGAGTTAAGTGACTGGTGGTGGTGGTGTGTATACACAACATACAGCAGCATGGTGGGGGACAACCAGGGGCCAGATCAGCGTTGCAGCAGTGCTGTGTGGGGGAGTCCCAGTGCAGTTTGCTGGCATCATGCCAAAGTCCCACAGCGGCCTGGCTTCAGTTACTTCAGCGCCATTTCCTTCTCTGTTAACCAGGGTAGCACCAGTTCTTTATTCCCTCTCCTGGCTCCTTCTGTTCTTTAACTGCTGGCAAATAGTATATTCTACCCTCTGTTCTAATGCGCTCTAAGTGACCAGTCTCTCGTTTCCCTTACTTGCCAGAGTTCTGAACCCTCACTAAACATTTGAGAGCCCAAGGACAGAAATGCTGGTGCTACACCATGCAGTAGCAGCTACTTGTGTGTCATTCTCCTTTGACCTGTTTCGGGCATCAGCTTCTGCACCCTGAAGGTGGCTCAGCAGGTTGAGGAAGATGTGGTGGGCTGTTATAGGCTGCACTGATGATCTCAAAGGGCCCTAATAAAATCCCTGGACTGAATGTTTAGCTTTCTGGGTTAGCAACACTGAGGTGAAAGAGCTCATCGGAGTATCCACTTCATTTCCACAAATACTAACATCTACTTTACAGATACATTATGGCAACGCCAATCCTGAATTTAATTTATTTATGATAACTCTATTACTAACCTCATAGTCTTTTCTCTTTTGTGTAGGCCTCTAAGCCAGCACAAAATTGATGCATAAGAACAATCTGCTTCTCTCAAATTGTGGTTCTTAAAGCGAATATTGTGTTCTACACAGAGCCTTTTTTCAGAACTCTGTAGAGCAAGGGGAGTCTGTTTGGTGGGCCCCTTACCCGCAGCCTCTGTATGCATGGTCAAGTCAATATGGCTTCCACCTGTCCCATTCACCATGTACCTCATCCAAATGATTGGTGGTGAGATGGCCTGGCACATGTATAACACTTCATGTTATCACTGTACCTGCTGATAGGCAGATTGGAGAAGGGGGCACGATGCGCAGGAGTCATAGCTGGCTATTAAAAGGCTCTGCCACTTTATGCTGGTTGGATGACTAGAATTTCAGAGCCATGCAGCTTTTCTTGTGAGAACACAAAGATGTCTAACAAGACCGACCCCTCTACGCCCAGTGAGCATGATGTAATGGCAGCTGGATGAGGACCTGTTCTGCTAGCCCCATGAGTCAAACATTGCTGCCAAGCCTTTCCATTAAGCCCAGGATGTTTTCTGTCCTCGTGCTAAAAATACTTCATTGTCAAAAAGGAGGATCTTGATCCTTCTTTTAATCCGCCGTGTAATTCCAAAAAAACACCACCAAGCATGCCTATGAAGTGCAGTGGCTCTGCTGTTGCTCTCCATGTTATTCTTTACTAACAGTTGCTTCCTGCTGAAATATTTTGACTGGTGTCTTCTTCCAGAGGGTGGTCAAAAAGGAGAAAGTTTCCTCTCACAATAGTTGTTGATATCAAAATGTTCTCAGCAATGGCTGAGTAGAACTATAAAGTTATGTTCTCTTCCTTCATGATTAGCAGGCATAGGATGAATTTGCTGGCACAACTGGGTCAGAGTGGTCTCAGCAAAGATGGAACCAGGCACAGTCTGGTTTAAGCAGAGAATCTTCACTGTCCTCTTGGAATGTGTGGAGTTTCCCTAGTCAGAGGCATGGCAGGTGGCTTATCCCATCATCTCTTTGTCACTTGTAAAAGTGCTGGTCGTGTGGAGATCGCCACTGGGGCACTGTGCACCGAACGAAAGAGCAGATCTTTGCTGGACGTCAAAGCCTAGTGCCCAGACCCTGTGCAGTAGATGTTCTGAATACATTTAGGCAACTTCTGTGGGAGGTAATAGAGTGCCATCATCAATGTGCAGGTCTAGTGAAGAGATGGCTAGTACCACAAACCACACTGACTTCAAGTGAGACAGGCATTCCTCCAGCTCCAAGGACTGACCTTGCTTTCAGTTGGTTTGAGCAGTGGCAAGGTGCCACCACTGACAAGCTGAGACAACCTGGTTGATGTGAGGTTTCAAACTGGAAAAATGATGGTCCAAAGAGGATGGTGGCAACAGTGCTGCAGAGGATGCTTTTTGACAAAGTTATTGATTCAAGGAGCATGAGCATGATTTGCAAGACCAGCACCAAGGCTGCCACAGCCTTTGAGTCCAGGGGCATTTGTACTGACAAAGCTGTAAGACCACCCTGAGGATATGTAGTGTGGAGGACAGTAATGTGGGAGACAAGGTCAAGATGGCAGATGTAGCAACATTTGTAGCCTTAGAGATTAGCTGCGATCAAAAGAACTATAACCATCAGAAACTAATGGTAGTGGTGAGGGTGGAGTGGGGGGTAAGCATGATAAAGGGGAATCTGCTTCTGCTTCAACATCTGTGCTAGGATGTATTCCCATGCCCATGATCACCAGTGGAATAATGTGCTGGTTCAGAAAAAAGTCCCTTGTCCCTGAATCTCAGCCAGTTGTAATTGTGACGACAGTGTTTCCTAGGTGATGGCAGCCTTGGCAAAGATCTCTGGGAGGTCAACTTGAGTGGGAATTGTGAATCTGTTAAGGGTCTGGGGAGACGCCTTAGCATCTGCTGCAGGCAGAGTCTGTTCCCAGAAGGAGCTCTGTGTACTTGTTTTATGAAGCACTGGTAGTACTGGCAAAAGTCATTTGCTATTGGACAAAAGATGCAAGGTGTGGCTTTCTGTGGAAGGGAGTTTGTACCTTGTACTTTGGAACACTTGTGGAAGGCAGCTGTTTTCAGAGTAGCCTTTCAAAAACTCCTAAAAGGGGCAGGTGAGGTAACCAAAACAAAAGACAGTGGAAAAGGTAAATGCTGAAGTAATAACCAAGGTAACCAAGTAAAGAGAAAGATGCAGACATATTTTCCCAAGTTTGTCTAGCAAAGAGAAGTTGACCTTGTGGTTGCTGCTGCTTGGACATTCGAAAAATGTATGAGCAAGAGAGGCATGGGTCACCCCCTGCCAAACATGTGTGCCAGAGGTGGAGGTGGGCAACCTGCCCAAATACCTTAGCTCTAGAAAATTCCAAAATGAGGCTCTGAGCAGGTGTGGAACCCTTATCTGTGACTCTTCTCATGACTGCTGGGCAAATAGTGAAACCTGTATGCTAATCAAGCATCCCTTCCACAGGATGGAGCAAAAGGCGCTACTGTAGTGCAAAACCTACAATTTCAAGGTACCTAACTGAAACCATTCCAGTACAACCTGTGGCTGTATTACAGCAATGGAGCTCAAGTTGTGAAGGGTCTTTCCTTTGCTTTGGAACCACTGAAATCTGCCATTTTCTGGATGATGGATGCAATCTGAATCCAATGAATAGCTGAAGTTGGTATCTCAGAACGGATAGATCTTGGCTTTCCTAGTTCATTTGAACAGGGACTGAAAAAGCAAGTAATCTAGCTATTGACATGACAATTCAACTTCTTTCAGTACAAACTCAAGATGATATTGAACATTGGGATTGCATGTTTGGGTTAACATACCTTTGAAATGCTTGTTTTCTTTTGCTATCTCTGTCTCACAGTATCCAGCAATCAGAATTTCTGTGGACTCACTATTTACTGATGATGGGGAAGTATTGTTCATAGAATGTTCTTGTAGTTTTTCTAAATAAAAGTAGAAGTCTTGTTCATAGCCAGTCCTGTTCAGTAAAGTATTGCTAAAATATCGAAACAATTTCTTTAAAAAAGCCAAGACAAATCTTCAGGGCTGGCCCAAACCATTTTGTTGGCTGTGATCTTGTATGTTTGCTTGCAAGCATAAAAGTCCAAGTGGACTCAAAGCGAGGAAAATTTTTGAAACATAAGGCAAAAATCCCATCTCTATCAGAACAAAATTACAGTAATCACTAATTAACAACTTGCTGTCCTTTTATGAAACTAAAGTGGCCTCATCCTACCTAAATGGTGGGACTAGTCCTGAAAATCTCAATGCTACTAGGTTGGTCAAGCACTTTTCAACTAATAAAATGCTATATTTTCAGAAAATCACTTTCTAATACATTTTTAAATGATCCTCTGTAACAACTAGCTCTAAGGCAACAGTCTTGCTGAATTCTTAAAGATCACTGATCTGACTTTTAAGGTTCACTATGTATCAACATGGAAAGACACACAACAGCAATGATCCCACCACAGCCAAGCTTTTAAAAGTTTTGTTATCATTAAGACTGCAATTTCTTGTACATTGAGCTGGCTATAAGCTTATCGATCTCAGTGGGGCTTGCTTCTGAGTAGACATTGGGTAAATTCATGAAACAAAATTAATCTTCCTTATTCTTAATTGACTTATCCTTTATAGAAACATTTCTCCTTTAAATAAAACTGCAATGAAATCAGAAATACTAGATATTAACCAGAGAAGGGTTGTGTTAAATGGATATAGTAGCTGCTGCCAGCAATATTGGTCTTAATAGATTTAGGGAAGCCATTTTATAGGTCTTTCTTGTGAAGTTTTGGCTGCAGTAGAGTTGCATGCATCTCCTTTCTTTGCTCATCAGCTCTGAGTGTATTAATCACCTGTTGAGCGTGTCCAGACTTAATCAGCAGACACCCCTTCTTAGTATTTCAGACAATGAAGTTATGTTTTAACACATTTGGTTGAATTGGGCTATTGTATCTTGAAATTGCTATTGTCACATAGGCCTTATAAATTCTAAAAATATTTAGTGAGAGTGAGTATGCAAACATGGCTAACTATTACAGAGAACATCTTTGTGAAAACAAAATCTACACTTCTAGAAGATAAACAAAAATGGGCAACCCAGGATGATGAAATTAGGTGCCAATATGTCTCTTCATAAGCAGCTGAAAGAGAAGGTCTGCATTTGCCCAAGTGGAATGGCAATTGTTCTCCAAGCATAGTTTGCTGCACTAGCCACTAGAGCATAGGAAAGGAACATGTAGCCCATCAGCCTCTGGAGGTCCACACATCCTAAACTCCTGCACTAAAGTGTGTTGTGATGCTTTATTTGGGAACTTTAAGCATCAATTTGGTCACTTAATGGAATTCATATCAAAGTGTATTTTTCAAAAAAGGGGCTTTACCATTGTAGCTGCTACTTGCCACACAGATAATCATGGAACTGAGTGGGCCTTCCCAATGAGATGCATAAGAAAAAAAATCCATTTCAACAGACTTTCAATAGAAAGGGCAACTCTCCACAATGAATGTTCTTCTTATGCATTAGGAGTTGTCATATTCATCGTGTCCCTTTGTGATAGTTCAATTCCATGTCAATCTGACAGTGCAGCAGATACAACCATCACCACACAATGGGATGGGGAGCTGCTTGAGTCATTTTTCCTAACCTATTCTGTATTTGATGGTGGACCACATGACAAGCCCACTTAGAAGACTAGGGTCCAGGTCACTCCCTGAAAGTGACTGATGCCAATGTCCATTTGATCTTGCTCACTGGTTTCGCAAGACCAACATACGAGCTTACTGCTGAGTCTCTTAAGAACCTGAACCAATATACTATAAAAAGGTTTTTCCTTTACCATCTGGTTTGCCAGTAAGTGTATGCATTAGCCATTCATATTGCCTCTTCAAATCCCACAGTTCTTCTTTCAGCCTATGGTTTTCCTCATTCAGCTGGTGACTGATTTCCCTCAGCCTCTTGGATTCACTCCTTAATTTACAGATCTCCTCATGCTGGGATCGTTCATAAGTGCTTCCTGGATCATGTATGTTGTGTATCCTGTTGATCTTTAAACAGGAAACGATAAGTTTAAAATGTGATTCAATTCTAGAAACAGGAAGGAAATATTCAATAGGAAGGAAGGAATAAAAAGTGGAAGCTTTTATGTGCACATGTTGGAATTGAGCCCACTGCTCCTCTAAAAGAACCTGCAAAGAATCAGATTCTGAATCAGAAGGGGTGGGGGGGGGGGCAGAATCTGCTGCTGAAATGCCAAGGCCCACAGTCTCAGGCAAGCCAGGCAGGTGCTGAGATCAGAAAGTTTCATATTATGTGAAAGGATTTAGTGAGCATTTCTTTCATTGGTCAGTACTCTAACTATACTTACTGATTTCTGCAATATGCCAAAAGCAGGGGGAGAAGACTGCCCACAACAGTATGAAGTTATTGGAAACATAATTTATCCACTCTGAACTGTTGTAATTATCGTGTTAATACAAGATTTGACTTAGTAGCTTATCTGCATTTGTAGGAAAATTACAGGGTGCAACCTACGTAGGACTGTGGCTCTTTAGACTGTATGTTAGATTCTCATGTTTAAATGCCACATAGAAAAACAGCATTCAAGCAGAAAAGTAGCTGGACTATAATACTATATGTATTAGCATGCCATGTTTCTGTGAGTTTCCAACTGTGGGTGGGCATCAGAACTGTAGTATCTTCTCTCTCTCTCCATTTTACTATTATTTATTTCATGCTTATACTGTCCAATAGCCGAGGCTCTCATACTAGAACCTGTACTACATTAAAATCAAAGAACATGCAGCCTCTGACACTGATGCTAGAAATCTGTTTTCAGTACCAGAAATGAACTGAGCATATCCCAGCCACTTCCTGATTACCTGAACCCTTTCCCATTTTAGCAGCCTAATTTACTTGAGATTATGGAGTCAGAAGCCCTGGCCAATCTTTTCCAAATCCGCAAGGATCTACCAGTCAATTCTGATCAACCTTATGCTCACCTCTGATTTAACAACATGATCTAAGCGAGGAGTAGGCAGCAAGTGGCCCATGGGCCACAGGCAGCCCCTGCTGTGGCTCACATTGCCCTTGAATGCAGTTGACTGTAGGAGGGGGAGGCTGTAACACAGAGCACTAAAAAATTAGCTTCTAAACAAGATTTAAATGGCTCCTGGACCTCCTGCAGTTGCTCACTCCTGTTCTAAAGAGCGTATGTAAAAAGTATAATTATGTGCTACATGCACATAAAGGTTGTAAGTTATTCTTAATGTCTAATGTAAAAAGGAAAAGCTAAAGGTTTCCCTTTGACATTAAGTCCAGTCATGCCTGACTCTAGGGGGTGGTGCTCATCTCCATTTCTTAGCCAAGGGAGCCGAACATTTGTCCGCAGACAGTTTCTGTGGTCATGTGGCCGGCATGATTAAACGCCAAAGAGCACAGAAGACTTTTAGCTTCCCACCAAAGTGGTACCTACTTTCATTTGCATGCTTTTGAACTGCTCGGTTGGCAGAAGCTTGGACAGAGCAACAGGAGATCACCCGATCACACGGATCCAAACTGACCTTTCAGTCGACAAGCCCAGAGGCTCAGCAGTTTAAACCACTGACACTCATGTCCCAGTGTGTAATGTAGCTCTCCTAAATTCAAACTGTTATAAGCAAAAATATGTAGCTATCAGTTGTTGCATAATTTTGGTTATGGTTGGTACGTGATAAAATCTGCTTTCTTCTCCCCGTTTCCCTTTACTAAATGAACAAGTTTAAAATTTCATTATAGAAGATCAAATTGAGAATTAAATGAAATCTCTAGGGGTGGCTTACCTTTTTCTTCAAAATAAGGTTTTCTTCTTTGAAGACTGCTAACTTTTGTAGATATTCAGATTTTAACTGAGCCATTTCATTCTTTAGGTGTGAGATCTCCTCATCTGCCTTTGCTAGCTCTAAGACCGCAGTCTTGTTGGCTTCTTGAAGATCACTGATCTGACTTTTAAGGCTCACTATATATCAACATGGAAAGACACACAGTAGGAATGATCCCACAGTCAAGCTTTTAAAAGCCCTATTATCATTAAGGCTGCATTTTTTGCATGTTTAGCTGGCTGTGAGCTTATTGATCTCAGTGGGGCTTGCTTCTGAGTAGATATTGGGTAATACTGCAGATTTTTTCCTACTGAAATAGAAGGAACTTCAGCATGCTTAGCTGGCAGCCCAATCCTATGTTTGCTTACTCAGAAGTAATGCCCCATCAAGTCAATGAGTATGTTAGTACATTAGTATAAGCACATACTTACAGTCTTGACTGAAGGGTGGCTAATATTTGTAGAGCAAAGAAAACATGGCCAAATTAAGGAATGAAGACTTCACTATGTATCTGATTGCTAACCATTACACTACATCACTGAGCAGGTTAAAAGAAATCCATGGATTAGGGGAAATTGCAGACCATAAGAGATGTCTTGAAATTATAAAGTGGGAACAGTCAGAGTATGAAATAGAGCAGCAATGATCTTGGTCATAAGTTCAAAGAAAATTCTTCCAGCTTGAATTAGTATGCAAAACCTGAATTTTGTTTACTTGATTTCATGGCTGAGTTTGATGACTTTCCCCCTGAAATCTCTAAATATTTCAGAGATATATTTAGAGATTATTTATCTTATGTTCAGTTCCACTGCCTCCCACAGTAAGATTTTTAAGACTGATTTTAGAAAGTGACAGAAATTCAAAGAGTTTGCCAAATTTGGAAGATTTGCCAAATTTTTATAATATGTTGCTATAGAAATCTGTCTGTCCCAGCTTCAAGAACCACAAGAAGCACTTCCTCCTGCATTAAGTTAGCTGGATGAGGCACTGCTAAGAGTTTCATCTACAGAAGATGTTCAAGATGCGCTCATGATAAGAGGACATTTTCTGTTGTGGCACTCCAAATCTGGAGGGGTACGACTGGTGCTGGCTTTTCACACCAGGACAGTATGTTTTTCTCTGCCCAAATTACAAATTGATGGTATGGATTTACCTAGTTGAAGAGCTGTCTTTATCATCTGTCAGTTTTTATTGTTATTTGGTTTTATACTTTATGATTTATTTGAATTATAGTTTGAAATTTTAAGTATACTGCCCTGGAACCCAGTGTAAAAAAATAAATAAAACACTTGTCCAAGATGGATAGGGTTTTTTTGGTAACACACTTAAATGCCCAATAGATTATGGTCCATCATCTTCCAGCATGCTAAGCCCTTGCAGAAGTCCAAACTAGGTTCATACAACATGGCAACCCACTGTGGGTAATAGCAATGGTGGATTGCTATGCCACCGAAACCATCTCCTGCAGGGAGGCTTATTTTTTGGCAACAAGCTACCCTAACAACACATGGAATTTTCTAGGTCTTGTCTAATCCACCATGGGTTGTCAAGTTATTGACACCTGCCAGTTTCAGCACAGGGTGTGGGAAATGGCTAGCGAGCCATTGGGCAAGAGTGGCAAAGACTCGGACTGTCCTTTGTGATCTCGCCCTTGCTGCTGCCAGTGGAAGCTCCTTCATGTATGCCCAAGTGGCACTTTGGAGCTGTCATCTTTGGTTTGTCACCTTTTCGGGGAGGAGTGATCTTTTTGATGCATCTATTCCCCTTTGCTTTTCAACTGATAGCAGGTAGCTGTGCACAAATCAGTGTATATGCACATTTCCCACATTTCTCATTGTCAATCAATTACCTACTTCCTTTTGAAAACTGAAACTTATAAGGCTATTGAGAAGGCAAGACTGCATAAATGGAACAGCCATTTATGCACACTTGTGTACCTGCAAAAGACGGTCAATTATAGTACTGCTACATTGCAAACATAGCTGCATAATTTTCAAGGGCAAGGAAAAAATTACTTTAGCTGGGCTTTGGAAGCTTCAACCCTCTGAAGAAAAAGCAATGGCAAACAGTGAGAAGGACAAGATGGGTTCTTCCACTGAGATACTGGTTGGAGGAGCAACACACATCATCTTTCTGGTACACCATTCATTCGTCAGTGAAAAACCAACCCAGTGTAGTTATTTGTGGGGTGGTTTAGTGAGCATGTGGATGTGACCATAAGGTGGTAATACATCTCTCCAGCATGGTATATGTACAAAGTAACAAAGAACCGAACTGGGCTTGCTGCAGCACCTTGGCTTGAATTGCCGCCACTCTAATTAGCAGTGAGGCTATTGTGCTCAACATCCATCCAGGGCCTTGGAAGAGCAGAATTTGGCGTTACAGTGTCTGCAAACCACTGTTTTACCATTCATTGAACATAACATGGTTTGATACATGTAAAAACAAATTACCGCACAGTCCAGAAATGGGGAAATTAAAAGCACTGAATGTTGAACAAGATTAATAAGGTGCAATGCCTTCATACCAATCAGTTGCTGCAGAATTACAGGAGAGCTGCATTCAAATTTCAGCAGGCTGAGAGATGAGTCCTCTTTGTTAAGAATATCGTTTCCCTAAAACAATGAATTCATTGTAGCAGTTTATTTTGTTGAGAAAAAATATAGGCTGTATTTTTCTTGGTCTCATTTTTAAAAATGCAGTCATGTTTTCCCCTTTTTCTTCTCTATAACCTTTCTTTCCCACTTGGTTTTTATGTTTTCTGTAGTATAAATACATTAAACTTCTCTTGGCATGAGTGTTTGCAGGCCTAAGAATCTCTAACAGTTCACCCACCCACTGAACTATTTTTATCCTTTGATTCTTGCCATTGCCATCTGTCTTGCGTACAACTTAGACTATTTTGGAAGGATTTCAGTTTACTTGACTTGCAGCTCCCTTCTACTAGAATTACAGAAGTGCACAGCTTAATCAATCAATTATATCAGGTTTTTGGTACAGGTTGACAGAGCTTCACAGTGAGGAAAGAAGGGATATGATAGGCAACCATAAATATTTTTGCGAATTGGTTATACAGGTCACTTCATTCTTGTAGCTATTGGATGGTTATTTAAGAGGACCTTAGCCTTTCCTTTTTGCATTTAAAAAACATTTAACAGCTTGACTGAATGAAGAATGTCAGTACTGAAGTAAAGTAGAGCTTGAAGCTGAAATCAAGACCCGTGTGCTCTGTTTACCCAAGGACATGCTTAAGTGACTCCTTAAAGCAAAGGCTTCTTGTGGTACTCAAAATGTCCCTTCAGTAGAATGGCTGCTAGCTTTCTAGTGTAGCACATGGCTACATTCCAAAAGTGGACACCCACTGGCACAGCAAGGCCCATAGAAAAGACCTCTGGTGGCAGGGCCAACTTTTGAAACTTGGTTGTTGGTTTTTTTGCATATATTCAAGCAGAAATTAAAATAAGAGCACTGAATAATGAAATCAACAAGATGCAGTGTCTGAACTACTGCAAACCAAAATGCTGTGAGGCTACAGTCCCCCACCAGCTTCCTTTTGTCAGAATGCTTCTGAGTCTTAGCGATCCATAGATGTGTCCTGCAATTTTTTGGTGCTTTTGTTCATAAAAGTATATAGAGATCCATAAGAATCAGTGCCTTGGATCAATGTGTCATGCTACCACTGGCTAATGCGAGATCTATGATTTTCATAGTAGTTAACATAAGCTTTAATACAGTGCTAGTTTGCAGGCAGGGCAGGAATGTGTATACAAATTATGTGTACAAGTTCAGCTTTTAGCTCCCTATCATTTTGTAATTGGTTGCATACACCCTGCCATTCATTTAGTGGCAGTATGAAATCCCAGATGTGCTGCTAGGCCTGAAAAACTGTGTATAAGTTATGATACTGTTACTAGAAGTATTTTTTGTTACTTCTGCCAGGAGTGACTGAGTCTTAAGCAGGGGTCTTTCCCAGTCCTGGAGCTTCAGACCCAGCCCCTTTGACATGTAAAGCATACGCATATGCCTTACTGTCTAGCATAAATACCTTATGCAACTTTTGTGTGATTATAGATATGGCCACTGATTTTTAATATATTGTCAATACAGCCTCATGCCCTGAACCAACTGTTCAGTTCTGCCAGGATGGCTATCAGCAAGTCCAGTGAGGGAGAGATCACAGAGCACCTCAATGCAGAGGACTGTTCTACAGGCCATCACTTCGTCCTTCCTTCATACACAGAAGACGTTGATCACCAGCAACAGCAAAGCAAACCAATCCAACATGTGAAACATTCTGAAGTACCGAGTCCTAAAGCTGGTATAGATTTTGTTTTGGGGATATTTTTATTATTAAATTGAAGTCTTTTCAATCTGTCATAAATAATCCAAAAGGATCTGAAATCCCTTATCTTCACCCACAATAAGCCTCTGAACAACCTCACCAATTAGTGGAATGTTGCTGACACACAACTGCTAGTGTTGCTGACACACAAATGAAATAAGTTTGATTGACTGATTGATTTGTATCCCACCTTTTTCCCAAAAATGGCTCTTGAGGAAGTTTACAGGAACAATTAAAATTGATTGAAATAATAAGGTACTACAGTAAAATGCAATAAAAACAGTATTTCTGGGATTCTCATTATTAGTAGCAAAAATAGCCGGCAGTTAATACGTCAAAGTCCTTCTTGAATAAGTCAGTATTTGTCTGCCAGTGGCAAGACAGCAGAAATGGAGTGAAGCTAGCGTCACCCGGGATGGAGTTCTGCAGACTGGGAGCAGCCACTGAACATGATCTGCACTTGGGTTGCTATCAAATATACCTCTGAAGGTAGCAGTCTGGAAAGAAAGACCCCCCAAGAAGAGTATTCTTGTATTCTTTAGTCTTCCTATCTATGTGAACCCTTTATCCCAACTGCTAGATTTATTTTTAAAACTGTACCTCACACAGTATGATGAAATACATTTAGATTTTTTCTTCTTTTAAAAATGCAATTTCTTTACCTTCCTATAAAGCTTTCCAACATCAGCAAGATTCAGACTCTGTCCCTGTAAGAAAAGTTGGCCTTCAGGCTGCATTTTCTTCCTGGACTGATTAAATTCCTGTTTGTTCTCAGTTGGAGAATTTAGCAGCAACTTTGACACCACCGGCGACTCCCCTGTCTTTCTTGACTAACCAAAAAAATAAAATAAATACAAAATTAAAAAACATAAGATTGCATTTCAAGCATTTGACTTCCCTTCTGCTGTTAAATGAAAGTACTGGATATTGTGATGCACACCATTTTCTGTTTATTAAGCAGATAGAAACGCTGGTTTTTTTAAAGTCCTTTAAGCAGAACACAGGTTTTTGTATTTGTACAATCTAAAGACTTCATTGTATATTACTATTGCCGTTACAGCATTTATATACCACATTACAGCTACTTGATGGATCTCAAAGCATATAAGTCAATAAAATACACAAAGCAAATACAAATTAACAACTCAATTTCTTTATGTAAATATTATAACTATAAAGATTCACTATTCAAGGAAGATGGGAAAGAAGCACAGTCCAGATCCTCAGGAGCTAGAGTCAAACTTACTATTGCAAGTAACATTTGTTGAAAAACATATTTTTTCATTATTTGAAATACAAAAAAGTAAAGGCTCCTTAGCACAAATTTCTGTCTTGATTGGCTTTGTTTGAGGGGTTGTTTCCTTACACTCCTTAAAAATTCTGTTGCTTTCTATTATAAATGCAGGATTAGCACCCTGGTAATGTTTAGTCTTAACGGCTTGGGTCCTGGTTACCTGAAGGAGTGCTTATGTCCATATATGCCTGCCCGTCCCTTGAGATCAGCGGGAGAGGCCCTTCTCCGGGAACCCTCCGTGAAGGATATTAGGAGGGTTAGTACTCAGAGGAGGGCTTTCTCTGTGGTGGCACCCAACCTATGGAATGCGCTCCCCAGAGAGGTCCGCCTGGCGCCGTTGTTATTTTTCGGCACCAGGCGAAGACCTTTTTATTCAAACACTATTTTAACTGCTAATATTATTTATTTATTTTATTTTTCGGGCCAGGTCGACTCATATTGTTTCATACTGTTCGTATTTATTTATTATTGTGAGCCACCCCGAGGCTTCGGTGAATGGGACGGCATAGAAGCCTACTAAATAAATAAACAGTCATTAAAATTGTGAAATTTAACTTGATGGTGCTCCAAAATTTCCTGACCTGGCTCTTCTTCATTTTCTGAAGTGAAACAGAATAATGAAGAATGGTCTAATACATGATGTGTGTTGTTTTAATGTTACCCAAGAAGAGACAGATATGCGGCTGCTGATTTTAGTCGCAACCCTTCATCACCTTTTGCATGCAATTCAATCGTAAACTTGATAGTACTTGAATGTTGATACAGCAGCCTTTGGAGCAGGGTGAAAGAGCTGTAACTGCAAATTTACTGTACACAGAATCATAGCCTTCCTCTGGCAAATCTTTTTTTGTCCACTTTAATGCTGGGGTTCCAGTTTCAGAAAAGCACTGACTATAGACCTTTGCTTAGCTGCAGGCAGGAAGGTCAGCTCTCCTAGGGTAGACTCCTCTGAGAGAGAGGGTGGGGGGGGAGAGAGAGAGAGGGAGAGAGATCTAAAAAAAAAAAAAATCCTATAGCCTCTGGAACACATTCCTAGAGACCCTAAGATTATACCCTAATTTACTCTCTAGTGATAGCAGCTTCAAGCAGACATGAGGGTCATTTCTCATGATCACCATGGGTTAAACAAGCCACACTGTTAGTTTAAGTTGCAGTATATGCTGGGCTCCATTTGCCTTATTCTGCATTTGGGTGTAGATTGTCATGTCATCAGAACTTGGATGGCATGATTTATATGACTCGTGGCTCTTCAAACAAACCATGCAGCCTGGGTTTGAATTACATGACAAGCTATGCCCATGTAGGTAGACAAATGACACCTGGCACTTGATGGCTAAACAACCTGCAGCTTATTCAACCTGTGATGGTGTGAAGCAAATCAAGGTCAATCTGCCTGTATAAAGCTGGAGAGCACTATATCCTTATGCTTAGATTATAAATTTACAAATACATTCATAGGGTGCTTCCAGAGGATATATTTTTAGTGCAATCATGTTGTCTCATTCATGGAATTCAGAAAAAATTGTCATCTATTTGTAAGCACCCCACTGCAATATGTTCCACCACATCTTCCCTCTTTTTATTCCCAGAAAGTTAACCAAAGAGGGAAACAGGCACTAACTTGTAATTGTAAAACTCCTCCATCTTGAAGCACTCTTATAGCACAATCTTATGCTGTCTGCCCTTGATGTTGTAAGCTTCTAAACATGGAGGTTTATGTGTGCACCTAATGGGAAGGTGGAGCAGTGTCAGTCATCTTTGCCCACTGTACTTGGAACTCTCTATTTGTACAGAGCACTGGTTTGGGCAATCTAGATGAAGCATGGTAGAAGGGGATGGAAAGAAAGGAACCCAGATGCTGTTTTGATGTAATGCAATCTACTGCTCCCAGTCGTTTCCCTTTCCTGCCCCACCAGCATGCTCCCTCAGCCCTCTCTGCAATCAGTTTCCAGCTTCAGAGACACAGCAGGCACAGTCAGGGTATCTTGGAGCTGGAACTCTGAATAATGTAATGCCCCCCAGACAATGTTGGGAAGCGATAGAATTATGCCCTTAGTCTCAACTTCACTTCTGTATAATCATGTTTATATTAATAAATCATGATGGAAGTTTAAGGCTTATATTCAACAAAGCACAGCAAATGGTAATAAAGATGTACTTCTAACATATAGAACTTACATTCTTCCTCCACCTTTTTATTGAATATATTTTAAAATGTTATTTTAATTTTTTGTTGTAAGCCGCCCCGAGGCTTCGGCGAATGGGGCGGCATAAAAATGTTTTAATAAAATAAATAATAATAATAATAATAATAATAATAATAATAATTGCTGATGTTTGTATGTGCTAACCATTTGAAGCTACAGAGACCCAAACAGTCATAGGGATTAATGGAAGCTCAAAGATGATACAGAAATGCAGCCTAACAATATCACTGGGAATAGTCAGATAAAGCCTTTCAGTGCAATCAAAATGAAAAAGGTAAAAGCCATCTCTGAAAATATTTAACAGCTATGACATTGTGACAAAAGTCCTTGAAGCCTGAATCTGAGAAAGAAATCAAAATGGCTTATTTTAGAAAGAAAACGAGGCAGTTATAATCTGGATTTGGCAGATTTAGGTTCTGTTTGCTGTACAACTTCATGTAAGCAAAATCATGCATTTTATAATTTTGACACTGAAATGTATTACAGAAATGATTATTAAATAAGCTTCTAGCATAACACTGTTGTTTTTGATTAGCAAGTGATCATTGCTCTATTCAGATTTTATTAAAAGAAAAACTGATTTAACAGCACTTTCTATTTTACCTCTGCTATTTTATTCAGTTGGCCAGTATTCATTCTTCCAGATTCAGCATCCCCAGCAATCCTTCTGTAATGGCAGTACCCTCTGTTTACATCCAGAACATGCTTTTGTGTTGGGAATCAAAGCACCACCAAGCCAGAAGGCAGGGCTTTGTCAAAATGCATCGCTTGAGCAGCAGCTGCTGAAGTCTGGTTTAACGTGCAAAAGGCAAGGAAGACAAGAGGGCCTCTTCTGAGCAAAATGGAGCCCCAAGCCATATGGAACATTTTAGTGCACAAATATACCATCCAGACTTTTAAAGAAGATATTTCTTCTCATGTCTGCCTACCATGCATTTGGTTAACAACGTTAGCTAACACTATTTCCCCCATTTTAAGCAATGGGTTGCAGATTTTATTGGATTTCTTTTTTCAGGATTTAGAGAATATTTGAACAGGTATCTGGAAGAGGAGGTCATGTATATAAAAACTTCATATCTGACTGTCTGCCATGCACATGTGCTGGGTCCTGCCCCCTCCCCCCGTCTGTCTGTCTGTCTGTCTGTGTGAGAGAGAGCAAGAGAGAGATCAAGCAGCAGAATACAGAACCAGCATGATCAGCTTTGCATCTTATGCTCAGGTAGGCCAAAGGGGAAACTTCAACTATTTTTCTCCCGAGATGGATTTTGTAACTGATTTACATTAGCAAAAAGACAAAGAATTACCAAGCATGCACATGCCACAATGCACTGATAATAAGCTGTTGCTGGAAGTAGGTTTCTGCTTCCCCATCTCCAACAACTGCAAAGACAAATTTCTACCACAAGTGTGATTTTTCTCCACTCAAAGTGCACTGGGGTTGGACTGTGATGCTCTGGTAAGCAGGGCTACGAAAGACAAGTTGCTTATGCATAACCAGAATTGTCTGAGTGGCCATTTGTGTATTCATACACCTGAGCTGTGCAGATGCATGGAACTATTCAGGAAACATCTGTAGCAGAGGAATTTCAGAAGGAACCCCTTGTCCACTGTACTGTCCATAGCCTTAGCAGGGTCTCGTCTGTTCCCGCAGTTCCAGAAGACCAGCATTATGATCTTGGAACTGAGAGGAAAGAAACTTCCCTGTTTTACAGGAAAGCAACACTAGAGAGTGAACTAGGCATCAGCACTGGTACAGATAGCACTGAAGCAAGGTATGTGAGTGCACAGATAAGCACTCGAAGATCTACAGTTACAAGGTATGCAACCTGTCATTCTTCTTCATGGTCTCAGCATATCACACACGTGTGAGTAGGAAGCTGACTTACTGGTGGTCAGTGATACCATTGCAACAATGAAGAAAGGACAGTTCAGCCAGATGAAGAGTCTGTGTAGGTCTGAACATCCAGTCTGTAGTGCTTGAGAAAAGCTGAAAGAGCATTCCTTAGCAAAATTCCACTGCTGTTGCCCTCCAGTGAGTTCTATTCCAGCCAGTTTATATGCCAAGGAAAAAGCACGATCCACCCAGGATGCAAAATGTTGCAGTAAGACTAGCAAGCCTTTGCATTTCCCTTCATAACAAAATGAAATTGGCAAAATAGCTTGGTACAACTTTGAAGGAAGTTAGAACACTTCTCCCATGAAGGAAAGGTAAGGCCTCTGAGTCCTGTGACAGAGATGAAGGGGGAGAAATATAGGAAAGGCAATAAGAGCTGGTGTGGCGGTTAAGAGTGTTGGACTGGGACTCAGCCATGTAGTTGAATGACTTCGGGCCAGACTCTCAGTCCAACCTGCCTCACACAGTAGTTGTTGTGAGGATAGACTGAGAGAAGGAAGAAAACTATGTAATTTGTTTTGAGTTCCTTGACAGAAAAAAAAGGCTAGATAGATTGATAAAAATTCATGTCAAAGAAAACTGTACCTGGGCACAGAACTCCTTTGTTGCTACAGAAAGATAAGTAGGAAGGATCGATTCTGAGTACACAGAGTTCACTGGACCAGCAAGCTGAGGTAATTGCCACCAAAAGGGCCATCCACCAAGAAAGAAGATGGAGGTGAGTGGTGGCAAGGCGCTTAAATGGTTTAATAGTTAGAGCCTTAAGCACCACGGACAAGCTCCACTCTGGTACCGGTATGTGAACTGGTGGGACAAGACCGCCAACGCCACACAAAAAGTGTTGAACTAGAATGGGAAAAAATATGAGAGTAGTTTCAGTGGTGCATGGAAAACTGAGCTTGAAAATTGGATTTGAACAGGTGAAAATTTCAATCCACATTCTGAGAGTGTCTGTGCAAAATGTAAGATATGCTGAATGGAATGAGTCAATGTGAATAATCTGTGTAAAGGATGAGAAAGCCTTCCACTTTGCAGTGTAAGACCTCTTTGTTGCTAGCTTTTTAGCTGCATCCAGATCTGCACTGATTGCAGTATTGGAGACATATCCCTCACCAGAGCCTCCAAGCTGCCAGATGGAGCATTCTGATATCAGAATCAATCCCAATCCCAAGTGAGGAGGGTTGGTGTAGATGCAAAATTACAATATTCTCCCCAGCATCCATGCAGAAATGATGAAGACTATGCCAAACTATGGCCTCTGTTGAACACTGTTGATAAAGTTCAGGTTCTCCAGCAAGGAACCTGGTGATGAAAGGGAAAAGGTAGAATGCCAGCTTCCACTGGATGGCAAATGTATCTCCCAAGAAACCTGCCCAGTTCTGAAGCAAAACCTCTGGGATACCACATTATGTGCTCTAGCGAACAGGTCTACATTGGTTGAATCACAAAATTTGAGGAGCCATTCCAAAAATACATGTTTAAGAGCCCTGCTCAGAATCTGCCCAAACACCGTCATTGCCCGTGATGTGTGTTGAAGTAAATGTTATATCCCTTGATAACCACCCATTGGAACATTCAGAGGATCAAGTGGATTAGGAGGTTGGACCTGGTTCCACTCTGCTTGTTCAAGTACGTTGTGACCCTAGTATTGTCCATAATCATCTGTAGCTGCTGATGTGCCAAATGTGGTTCAAAAGAACTCAGTGCCTTCCAAACCACTGAGAGTAACTGATGTGATGTAATTGTTCTCCTGCATGTCAAAGCTCTTGCACTGCCACTGAACCATAATATGCTCCCCATCTGAAAAGTGACTCATCTGTAAAAGGAATGTCACTGCTGTTGTCAGAAGAGAGACTGGTAGTCCTTCAGTAAAATGATTGGTGGTCATCCATCAAAGCAGGCATGACTTTAGTTCTGGTTCCCTCATAGGCAGGTTTGATGGGTGCCATGAACTGTGTCAAAACACTCTTTGTCATCCAGTCTGAAGATCCACTTGAACTTGGGTAAAGGCAACAACTGATACTGTTGACACTGTTAGTCCCAAAGTCTTTGAATACTGAAAGCAGTGATCTGATTGTTCCTGTAAATTTTGTTTAATAGGGTGAATCCTGCCAAACCTGTTCTGGTAGGAGGTAGGGCAGTCTGATACAAGCACTGAGTATGGTTCCAGTAAATTAGATAGTTCTTATAGGAGCCAGTACCAATTCTTCTATGCTCACATAGTACTCAAATCACCTCAAGAAGGAAAATTTGGCAACAAGAACACAATGAAGATCTTCTTCCATGCAATCTGCCAGAAATCATTCATCCGGGTACTGGAAAATTTAATGCCTTGAGTTCAAATATGAGTACATACAACTATGCACTTTGCAAATATACTCTTTGATAGACCAAAGGTTGATAGACCAAACTGCATGATCCTGAATTGGTCATGTCTTGTCCCACTCTGGCCATGAGGAAGTGCTGGCTCTTCCAGTGGTTCATATGCATCTTTTAGCCCAATAGTTTTGTTTCTGCACAAGGGTGCCTGATTCAGATCTATCTGCTACAGGCTGGTCCTTGAAATCCCTGGGAGTGGTGTAAACCTTAACTTCCTTGAGGTTCAGAATCCATCTGCTTGGAACACATTGGAGGACAATGTGGCATGAATGACACTTAAAGGTGGGAGGGGTTGATCCAGAAGTCTGATGAAACAATTGCATCAGAGTTGCCACTTGCCCATAGAATCTCCTTTCCCTTTGCAAGGTTGATTCCAAGAGGGTGGGTGAATCCCTTTGGTATGTGAGAGATGGATGGGTGAAACTGTCTCTGTGGATCTGGGAAGGCTGCTGGTGAGTCTAGAGGTGGTAATGTGAAAGCTGTTCTAAACCCATTTTTCTCACATTGTCTTGGCATTTTCCACTTGAGTCCATAACCGCACCTGTTTTGGAACTGAGGAGTCCTTCTCCATCACAAGGTAGGTTCTCAATTCTTTATCTTACATCTTGTGATAATCTGGCTGATCTTAATCATCACCTTCACATTACAGACAGCCTGGTGATGTACCATGTTTACCTGTTGCTTGAAAATGTCAGTGCTTTTGCCTGAAACATCCCAACCAGAATGATAATCAGAGAGAGAGAGTTGCAAAGCAACTGCATCTTCTCCCAGTGGAACAGTTGGTATTTCAACATTGTCACCTGATAATTAGCAATTTAGACACCAAGTGTTGCTAAGGAATAACTCCCATCTCATTCAAGCATCAATCCTCCTTATAAACCAATAAAGAATGTTTTTGAGACTGACCTGGAGCAGAATCAGAGATGATAGCCATGGGTACTTTTCATTTTGTTTCTGCACTTTGTACATGCTTTCCAGACCTTTCAAGGTTGGATACCTTCCATGACTATTGTGCCATGTGAAGAGTAAGGAGAAAGTAAATTTTCATTGCTACCTCTAGATAAACAGCATCATTAATCCTCAGTATTGGCTGCTGGGTTTCCAGCCCAAGTGGATGTGCCATCTAAAACATTTGTTCGAAAAAGTGACCCATTTCTTCCAATGGTGAAGCAGAGCTTCTGGTACCCATGGCTGCATCAGGGGAAGTCACTGAAGTGGCAAGTGACAATGATGGTACTGAGGTTTGAAACAGTAGTTATCTGCCAGAGAGGGAGGAGTTTCTTGGATGCTTCTCAGCTACAGCTGAAGGTACTGGAAGTGATCAGGAGTGGTATTCTTGTCAAGGAGAATTCCTCAGAAAGGACACTGGAGGCCTAGTCTGTATCAGTTGCAAGGTCTTCAGTGGCAGGGCTGGCAACAGTTGAAATTCAGTCAACACTGATGGGAGTCTGACAGCAGTAGAAGGCTTTTTACATGCTGAGAGGAGACCTCTCCCTCCGTCATAAGAGGTGTTGCTTGGTGGGCAAAATTGCTAATCATCCTAATAAAAGGTGGATGATGATTGAGATGGTAAAGCCCACTCAGATTACCTGCCAGAGTCAGAAGATGGGGAATAGGAAGGGGGTGTCATGATGACTAAAGGTGTAGTCTCATCTATTAATCCTGCTCACATCTGACATCCATACCACAGAAGAGCAGAACACACCCAAAGGGGAAGGAGAGGCTCCTGACAGGCCTTGCTCCCACTGTAGAATTGGGTCTCAGTTTTTCAGCCTTCTGAGATTCACGCCTGCAATGCTTGGTCTTGACTTGGTTTCAATACAGAGCTTGGGATCAATGTGCTGAGCAGTGGAGGAGGAGGAGGAGGCATCTGGTATTGGTGCGTCTGGCCTTTTCATACTTCCAAAATGGGGTGTGAAGGCCATAAACCTTTCAGTTTAAATGTAATCCTGCAGTTGCAAATAAAGAAAGCAACTTTAAAAAAGTAAAGGAGTACTTAAGGAGAGACAGAAACAAACAGAGTAACCTTCACTAATAATGAAAAAAGTTCCTGACAAAGTAACCACAATGGTTGTCAAAGAGGAACTGAGGGCCCACATGGATATACATAATGGTGGGGAAAGGGTCCCTTTCAAAATTCCTCAGCTAGAGGAGTTTCCTGAACAAGAGGTTGTGCAAGTGCAGAGTCCACGGATATGATGCACAGAGACCATGAAGAAAGTAGGTGCTGGACATGGCCCAGGCTGAGACCACTGGTAGCATCTTAGGAGACTGTGGTAAAGCAGCTTCCTGATGAATTCTCAGTTTACTAAAGCCTTTAATCTTGCCACTGTCTAGAGTATTGGAACCAGTGATCGGTAGTTCTCCCAGAGTAATTTAGATTATTAAAGAGACGTGAACCTGTAGTTCAATTCACATCTGAGAAAGCATAACACAACCACCAGCTATGCTTACTTATTCAGGTACTTATTCATCTATCCAAAACTACAACTTTAAAGGAAATCTTGTCAGTGCATAATCACAGTTACTGTTCAGTATGGTATCAGTTCTTTTAGCTCATTTCAAAAGCAGATGTCAGGTTTTTTGTTTGTTTTAGTAATCTACCTCTCCTCTTCCCATTCCATTCCTTTTTCCTTGTGTGCCATGTCTTCTTATGGGCAGGATTTTAAAAACCTATCAGCTCTGGAAGGCTTTTTGGCTGAGAAATTGGATAAAGATACTTTGATATATTTTTTTTTGAAATCATGCAATAGTTTACTATGGGCCAATGACAGTGTCTTTGACTTCCATTAGATTATTCAATCCCCACCCACTGTTCCTAGGCTTGGGCTTTGTGTCATGGCCTAGACAAACTAGAGACATGCTCCTCTTTATCCTTTCTCCAAATGCAAGCCTTCATTCATCATTATACCTTCCAGATGCCTTAAAAGAATCAAGGGCCAGGCACGACATCCAACACAGCAGCCATCATCCTTCTATGCCACCTTTATAAAATTATAATTGGAGTATTTTATCTACCAGCAATGGCACCCTGCCTGTGGGATGGCATGCCGGAGAGATTCGGTTGGCACTTAGACTAGGGGATTTCAGTGCCAGGTGAAGGCCTTTTTATTCTCACAGGCATTTAAGGAATTGCTGGAGAACTTTTAGATTGTTGCACTGTTCATTGTTGTGGCTTATTTATTATGCACTGCACTGTTTTACCCCTTGAAACTGATTTTGTGTTATTTTACTACCATTGTTTATTGGGATTTTGTATTTCTGATTTTTAATTCACCTGCCCACAGAACTTCAGTAGCTAGTCAGTTCTGAAAAGGAATAAATGAATAAAAGGAAACTTCTCCAAACCATTCAATTTGCTGAGCCATCTCCTTTCTTGGTCTCCTCTCTTTCACTTGCACTACCAATCCATAAGCTGATGATTCTAAGTAGGGCTGCCAACCAGTCCAATTCCCAACACCCCCTGCAATCTGGACTGCTTCTATCCCTTAAAAAGAAGTTTGACATGCAAAATCAGCTTGCAAAGCTTTATTCATTTATTTCTTCCCCAGCTGCCACAGTCAGTTGTTTGTTTATTCTGAATGCTCTTCAGTACCAGCACCTTCTCTTGCCAATGATCTCTGCATGAAAGATTTTGCATTACCAATATATTCTGTATATATGATAATTAAATAAGATGCTGGACCAATGTAACAATCTCCAGTCCAGAAATATTTCTAATATCAGAATTCACACCACATTAATGATAACACAACTTTTTTTTTTAACCTCGTGATTATTAGAATTGCTTTCCCAGCCTGCTGATGCGGAGGTATTGTATAAGCTGTTTGGTGAAGCAGCAGCTGTCCAAAGCTGGTCAATCAAACCTGGATCTTGTTGATCGATGGCTGAAAAAAGGACACAAAGAAGAATGATATTTCACTGATGAACCACACAGCAACTCAAAAATCACGAGGAAATTATCCTGGTTACCTGAACTATGTACTTGATTGAATTGAATTTCAACTCCTGGAAGCATCTCTGTTCCTGGGACCAATCCATTTGAAGATTGCTTTGGGTAGTTTGCATCTCTGGGCCTAGGTGATCCAGCAGTTACTATAGGAAAAGCTGTTTTGGAGTCTATTGTGCAAGCAGTACCTGGGTTACAGTTAAGCACATTAGTACATACTTTGAAAGCGACTTCATCTCCAATTATATCATCTACTACATCTTGCTTATTTCTCGATGTTGGCTTATGCCCTCCATCTGTGCTTTCTTGAATGTCACCTGAAAGATTTGCCAGTGTGCCCTGTGACTGACTAGATCTCAAAACCTTCCATTCAAGAGGCAGGAGGGATTGGTAAGAAGTTAAAGATAATATATTATCGGCAGAGCCACCTATCCGATACCTTGAGCGCTTTAACGGTTCCTCATCTGGGCTCAATAAAGTCTGTAGATCCCAATCTGTTATTTGCACAATTGGCTCTCTTATTGGCTTCCTTCCAGCATCAATGTGATCATTCTCCCTTGCAGCAGTATCCTCTTGGACATCTCCAGTATGCACAGGAGAAATTTCAGGCTGATCTCCTTCTACTAGAAAATCAAGGTTTTCTATGGCTGCATTTGATGTTGGATCCATTGTGAGGGCCAGATTCCTTCAATTCCAATTATCCTTCTGAATCCTAAGAACAGTAATTAAAAACAAACAAACAAACATATTTAGACACATTTATGTGATATTCACAATACCTTATATTTTTAAGTAAAAGCGAGGAAGTTTCTCCTACTGGATTTTCTTGCCAACCAATTACAAGGCAGTATGTGTGAAAATATACAAGAGGCACAGTTCCTCTCTTTTTGGCCCATTCCAATAAGATGCTGACCACTGTGCAAACTGTGGAACTCCCTTCCCAAAGAGGTTTGGGTTGGCCCCATCATTCTTGAGTTTTAGGGTGGCGGCACTGAGGGTTTTATAACATCATGCCTTTCATATGCATTCATCTTTGGGTTGTTGTTGTTAGTCGCGAAGTCATGTCCAACCCATCGCAACCCCATGGACAACATTCCTCCAGGCCTTCCTGTCCTCCACCATCCTCCGGAGTCCACTTAAGCTCACTTGACTGCTTCAGTGACTCCATCTAGCCACCTCATCCTGTGCTGTTCCCTTCTTCTTTTGCCATCTATTGTGGTGCTGCACCCTATTTCCAAAATGAGCCAGTTAGCTCATTCACTGTTCATGTTGCTGCGTTAATGATTTACAGAACAATCCTATGATTGTTGGGGGTGGGGGATGCTAAGAAATGAATGTTTCCAGGAAATATGCTAAGAATGCTGTTGCTAGAGAACAGTTCTACCTCCTAAAAAAAATAAATGAATGCTGTTACTTGGAAAGATCATTAAGCAAAGTGTCTAAATGGCATGCATGTTTGTTGGGTGTATGTTTTGAACTCATACTTAGGTAGCATCTAAAAACACATTAGTTATCATTATATGTCGCTAACTCAACCTAGTGAAACACTGTAAATTAGCAGAACAGTCATATTAAAGCACATTTCAAAAAGATGTAACTGTTTGTGTATATAGTAATTATTTCTCAATATACTTTAAAAGCAATTTTGAGGAGCATGCAATTACTATGTTGTTCAAGCTAGTTTGAATATGTGTTTGGGAAGTTAATATAAATTATGGAAAGTAGATTTGTTTTATGGCCAGTAAAGACATTTCAAGATGCAGAGCATATTTAACAGCTTTGAGGTATATTTTGATGTATAATATTCTGCAGAATAAATTAACACAAACATCAAGGTACTTTTTTAAAGCCTGCTTCACACTGAGGTCAACAGTGCTGAAGCAAAATAATCTGTGAATATTCATTTTTTCATTGGAAGTTATAATTAGAGGAGGCTCTAATAAGGACAAATAAGTATCTATTCTCCACTGGATTTTTATTCTGATCTATGAGCACAATTGCAGGCTGCACTCTTCATTAAACCCCCTGAGAATGTGCAGGTCCTGAAAAGACAGCTGGTTGTGCAGCAAGTGAGAAAGGAAAAACAGCAGGGATGAAGTCAAGGCAAAAGGAAGGGTGTTGAAGCAGGAAAGTGGGTCAGAGCAATCGAAATAATGGCTCAGGTCAAGGGAAGCACGGCTCTTGGACAGAAAACTCTTGTGCAGCCAATAATTGTCCCCAGATGATAGCAGGGTATCATTTGGACAGTATAGTCCAAATGGGTCTTTAAATTTGGCAACTACAGTTGGACCCTTTTCTTATGAGAAATCCCACCTGAGGTACAGTAGGATGGCTCTGAGAGATGTTCAGACTGGAAATATAACTGTTTTTGGAGAAGAAAAAGAAGCACTGAAACTTCTAGAATATGTTAGAATTGTGACTATCTGGGAAACATAAAGCTTTTCTGACTAAAATAAAATTTCAAAACCTAAGAAAAATTAGTGCCTGGGCATGAGAAAACTGTTACAAATGTGAGTCAGTGGAAATAGAAGAGTGAAAGGGGCAACACAACGATAACCTTCATGTTCACCCAATGCCTACCTTTGCTTTTTTGCAATCGGTACAATTTTTGCCTTCACAGCAAATTCAGTGCTAAACTCGACAATGGGGAGCTGCAGCTGCTGGTGGGTTTGTGGGGTGGGGGAAGCGAACCATGGCTCCCTGATCCCTGCAAGTTGCTTACCCCATTTTAAAAGGATGCTCAAATATATGGCCAGCTGCAGGTTGGACCGGTGATGCCCTGAATTCAGGTTTGTGTGATCGATGCTGCCTTGTATTGGGACTCTTTGGCCAGCCATACGAACAAAGGAAGCTGCTTTATGCCAAGCCACGACCTTGCCCTACTGAGCAGTGTTGCTGATACTCACTGCAGTATCCCTGCAAGGTTTCAGGCAGGATTCCTAGGCATACTTGGAGATACTGGCGACTGAGCCTGAGTCCTTCTGCATACATGATGCACCCTATGACTGAGCTGTTGCCCTCCAAACAAAAGCACAGTGTAGAACAGAAGCTTGTGGGTGTGGATCTGTGCTAAAACTTAAGGAAAGAGTGCTACCAGTGCATGAATAGCAGAGGACTTGGCTTTCCATCCAAGAACTGAACACAGTTCTTTCATGTAATATCTGCTGTCGTTCATACCTTGGCCCCTAGCTGTATACATTTCAGTAGCTTGATTTAGAAATAAGAATCTGCATCATCATTGCTAATTTTAAACAATTGAAAATCAATCTGCCAATGACTCAGAAGAAGAGTTTGCACAGCACAACAGTCTTTGCTGTAGTGCATCGTTTGCCCCAGGGCCTTACCCATGATCAGGCGCATTGTGAATCCTTGAACTTCCTTCCCCCTGGTCGTGCCATGAGAATACTGAGGGCACTGCGCATGAGCAAGTCTTTTCTCCCCTCCCTACACTCGCAGTAGCAGCAAAGAGTGGGACAGGGGAGCAAGGACTACTTCAGCCAGCTGATAATCCAGCCAGTTGAAGCTATCTCTGCTCCATGCCACCACCTCAGCTGGCGGCCAGGCCATCTTTTGCCATCTCCCTTGCCTGCTCCCAGGGCAGCTGATTTGGGCACAATGCATCCTCGGGGGCAGAAACCACTGAAGCCTGGTGGATAGTCGCTGCAGTTACCCCAGCTCCTCCACTCACTGTTGCCCCAGCAAGCAACAGAAGGGTTGCTGTGGAAGCAAAGAACTCTGACAGCCACTTCCAAAGGCCGCTTGAGTGCTCTGGGGCAGCTAGCAGCAGCCTGGCCCATAAGCGATCCTATGTATATTTGGACAGAAAGTCCTACAATTACCAGCATTCCCCAGCCAGCATGGGAAGTTGTAGGGCATTTTTTCCTTGTCTAAACAGGCATAGCATTGCATCCTTAAGTCCCTAACCCTTCCCCAATGCAAAGGGGTAAGTAATTCTGGAGCTGAATCCATAAGACAGATAACTGGAAGAAATGCTGTGGTTGCATCTGAAGCTTATTTTAAAAATGTTTATTCCCTTTAGCACACTTCAAAGGAGAGAGTGTGTGTATGTGTGATATATGGAGAGAGAAATTGTGGACAGTTCTCTTGGATACAAAGTCTATTAGATGAACCCAAATCTGCCAAGGGAAATACTGAACACTGTTCATGTACTTTCTTCAAATTAGGTTTTCAGTTTTGGATGGGTTTTCTATTGATTTCAGCAGAAAAAGTAATAAGGTCCTGGAACATATTTTCATCTTAACTTTTTAATGACTGCTTAGGACTTTTCTTCCTGCACTCCTTACCTTCTCTAATGTAGGGTATTTACATACGCATGCATTTTAAACAAGGAAGATAGGCAACTCATTTTGTCATTTCTTTCTCAAGAGAATGTGTTTTCCCTGGAAATAATTACTAGAATGAAAAAGGGACAATTTAAGAATGGTCTGGCTAGATTAATTTTGTTTAGAAGAATTCTCCAACTCAATGAATTAGCTGAAAATGTTAAATAAGGAAAATATCGGTACTAAACATTAAAAATATAACATGCAAGGTATTTTTAGAATTGGTTTTCAAGGCCAGTTTTCAATTTTACACTGTGTTGAACCGATTGAAATGGTTGTAGCAGTTAGTACCAGTGTTAAAGCTGAAAATGTAATGTTTCTCAATTGCATGATTGTTAGGGTGGACGGGTCTTATAAAACATATTATCCCTGTTCTAGCATCTGTATCTCTAACACGAAAGAGATTAACTGCAGGGACACCTCAAAGACTGAATGGTATATGGAAGCACGAGCTATTCTTCCTCACAAGGAACACACTATTCTGGGGGTCAGACTAGTTGGCCGCAAGGTCCCCTCTGACTTGGTCTGTTTCTATGTTTCTATTTTTACAGATTCAGGACACCTTTAGAAGTGCTAGTACTCAAAAGTAGTTCATTTGTAACTAATTATGCTAAGTTTGAGACAAAAGGGACAGAAAGAGAGCCCTCAGATTTATGCAATTATCATCCACAAACAAAGACATGTTTTCTGTTCTGACCAGAGACACCAAAATGTAATATTATCAAAGTCTTTAACTATGGTAACTAAAAATCCACAGGTATAAGGAGACACTAAAATGGCGTAGCTGACATCAGATTTGGCAAACCTTAAACTTGCCTAGAGTAATGCCAAACAAAAACTTAGGACAAAAAAGTGATGTATCAAACATGCGTCCTAGTACTTTCTCATGCAGAAGTGAGATATGGATTACCTCCCGCTTGAAAGTGGCAACCACCCAATCGTTTTTCTGTTGATACTACATTCCTAGCAATGTAAGACATGCACACACTGGTCCAGGCCAACTTATTAGACACCTGGACTCTTATTCCATATACTTATTCCTATATTTAGTCCCTTTTTAAGGACTAAAGGTCCTTAAGGTCTAATGGAGGAGGGAAAAATCAGAGACACTGCTCCCAAACCCCTGTCTGCCAGTCTCTTGAAGATACTTAGGCTCTGCTGAAAAAAACAAGGCATCTCTGTCACCACCCATGAAATGGGGAAAAACAAACCAAGGACAATTGCTTTGAAATGCTAAAATGCTGACAAAGGAACATCCCCACCTACCTTCTGTGGCTCAGCTGCTCCTTGGGTCACTTCCTAGTTATGTAGCTTCTGTAGAAACTCTAGGAAGTCTTGCAGGAGCCACAGAGCCTTCCAAGGGCAACACCCAGATGATTGTCTCAAGGACAGTCCAACAGACTGACCCCTCTCCTTGGCACCTGCTGCTCACACCCTCTGTGGTCACCAGGGTACAGAGTGAAGCATGACTTTGCACACTCTTAAAAATAAGGGAAAGAAAGCAATGGAGCAAGGAAGGGGAACATGTGTAGTGCATGCATTAAAAGAAATACTGATTACAGAAAAGGAGGCAGGATATAAATTATACACTGAGATATACTAAAATTTTAGAAATGAGAAGAGTAGATGAGATACCTAACATTAAAGAACCAAAATGATCACCTGATTAAAGTTAAATGCAGGTTGAGTGGGATAGAAAAAATATTGGTTATAAACATACCTAGTGTTTTTACTGCAGGATCGATGGGAGCAAGATTAAAGCTCCTGCCTCACACCCCTGTGTATGTAGAGCTCCATGTATATGTGTGTGGCCCCTGGTAACCAATTGAAACCAAATAAGATAATTAAGATTGAAAAGGCTATGCATCTTTGAGCTACTATATGGAATCCTGTATGAATCTCTGTATGGAATATAGTCAAAGTGGTGGACAGAGTATAAAAGTTTTAAATAAATAAATAAGCATTTAATGGTGCAAATTTAGGGACTGGACAGTATAGGAGGGGGAATTTACACAGAAGTAGTGACTACTCCAGAAGAACTGCAAAAAGGTGGGGGGGGGGGCGTCAATAGCTTCTCTTTCTGGACCTGCTGGAGATACACTGAACAAGAGGACAACACTGACAAGCTTCAGCTCAGCACCTGAAAACAAGAGGATAACATTGCCAAATGGGAGATATTTCTACTCCTTTTTATTCCTCCTCCTTTTTAGTGCTTCTGCATTGCTTAGATGTTGCAATGTATGGCTGTGAAAGTTGGACCATAAGGAAGGCTGAGCACTGAAGAATTGAGCCGTTGAATTGTAGTGCTGGAGAAGACCCCTGCGAGTCCCTTGGACTGCAAGGTGACCAAACCAGTCAGTCCTAGAGGAGAGCAACCCTGACTGCTCTTTAACGGCCAGATACTGAAGATGAAACTCAAATACTTTGGCCACCTAATGAGAAGGAAGGACTCACTGGAGAAGAGCCTAATGCTGGGAACAAATGAAGGCAAAAGAAGGGGACAGCAGAGGATGAGGTGACTAGATGGAGTCACTGAAGCAGTCGGCATGAGCTTAAGTGGGCTCCAGGGGATGGTGGAGGACAGGAAGGCCTGGAGGAATGTTGTCCATGGGGTCGCGATGGGTCCGACACAACTTCACGGCTAACAACAACAATTGCTTCGATGGGGTTTTTCCTTTGTATTACTATTGTTTTCTCCCATCTCCATCACAACTATGCACAAATTATCCTATATGTAGTCTTCTTCTCTCAATTTCCCTATATGTTACCTATCTGGCTTAGTTGCTCCTTTTGGCAGTTGAAACATACATAGTAATTGACAAGACTATACTACAAACATATGACAGAGATTTTCATGCTACCAGTTGCACAAATTTCAAGATTCCCCCATGTTTTTTTTAATTCAGTGTGTACATTATTTGCACAAGTGACACAACCCATATATGAACAAAATATTTCCAGTTTTAAGGAAAACTCAACTGCGGTCTATTGCTGCTTATCAGAACAAAAACACTGCAGAATCCTTTTGGCTGGAAATAAGGGGATTTTCAGTGTTGCATGATGTTGTTCATGGCCAGGCACTGAACATTCAGGGTGGTACCACAGGCACTGTGCCTCATTGTGACTTAAAGATGCCACAATGAGATGCATCATGTTAGGCAAACCCAGTCAATAGCTTGCTTAAGACCTTCTAGTAAGCTCATTATAGAAATAAGTATTGAACCACAGAGTATCTCATCTTCTAAGCCTCTCAAAGTGTAATTGTCCTAAAATGTCATGGTGAGAGCACAGGCATGTTCAGAGCCCCAGGTTATCAACCACTGAGATGGAGCTCCAACCACCAAGCCTGTGCCCCACCCCCACTGGCAGGGGGTGCAAAGAAAACTGTGCCACCTGCCAGTCCCAGGACTGCGACTTGGAAAATGCCTATCTAGATGAAATGCAGGAGAAGAGGCGCTACAGCAGCGAGCCTTGCTACCACTGTCCCTTGCTCCGTCCACTGGATGCACATACATTTCAGAGTTTGGAGACTCACATGAAGCCAGAGCAGAAGGCATTTGATTGCAGCCTTAGCCACACTGTTTCAGCTGGTAAGACCAGCAGTTAAATTAACACCATTGCTAGTTAATGCTGTCAGGACAGCTAATCTGAGGGTGGAAATGTAGACATGGATTACTCTTAATGGGTCAGAATTAATATTTTCTGTTCCTGCATTCCAATACACAGGGGAATCATGAGAAGAGAAAAGTAACAGGCAGTACCAAGACAAAATTCTCAATCATATGTCAAACATAACTAAAGAAGAAATGAGACTAGAGGATTAAAGGGTGATTTCTTTTCAATGAAAAAAGTTGCAAGAGTTTCAGCAATTCTTTTGAGGGACAGAATGGAAGGCTTGGTGTAAGAACAATGTTGAAGTGAACAGAGAGAACATGACCTGAATGATGAGTGACAGTTATGAAGTGAAAAATTAAGATCCAAGGAAGTAGCACAAAAGAGAAAATGAAAGGAAAGGAATCAGAAGTCCTATCAGTCTGAATGTTAAAATCTCCAAGGATGAGTATAACTGAACTCAGGAGAACAAGCAAAGCTGAGAATCAAAGTCATAAAGAAGAGGTGCCAGCATCAGAGAAGAGGAATAAAAATGGAAAGAGTGCACCATTCTATATTTGGTGATTTGATGTGCTGAACTACAGAGTGAAGGAGTGTAGATTCTATCACAAAAAAAAGAGTGTAGATACAATCACATGATAGATTTTACTTCCCCTCTTAACTGTTAGATAGGAAGCTTAGATTTTAATACCTGCAACCCTATCATATAATGAAATTACTTTTTTCTAGCTGTGTAGCCATGGGTGTGGGCAGGAAATAACAGTAAAATCAGGGCTGAAATAAAAAAAATAAAATAAACTTCACCTATTCACTAAAGGGAAAAATAAAAATTGGACTATCAGCTGCAACTATGTAGCAAAAAGAAGAAAATACATAACTGCTAGATACATCTTGAACATAGGTTAAAAATTAAGCCTTAAGAAATCAGTTCTAAGGGATACAGTGGGGCTTATTCCCATGAAAGAATGCATAGGGTTACAGCATTGGATTCTGTTTAAAATCTCCCACTTAATAAATATTTCAACATAGGAAACATTTAGGCACTCTAACAATATGATGTTCTATTTTCCTTCCTCAGGTTTTGAAAGATAAGTGACACATCATTACTAGAACTGTTACACCCGATAGCAGCAAATTAATTATGTGAAAAATTTTAATGGGCAAATTGCTGCACAGACAACAATTTAAGCACACCCTTAAACAAGCACATTTGCCAAATTTCACTTAATACTTACCAGAAATGCAGGAGCCTTGAACCTTCAGAGAATGGCCATTCAACACAGCTATTTAATCTTTATTGCAGTAAAATGTCTCAGTTGCAGCAGATGTTGATGAGGCCATCTGGAAGAAGTAGCGACAGGACAAATAAGTAAAATGTAGTTCTTTTTTACTGCTCTCTGAAGAGCCTTAGCTAAAATGTCCTTCTAATTTAAAAGCATCTGGAGCTATTTATCACAAACAGTTTAGAAATGCTACTGGCTGTTATGGGAAAATACAGAACAAAATAAACTACAAATGGTTGTAGAGCCCACCTCAGTGAATATAGGTCCTAAGTTAACTGTGGTTTTTGGTTTTTGTTTTGTTCCTTCTTGACTTATCAGCATGCTGAATACTACAATAGTTATTATAAACTAGCAAAGCAACTGACACACTTACTGAAGCAAGCAATCTATAAAGGTTCAGGGAACAGAGAGAAAAGAATCCATGTTTGCACTTTGCGCACATTGATATTTGATATTGGCTGCATGCTGTATGTTTGTGAAATCCTTTCCCATTTGTTGAGAGGCAAAACTGTACACAAATGGTATGCATGTTGCAGACATGAAGGAAATTGTTCCGGTAAATTTATGAATGAGTCCATAGGAAGGAGAGGACGTGGTAAAAGCCATAATGAGGGGAAAGTGAGAAGTGTAGCAGAATGAAATAAGAAATGAAAGGAGCAACAAACAGATACTAAAGTATGGTGACATATTTGGTAGATACAAAGTTAGTCTTGGTTCTTGTTTCATGCCATTAAGTTGTCTCTGACTTCTAACAACTCTATGCGTGAATGCCCCTCTGTCCTCACCAACCTTTTCAGTTATTGGAAACACAGGGCTGTAGCTTGTTTTATGGAATTATGAAAGGCCTAAGGAAGACCTTTTTATTTAAACAATATTTAAACAATATTTTAAATGTTAATTACTGTTTTTAATTTATTGGTTTTAAATTATTGCCGAGATGCTCCAAAATTTTTAATGTTATTTGATGTTTGTTTATTCTTCCTTGTAAGCCGCCCCGAGGCTTTCTGCGATGGGGACGGCATAAAAATGTTATAAATAAATTTCTCCATTGGGTCGTCTTCATCTTATTCTGTGTTTGACTTTCCCTAGCATTGTAGTCCTACCTGGTGAAACTTTCCCTTCTCATGATGTGCCTAAAGTATGACAGCATCTGTCTTGTTATTTTTGTTTCTAGGGAAAGTTCTGGTTTTTTTTTTTTTATTATTATTATTATTATTATTATTATAACATTTCTATGCCGCCCCTTGCCGAAACCTCGGGGCGGCTTACAACACGATAAAATACAATGAAATACAATAGCACATAATAAATTACCATTAAATACAAAATACAAAAAATACATTGATTTACAAATATAAGATTAAAATTATCAGTATAAATTAAGTAAATAAAAATATAGGAGGAGAAAGAGAAGGAAGAAGAAGTTGCCCTGGCCAGATCATATGTTTTAACAATTCAAATGATGTTTAAATAAAAAGGTCTTTACCTGGCGCCGAAAAACCAGTAACGACGGTGCCAGGCGGACCTCTTTGGGGAGTGAATTCCATAGGTTGGGTGCCACCGCAGAGAAAGCCCTCTTCCGAGTACTTACTCTCCTAATTTCTTTCATGGAGGGTTCCCGGAGAAGGGACTCTCCCGCAGATCTCAAAGGGCGGTCGGGCATATATGGACGTAAGCGCTCGTTCAGGTAGCCAGGACCCAAGCCGTTTAGGGCTTTGTAGGTCATAATCAACACCTTGAATTGGGCCCGGGCTTCAATGGGAAGCCAGTGAAGCTGACGGAGGACTGGAGTCATGTGAGCATAACGCCCCGTCCCCGTCAGCAACCTGGCAGCTCTATTTTGCACCAATTGAAGTGTTCGGACTGTCTTCAGGGGAAGCCCCCCCAAAGCGCATTACAGAAGTCTAGGCGGGAAGTCACCAGCGCGTGTGTCACCGTCGCCAGGCAGTCGTACTCCAGGTAGGGGCGCAGCTGATTAATCAGCCGAAGCTGAAGGAAGGCGTTCCTCGCCACCGCTGTCACCTGAGCTTCCAAAGAAAGCTCTGGGTCAAGGAGTACTCCTAGGCTGCGGACCTTATCCCTAAGAGGGAGTGTTGCACCATTCAGGACCAGGTCAAATCCACCCTCTCCGAAACCCAATCCGCCAACCAACAGGACCTCCGTCTTGTCTGGGTTGAGTTTCAGTTTATTTGCCCTCATCCATTCCCTTACCTCAGCCAAGCACCGGTTCAGCACAGCCACTGCCTCACCTGGATTAGTGGAAAACGAGAGGTAAAGCTGGGTATCATCAGCGTATTGATGATTCCGCAGCCCACACCTCCTGATGACCTCTCCCAGCGGTTTCATATAGATGTTAAATAGCAGAGGGGATAGAATGGAGCCCTGTGGTACTCCATGGCATAGCTAATTGGATCTAGGAACTTGTTGTTCATCTTTCTGTGAGTCCAGAGTATTCACAAAGCTTTCCTCCAGCACTATGTGTGAACACATCTGTTTTCTGTATTTGGTCTTTCCATTCATATTTGATATTTTATGCTGATTCTGTTCTATCTGCTAAAAGATTTCTGTAATTTGGCTTTGGCTTTGATTGATTGTCGATTGGGTTCTGAATGGTGTTAGTCACCTTGAGTGCCACTTTGGTAAGTGGAAATATAGAATATAAACACTTCAAATAAATACAGGCTGGGCTAAAAGCTTGTGGGGACACACCTGGGAATAAACTCCACTGTACCCAATGACTTTCCTTATGAGCCTTTGTGGCTCTGTAGTAAGGAGCTGCCTAATTCCATGGCGTACATTTTGCCCATCTAGCATAATAATGAGCACTAACATGAGCTGCAGCCCTCCCACTATGTTTGAACACATCTGTTTTCTTCCTGTCAGCTTTCTGCATGCCCAGCTTTCACACCAATATATAGTATTCAGGAAGACAATAGTGTGGACAATCTTGGCCTTGAACTGTAAAGGCATTTCATGGCAGACCATGATCTCCCTAGAGGCATCCTTCATTGGTGCCTTTCCAAGCCTCAGTCTTGTAATTTCGTGGCTGCGGTCTCAATTGGAATTGATGGTTGAGCCAGATATTGAGAGCTGTGAAAGCGTTTTAAGAAAAGGAAGAAACTTACACTTATAAACCAATAAAGTTTATAAACCTTTATAACCTATAAGGCCCTAAACGGCTTCGGACCAGGTCCATGTCTCCTTCCTTATATGCCCTTGTGCCCTTAAGAGGGCAGGAGAAGCTTTGCTCCAGGAACCCTCCCTGAAGGAGCTAAAGAGGGTGTCTGCCTGGAGGGAGGCCTTCTCTGTGGTGGCATCCAGATTGTGGAATGCGCTCCCCAGAGAGGACCACCTGGTGCCGACTTTATACTCTTTTCAGCACCAGGTAAAAACCTTTTTATTCACCCATCATTTTAAGGGATTTTAAATGGTTTTTAACATCAACAGTCACATATTGTTTTTGTTGGAGTTATGAAAGTTATTTATTGTTTGTTATTTATTGTAATTATTACTGTTTGTATTGTAATTATCATTACTGTAGTTATAATTGTCTTAAATATATTATTGTTATTGTAATTTTTATTGTCTTGATCACTGTAAGCGTTTTGGGACATTTTTTCATGTAGGACAGGGAAGAAATATTTTAAATAAATAAAGACTTCTCAAGACTTCATTTTCTATAGTGTGTATACATTTTCTTTTCTGCCTCACTGTTACCTCAAAGATTTTTTCAAGATTTTTAACCATTTAAAAACCCCATGGGGTTGCAATGGGTCAGTCATGACTTCACAACTAACAACAACAACTGATTTATCAAAGGAAATGCTGGGATAAGTGCAGATACTTATCACCTTTTTACATATCACCTTTTACTGTCTGAAAAACTCTCCAGCATAAGGGAATAAAAACAGGAAAACTACAAGATGAATAATGCAAGATTTCAAATTGCATGAGACTCTTCAATTAGGGAGACGGAAATGGAGATATTCTCAACTGTAAACACTGTATTGTTATATTTACAATGCAACTTTTTAATCATTTTAAATGAGTAGTGGCCTTATCGCACAGTTTTTGATTAGTTGTAATGGCTTTGCAATTTGTATTATTTTAGACATACTTGAAAAACTAGATGTTTCACGAATATTTAACTCTTCTACTCACATTCTAGAAATTCTGGATTTGAGCCCCTGCAGGTTCTTACACGGGACCCTTTCCATGTCAAGTACTTCCACCACTTGTGTAGGAGTGATCTGTGGTTACCTGAATTGAGTGGAAATGCTCATTTTGGAAGGAAGGAGGCAAGCTGGTGGGGCTTGCACGGGGAGTGCTGCTGACACGCCTCCTTACAGAAATAAGTGTTCTAGCTCATTCTCGGGCTTCCTGTAGGGAGCATGAAAGCTCTGTTGCATTTTGCCTCCACACTAGGATTGGTAGTAGCCATCACTTAACACAAGAGAATTGCTGGGGAGTGGAGAAACTGATGGGGTGTAGGGTCCTTGGTGGATTCAGTCTTTTGTTTTCCTGCTGTGAATTGTGCTGCAAAAAGTATGTCTTAATTTGGGGTGTTAAGGTCTCAGATTTTGGAAAATGTGAAAAAGGTTCCTGGATATTCAAACTCATTGATAGGAATCCCCTCCTCCTTTATTTAGCAAACGAGAGGGGATGGTGGGAGTCTCATTTGAAGGACCACATCTGACCACACATTTCCCATCAAGTCATTAAATACTGGGGGTGAGGTTGTGTACTATGCTTATGTAAAGATTCTGTCAGATACAGCTTAACAAGCTGAGATCTCCTTGAAGTTAAGAAGAAAAGCAATAGTATGCAATTTGTGTATGTGCGTTTTCCTAAACTCAAAATTTAATATTCTAGATAAGATTTTTCCAAAGATGGACTACAAGGTTTGTCTTCCTTATTTATTCTAGCCACTGAGTGAAATATATTCTTCTCTTCATCTATAAGAATTTATATACTCCAAATTACATATTAAAATAATACAATTATTAGGCCAACTGAAAGGTCACAAAATAGTGTGCAAAATTTTGAGTTCTCCAGAACTCTTCATCATAGTAGGTGGTAAAACAAGGAGTGGGGAGGTACAAAGGAGAAAAAGTGGCTGATAGACTTTGGAAATTCCAAAAATTGGACTTGGGTATCTTTGCTATGTGTGTGTGCGAGAGGACTACCTATCCAGATATAGTTGAGTACCAGCCTTCTTCTGTTCTGTCTGAGGTAGACTTTGGTGCCTCTTGAAAAGCTGCAACAACAGAAGCTGACTTAAAGCATAATGCCTGCCATACTTCCAAGAGTGCATGGCACATCATTTAGAATGGCCGGAAGGAGAAAAGACTACCATAGTTCTAGATGTTTGTGAGGAGGTTAAAGTTGAGAAAATGTTTCTTTAAAAATTTCATTGAAATAGGTGAAGGTTAATTAGATAATCTGATAGCTCAATTCCTTATGTAACACAAACTGAACAATGTGATAGATTGAATAATTCTCAGTATGTATCAATTAATATTTAAATGCTGAAACTTTCTCCAACAAAGCAGCATGCATGTGGGGTGGGGCGGAATTTACCAAGAAAAAGATAAGTCTGGATTTGGGCTTGGGTTTTAGAATCCTGCAGCCTATAAAATCATTATCCCAGTTACAGTACCTAAGGCAGCCAGCTAAGCAGATTCATACAGCTTTTTATGCTTCCTTCTTTGAAGATGTGAATGGAAGTGGGTTATAGATTCACTTTAATGAAAGTTTAAAAATAGAAGTTTAAAAAAAAGGATATGAACATGTATTGAGGTTAAAAAGCTTCATTTTCTAAATATCACTGTATAGTCTACAGATGTAACCACTCTATAAGTAAGAGAAAAATTAGGTACTCGTTGCTAAGCAATTTGAAGCACTTGTCCTTTAAACAGAATGCATAATCTGTATTTGGTTGGAATATTTATGCAGGAGGTCACAATGCCCTTGACTGTTGCATGTTTATTTTCTTCATTTTGACTTAAATTCATCAGCAAGAACATTAAAAAACATATTTAAGCTCCCCTGTGCACTCTGTTAGTGCCTTTGTACAGCCAGCTGGAGAGCTATATAACTCTTTTGGTGCCTCTTCCTTTATGGATTTAAATCTGTTTTACTTTCAACAATATCTGAAACATTTATTGCTACACTCTGAGGCTGTAACCCTCTACACAAAGGGTGGGCAACATGCAGCCCGTGGGCAGCTTATGAGCACTGCCACCCTCAGATTTGCTGCTAAGGAGGTGACAGTGGCAAAACAAGTACCAGTTTGCCATCAAACTTTGCCTGCAAACCATGATGGTGGCCTAGAAGTCTGCACAACAACAGCCCTGTGAGGCAGTTTGGGCTGAGAGTCTGTGACCAGCCCAGAGTCACAGATTCTGGCTCCATGGCTGAGTGGGGACTAGCTCCATGGGGGGACTCAGCTCCATGGCTGAGTGGGGACTAGAACCCAGATCACCTGAGTCCCAGACCCGCACTCTTAACCACTAAATCACACTGGCTTTTATAGTGATGGACCTTGTAGCAGAAGCATGTGTATTCAATTCAGGCATATGTTATTCAATTCTATGTCTACCTCCCTACTTGAAAGGATGGATGGATATGCTCTAAGTTGCTTTCTGGCAAGGTTAACTATTGATATAGCACTATTACGGTGGTCTAGGAACCCTCCAGTACACAGCCGAACATAGGAAGTTTCCTTATACCAAGTCTAGTCCTCCGGTTCACCAAGTCTAAACGGAGTGGGTTTCCTAAGCTAAACCATAGTTTGGTTTAATGCACAAAACCAAACTTGCCCAGAAACCAGGACCTGGAATCACAATTTAAAGGTGGTTTGCAAATCACAGTTCGTGCTAAATGTGGTTGCGATTATATTTGAATTCACATCTCTAAAAAAAATCCATGCCTGGGTTACTGCTCAGCTTCAAGAGGTTGCTGTATCACAGGGATAGCAGGGAACACATAAACATTTAAAGCTGACTCTTGAGCAGATGGAAGCCAAAACAGACAAGCACCACTAAACTATAGCTGTTGTAGCTCTGAAAGCTTGCTCTCTGGTGTGGGTTCTTCATTATGAGCAGCATGAATCATTGATTCATGTTAACTTTTTACTGATGCTGTTAACCATGCTTTAGATTCCTGGTCCTGATAGGCAGATTTTAAAATATATATTCTTGTAGAAAAGAAATGCTGCAGGTGAGAGCAATTCCATGGTTCCAGAATAATGTCCAAGGGACCATGAAATTCATCAGAGTTGGACAGTGCCATAACCTGGAAGAGGAATCTGAGCTATCTGCATGCCCATCTACCCATTGTAGTCTCCACAGAAAGAGCTGTGCCTATTTTCCAATGTCTGTAAGGGGGCATTCAAGTGGGCTGGGAGAGGAGAAGAGAAGGCCAGATCACTAAGGATCTCCTTTAGATGGGTTTAGACCCAAAGGGAGTTGAACATTTCTTCCCTTGCTCTTCCTGCCCTGCTGGCAGAAGCCCCACCAGGGCACTGGATACCAGGCAGCTGTGGGCAAACAGTCCATAGCATTTTGTCCTGAATTAGTTTGTACCTTGTTGCTAATAAGCAAACAGCCCCATAGAAAGGAATGCAGACAATCCCTTTTACTGTAATAAGCTTTGGCATCAACACCACTGCAGAAGGTTTACTAGAATAGTTCAGTTGGTGCTAATGGATTATTCCTGTGAACTAATCAGGGCTGAAAATAGTAATAAGCTCATCAAAATTGTATCTCATCAGTGATTTGTTAGATTGTTTGCTACTTGCTTGGGACAGGCCTGCTAATCCCTTTTCTTTAATGACCAGCCTGAATGTTGCACTCATTGCAATCAGAAGGAGGCAGACAAATAAACTTAAAGCCACACAGAAAGCTACATGAAATTGTAAAGACCTCATAGATTATAGGCCAACATAACATTCAATACAGCCCAAAATCTGACAGAAACAGAATGTGGATGCAGCCAAAGAGGAGTCATTGCTTTTTAGTGAATATTTTTCATTAAAGTCACTAGTAAAATACTGATTTTTAATGGCACTTGGATAGCACCTGGAAACCATAAGTTTTATCATCATCAAACCCAGTTTCAAGAGAAAACAACCAAACAAAGAAACTTCCCTAATAATTATTTTGTGATCTCTTTGGAGATCAAAATGAGAAAGGATTAATGTTTAACTTAATGACTATGACATATATATCTAGATATACATATTAGAAGTTGTGATATTATGACCAAACTATGAACAGGTTTGCAGCATTTGAACAAATAAATGCTAAACATTTAGCTATGCACGTTTCTCCTGTCCATCAGTGTTTTGTCTTTCCTGCTACTTTGTTCCCATCCTCGGGAAGTGCGCCTCCCCCGCGGGTCTGGACAAGAGGGACTTGACCTACATGTCACTCACAAAGCTCCGAGGAAAACCCAGCAGGCAAATGAAAGCTTTAACACGCAAACTTTAAAAGGCGGAGGAGGAGGAGGAAGACAAGTGGGGGATGGGACCAGACCCGCTTTATTTAATATTTACCAAATGTCTCAACTGTATGCCTATCTTATTTTCAAACTGATTTTTGAGGGTGTAACAACAGTCTTGCAAGCTACAATTCTTGAACCGCTGGGGTGATTTTGGGCTACTTTTTCCTGTTTAATGAAAAATACAAAATGCAAGGAGCCACCTTGTGGATAATGTGGTGATCTGACCCACACAGCCTTTCCATATCATTGTTACATCAAATTCAATCAGGAAGCAAAACTAAACAATAACGACCACCACCACCACCACCAGGTCCCCCGCAACCAGATAGGCAATGGTTCGCCAGGCACAAAATAAATCCTGGCAAAATCGTCCCCCCTGCTCGTTGCGGCCGGGCTGCAGCGGCTGGCGTCTCCCGCACCTGGTGGGCTGCGAGCCGCTCTGTTCCCCCGCACCCTTCGCTCCTGCGCCATAATTGCTGCTGGACGCCGGGGGTCACCTACCTGCGTCGCCCCCGCCTCCCGGGAAGCCGCTGCGGGAACCCAGGCCCGCCCACGGATGGCGTCTTCCTCCGTCAGCCCCGATCACGCCGCAGAACGAGCGCGGCTGAGCGTGCCAGTCCCCAGCGAAAACCCGGCGTCCGTTTATTGGCAAGTACGCGCACAGGGAGCCGCGGCTTGCCTCCGCGTAAAAGCCGGATGGCAGGGGCTTGTGCTGGCGGTTCCCCGCCTCCCCGCCCGTCTCCGTTTTTAACTCCAGGAGGCGGCTGCTAGCGCTTCCCGCGCCCGCGAGACTCGCACTCCCCCGCCGCGCTGCCTCCTCCCGCCCCATCTTGATGCGCTGCCGCACCGCCGAGCATTGCAGGGACGAGGCAGGACCAGAGGGGGCTGCCTGTCTGCCGCAGGCCACGGCCGGCCGGGCGTGCTTCCTTCAGCATCGGGGTCACGTTCCCCGCCTCCTCGCCCGCCTCAGCTCGGCGGCTGGAAGGCAGCGCCGAGGCGCGAGGCAGCCATAGGGTGGGGATGGCGCGGGGCCGAGGCAACCTTTTTCGTTTGGCTCTTTCTTCAGAGCTCGACGCTGCGGCTGAGAACCACCGGCTGCTCCCACCGCCCGCCTTCCCGTCTGAAAAGAAGGCGGCCAAGCCGCCCTAGAGGTGCTCCTGTCCGGCAAGATCGCCCTTCTCTCCTGTCCACTTGCTTCTGCAGGATGGACACCCTCATAAGGCTGCCAAGCACAAAAAGAAAAGGCTCCCAAGAGGACCAGTTGCGCGTGCGGACCCGCGTATAAACGATGCTTCCAATGCGTTTTAGAAACGGTTACTCAGAATGCACAGAATTATCGCTGCCCATTTATTTCCTGGGTCCGTAGTGAGTTGAGATTATTTGAATATATAAGTAGTGAGTTGTGATTATTTGAATATATAAAATCCTTACCCCGACCTCTAAAATTAGCATATGGAATCTATGCTCAGCATCATTTTGTGACTGGTCCATCTGATCCATCTTCCCACCTGGCCAGTAACCGAGGTGATGAGGTGCCCTTTTTTCTTGCCCTTGACAGAATGAGGGATTTGGATTCGCCTTCACTCTCCTCATCACCTCTCCAAAATATCAATACAGCGGTACCTTGGCTCACGAACTTAATCCATTCCAGGATTCTGGTCATGACCCAAATTGGTCATGAGCCAGGTTAAATTTTCCCATAAGGTTCAACGTAAATAAGGTTAATCCATTCTGTAACTATTTTTTTAATCAGAAATATGTGAAGCAAAGTGACAAAGAACAAAGATTGCGGCCATCTCCCTCCCTCCACATTGAGCATGAGTGCGGCCATCTCTCTGCCCCCCCAGCACAACCGTGATTGTGCTCGTCATCCCTGCATGTGCCATCATCCCGACGCACTGGTGGGGGGGAGAGATGGGCGCAATCATGCTGGGAGGGGGAGATGGCCAAGATCGCGGTTGCGCTTGTGCAGGAAAGACGGACACAATCACAGGCGTGCTCGTGCATCTCCCCACCACCACCTCCAGCACAATCATGGTCATCTTCCCACTTAAGGGGGTGGGGAGATGGCCATGATCGCGGTCACCACCCAATGCGGAGTTCATGACCTGAGTCAAATTCTTTATGAAATTTTGGTTCGTGACCCGATTTGGTCGTGAAATGAGGCATTTGTGAGCCAAGGTACCACTGTATATTAATTAGATGATGGCAGAAGATACAGCTTATTTATTTTTAGCCAAGCACATACAGGGCTGACTTGTTCTACTGTATGATGCAGATTCCTGGCTCCTTGCAGCCACCCCTTTTCTGAACCAGAGGACGGTCCCCTTGCAGGCTCCGGGAAGGGGAGCAGAAGGCCGGAGAGGAGGGTGCAGGATGGCTGGCTGGGAGAGGGCTGCGAGGAGGGAGGTAAGGGGTGCTTTCCATAGGCCAAGGAGAGGGGAGGCAAGGGACGGCCAAGCAGGGCACCTCCTGCCTCCCCCCTCCACGTCCACCCCTGGGCTCGGTGAGACTTCTGGGCTTGGCCCACAGCCCAGGGATGTGGCTCATACTGTATTTTTGCGGTTAAAAAAAATACTACATATTTATTTATTTAAAACTTTTATATGCTGTCCTTTATGTATAACATAAAGTTATGGTAAAGAATAGATTAACCTTATTTACATTGAACCTTATGGGGAAATTTGACTTGGCTCCCGACCAATTTGGGTCACAACCAGAATCGTGGAACGGATTAAGTTTGTGAGCTGAGGTACCACTGTACTTTGGTACGAGGCAGAAAATCTAAATTGGCATCATCTGAAGGATGAAGGAAATGTTCTATGACAGCCTAGTTGAATTAAATGGGAACTCCACAAGATCACAGGAGTGGTTAGTCTTCCAGTTAGCCTCCCACTCTGTTCATCCTAACCCTTAATGACACTCAACACTTCTTACTGGGGTCTACTTCCGTTCATGTCAATTAATTCTGTCTTTTTCCCAGCATTTCTCTACAGCATTGTGTGCAAATTATAACGTGCTGGAAAACTTGAAATAGAGCAACCAGGGAAGGCAGGAATCATGGACTTTGTGCCACCTGGAGGGTCACATCAAGAAAGGACTAGAAGTTGTGAGGTATAAATCATTCCTTCTATTTGTGAAAGTGAATGCGGCTTCTGAAGGAGTTAGAACAGCTTCATCCATGAATGCTTTTTAAAAAAACAATAAAAAAGGGAAAAGAGATGAAATAAAGAATCCCAAACCCTCCCAGTGAAGACCATGGCCAAGTGTTGGACTGAGTGTTGGAAGGAGGAGAAAACATCATTTTGTTTCAGTGCCCCACTTGTAAGAAATTTAAAGGCATTAAAAAATGTAACTTACATTAGGTGTCCCCTCCAGACATTTCCATTCTCAAATGAATAATAGAAGGAAACATAGTCCTTGTTAACGTTTCTATGATTTTACTCCACTTGAAGCTTTTAAACCTATGGTTTTTGTCTCACATTTTATTATCCTTTAAATGTTAGGTTTTATGTGATTCCATAAAAATAAAGGTTCTCCACTTACTTCACTGGCAATTGTACAGATATGGATAAATCACAAGTTTTCTGGGTGGCTCAAGACAGCAGGTGGGAAAACTGTCTCATTGCTTATTACTTGTTGCCAGGTTTTATTATGCTTTGAGAAAATAGAGCCAGTTTCCTCTTAAATGATTTATTTAATTGATAGTCTCTCATTGGGTGAGAGAGCCTAATAATAAATAAAATTGCTATTCCTGATCAGCTATATCCAAATTTGTACATAAAGAATATTTGGCTTGGGCCATCCTATGTCTTTTCCTCTTTGGTTGATTGCAATTAAATGAAGCGAGGAAGATTATTAACAATGGCTACTAGTCATGAAGGCCATATATCGCCTCCAAACATCAATTGCTTGTGAAGAGCTGAACTCCATTTCTCCTTGTGGGCATCCAAATGCACAATGTTGGATAGATCCAGTATGGTTTGGAACATGAGAAGTATGATTTGCCACTCGATAGGACAGATTATGTTACATGACTATGGAGAACCACAGAGCTTGCCTGCTTTTTCAGGTGATGTCTGTCTGCACTTTATGGTCAGCAAGAGAGGCCCTTCTCACTTGACCACACGTGAGGGCAGTTAGATGTGCAAACACATGAGAGGCCCTTTTCCTGAACTAGCCACACATGTCTGGAATGAGTTGTTATGAGCAATCTGCCAGGTCCCATCACTGTGAACTTACAGGAAGCTCTGAGAATGTGTTACTTTACTTTCAGTGTGTTTTATATGATTCAGTCAGAGCTGCAATTTTGTGCTGTGGATTTTGTCTTTTGCTTGTGTTTGCTTTTTTTTAAAAGAATGTTTGCAGTTTTAATTACCACATTGGTTTTATTATGTACATTTAATATTGTATTCTACACCATGGGAGGACTCCTGTCCTGAGAGGCAGCTAAGAAACTTTTGAAATAAAATAAGAAACAGTCCTAAATGTCTGAAAACTATAACCTTTTTATCTTGTCAACTGATTCTAAATGGAAAGTGAAGACAGAATGGTATTAAATATATTAAAAGCTGGATCTAATCTGCTAGCAAATTTAATTGTGAATTTTGCACACAACATCCCAAATACTTTGGCAGTTATCATGCCATTAAATCTAGTATTATAGCATTTGCAAGGTCCATAGAATAATGCTTTTATCAGAATTACTCAATATTCAGCATGAGCTTCTGAGGTAAACTTTTCTTTCTCAGGCTGCTTATTAGGATCGATGTTGTACTAACCCTTTTATTTTACTGACCCCAAGTGTTTTGTTCATTACCAAAATGACGAGTGGAATTTAAGCTTGCCACATCATCGATACAGTGTATTTTTAGACTTCTTAACAAAATGTTCTAATCTCAAAAAACTAAGCATTGAATTTTAACACAGCTGGTAGCCTAGGGTTACATAATTTAGCAATGTGGAGACTTTGTCAAATTTCAGTTCCTATCATGATTCATTTCAACACATCTGTAAATAACATGTAGTCAGTAATATCATCTTCAAGCCTGTTACTGTTACAGTGCAACTGCTGCCTACTGCTGGGAATGTATTAACTTCATTTCTCTGAAAACTGTGGTAATATATTTTGTTAATCAGTTGCTTGGTGTGAAGTGAATGAATAATACCCATTCTTGCAGAAATAAGCTTCAGCTATAAAAAAAAATTTCTTTGTTCTTACAACTGAATCGTATTCCCACAACTAAAGTTGCCAAGAAGGTAAGGCCAAATAGTATTATATAATTAAAGCAAGTAAAACATTGGCATTTTCCATTATAATACTTGTTGAGATTTAATTATACACCTTCATGAAATCCTTTATTTTTACACACAGAAAGGAATTTTAATTAAAGTTTGTGCAATAGTTTAACCTGAGCTGCTTTAGCACAATTACTTTGGTAATTTGATAAATATATGCAATTACAGGATTCATCTGATGTTGAGATTCATAAATTGTTTGCATGTACTTTTGTCAGGTTCTTTTGCCTAAAATGGTGCTAAGAATAAAAGCAGAGTCTTTTGAGCAGGACTATGCCAGAATACAAAGCTTGGTGTTGCTTTATCCTCTGAGCTAAGGATATTCTAATATATTTGCCCGTAAGACCAAATTGACATTCTTTTTGAGAAAATGAGGATGGGTACAATCCAGCCAAAGTTAAGCACGCTTACTGCCTGTTGATTTCAGCAGAAGGAGCAAAGGTGATCTGCACTCCCTCATCTTTTTACCTGCTTATTTTGCAACACTTCAGAGGGGAAGGGAAAAAGTCTGGCAGAGGCTCAAGCTATCAATCTGGAGCAAGTTTCCTGCAGATTAACATGCTCTCTTCAGAATACTAACTAGCCTGCACTGCCATCACTAGCTAGGGCTAGGCAAACCAGGCCATCTAGTGAAACATGCAAGGCAGGAAGATAGGGAATGAAGATTCCTCCTGGTGCTCATCCCAGCCTGTACTGGATGACTTCTGATCATCAAGAAAACAATCAATAGGATTATGAGCAAGGATAAATCTCTATTATGCAGGGTAGAGAATTAAAATAAAATGTTTTTTCAGCTTAGCTATAAATATTTAGTAGTTTTCAGTTAACCCAATGCTGCATTTTAAAGGGCTTCCTGAATACAGAAAATATAACTATCCACAAGAGAAGCAGAAAAACTGACAATCATTATATTATGCAATAGTTTATGCTTCTGATTATTTACAAAAATAGAAGTTGCTTCTGACATTTACTCAGGGCTAATTCATTACTCATTACTAATTCATGCAATACTGAAAAACAGTATCAAGGAAACACAGTTGCAGCTGCTGGAAATAAACACCTGTGCAAATCATTTTGTGCAAGATAGTTTGTTCAAATGACAGCATGCCTTATGTAGGCTAGGGAAGAATAACTCTCCAGCTGATCAAATAACATGAATGATTTGGTGACAAATCATTTTCTTGCAGAAAAACTTTAAGGTGTGGACTTCTTTATTAAATTCTTCTTAATATAAACAGGAAGAAAACCACTATCACATCAAAGATGGGTCATAAATTAAAATGAAGAGTTAAACCCTTAGATTTATCAATAAATGCACCTGTTCACCACACACTTATGGTACACAACTTTAAAGTCCATTAATTAGCTTGCACTGTTGAAATTGAAAACCTCTCACCCATTTATTTAAACATTATATACTGTTCTTCTGGATTCCTCCCCTCCTCTTTTTAAGAAAAGAAAGAGAAATACCAGCAAGGCTATAGTCTTCACTGATTTTTGCTGTTGATAGTATCTTTTGAGGGTATGCCATCCTCATCTCGAGATTTGGAATATTTCAGTAGCAATCTGGAGGAACCAACTAGACACCTGTGGGAAGCATACATATCTGAGGGAACGTCTGCTCCATATATTCCTACCGGACCACTAAGATCTTTGTTGGTGGTCCTTCTCCAAGATCCACCCAAGGGTGCAAATGGGTATGAGAGGTGCCTTCTCTGTGATTGCACCCCACATATGGAACACTCTTCCTAAGGAAGTGTGCTTGGCACCTTTGTTACTTGCTTTTCGGCAGCAGGTTACTTTTCTATTTAATAGGCAGTTTTAGTGGCCAAGCTGATTTTTATTCTGTTTACTTATCCCTGCTTGCTTATCATGTGTTCCTGCTGTCAGGATCAGATTTTATATTTTTATGGATTTTATGTTTGTATGTTTGATTTCATTACTCTATTTATTGCTTTATTGTTGGTTGTTCATGGTTTTATTGTAACCTGTCCAGACAGTCCTTTGGGCTATAGGGTGGTATATAAATACAATAAACAAACAAAACAGGTGAGACATGAGTGCATTAGCAGATTCCTGCTCATGTTCCCTAGAAACTGGTACTCCGGGGCACAGTGCCTCTAACATTGATGACTGTTTATATTGCCTTCATATCTTGTAGCTATTGATAGCTTTATTATCTATGAATGTCTAATCCCTCCGTAAACTAAGTTGGTGGCCATCACTCCAGCTTAGAATTCAATAGTTTAACTGTGCACTATGTGTACTCTAGATCAGACCCAAACATCTCATTTAACTTCATTAGATCATCCTGGAAGAAAATATTTCCCTAGGAGCTTTCTGCAGATATTGCAGTTTTCTGTGCCTCTATCAAGTACCCTCACTGTTTCCCTCTAAACTAAAAAGCCTCAGATGCTGCAGTATTTCATCACAGGAAGATTACCATTTATCATTTTCTGAACTTTCCACAATTCTTAGCTAAATAAGGAAACTGTAGTGCCCAGAACTGTATACTGTTGAAATGCATTTGCACTGTAAATATGTATCAAAGCACTGATACCAGTAATTTTAGTTTTATTCCTTTCTAATGATCCCTAAAATGGCTTTTGTCTTTTCATATCAACCAAACACAGGGGCAGTGTTTCCTGGTCAGACACCACAAGCTTGCAACCAATGCATGTGCACATGTGTATGAAGTTAATTTTTTTTGCCCCAGTGAGCAGCATTTTACCCTTGTTTTATTGAACAACACTTTAATACCCATTTTCCTAGTTTGGAGAGATGCTTTGGAGCTGTCTCTACATATTTGGCATTGCCAAGCAAACCTAGCTTCCTTGACCATAAATCCAGATGGATGCACTAGACCTTGTTTATATTCTTGGGGGACTGCCCTGTTTTGCAACTGCACTCTCCATTACAAGAACTGACAATTTTTTCCTACTCTTTTCTGTAACCAGTTATCTATCCTTGAGAAATTTCATATGATGAGTACTAAATTTCTGCAACACACTTTGATGAGGGATTTTATCAAAAGCCTTTATGGCTATTGACAATGAAAGGTTAGAGATACAAAAAGGTTAAGAGAGTCACACTGATGTTTCAGCAAGCCTTCCTTCTATACGTGCTATTTTTAATGCCACTTTTTACAATTCAACTAGAACAAATCTGACAGAGCTAACCAGCCTATAGTTTGCTTTATCCCTCACTCCTTTTTTAAAGTGTTGCATCTATGGAAAATGTAATCTTCCCCCTCAAAAGCAAATAAAAAAAACAAAACCTGAAAAACATGGCATTATATTGGGCACTTTCCAATGCAGATTGGAATCAATACATAAAATGGGGGAAGTCATTGAGTGTTTACCTAGCTAGACACAACTTAACAGCACAATCCTATGCTTACAAAAGTAAACAACACACTGTTTAGCTGTGTACTCCAGCTAAGTATGCCTTGGACTTCATCTACACTTAAGCACACTAACAAGTATGTTTCACTGGATACAATGGGCTTTACTTCCAGGAAAGCTCTTAAGTCTATTTAAATTCTGTTCTCAGTAAATGTTGCTCTAAGTATATTTAAAGCTTGCTGGTGCCTAGTTTCTTGAACTGTCTGGATACAGTTGAACTGTTTAGATAAAAATGTAGTACATTAGCAATCATGATTTGCATTAACCAAGTTATTGCTAACTATATTCCAACAAACACATCAGCTCAAATGCTATGGTGTGTGTCACAGACCAGGGAAAAAGCAAACATTCTGAATACAAAAGGCAGCATGCTGGCCATTATTAACTTGAGGCAAGAAAACCTGAACCCCCTAGCATGGGACTGGCATAGTAAAATGTGGTTTGTTTACAAGTAGCCACTAAAAAATTTCCACAGACAGAACAGATTTCATTTTTATTTTATTCATGGATTCCATTGCAAACATAATTGAAAACAAGATCAAGGACAAGATTATGTCACATTTATTCCTAATTGTGCAAAAGCAACCAGTGTTACTGTTACATATTTTTAGTGTGTCCATTTAAGAATTTAAAAGTATAATAGAAAACAAAATCACAGTTTTCTATTCACAAAAAGTGAACAAAGTTTCCACAGTTAATTTAATTCTGTTTTGTAGAAAAAGTAGAATTAGGTCCATTTTTACAAAATTGCAACTATAATTATAATTTCAGAAAAATAATTTAATGTCCTATATTCTCCCAGAAACTGTAGTTGAAACTGATCATCATGGTATGCCATATAAAGTAGCAGCAGGACACAAGTTATGGCAGCCCAAGAAACAAGTGATTTTAAGGTTCATTTAAGGTTTGCTGTTTCAGAATTTATTTGGAAAAGGGGGATTAGAATTTGGCACAACTTGCATCTCTGAAGCCCAGTACTGTAAGATGTTTATCCTACATCTGTGTCTACCTCATGGACTTCCTAGTGCAATTAATAGGAACAGGCAACATATCTGTGCCACTAAAGACTACCTTCAGAAAAGCTCTCCTCCTCTTTCATCTAACTGTGCAGCCCATGAAATGAAGATTCTATGCTGTATTAGCACACGAATCATGTAGGCATGGAAACTGTTGGCTTTCCATATGACGCCTATGCCGTACATGCAGAGTGGAGCTTTGAAGTTTCACAAATCTCACTCTCAATTTGACACATATAGATCAACTCAATAAACAAAAGAACCTTAAATTGTGCTCAGTTACTTGCTGAGACATTTATCTCTCGGGTTACATGTAAGCGGCAACAATGAAAAGTTGTCGAGAGCATCCTACATTTCACACCAAAGCACACATGCGAAACAGTATCAAAAGTCAATTACATTGCACTTAATGAGAACGTAGTTATATTAAATATTTTGTAAAGACTTAAAAATCCTTTCAATCCCTTTAAATTTCAGTAAATTCCTACATCAGCTTTCCCCAACCTCCTGCACTCCAGATGTTTTGGTGACAACTTCCATCAGCTCCAGTTAGGAATGCTGGGAAGCTGTCAGCTAAAATATCTAGAGGGCACCAAGTTGGGGGACAGCTGTTCTAAATGATGCACCGCACACATTCTCTAAAAGTGAAGGCAACTTCACACAAGACAGACATGGAAACATTTTGAACATGCATATTCCCTTTAGCTCCTAGTGCACATATGTAGCAATATTACTGTCATTCAAAATGTTCACAGACTGAGCCATCGGATCAGGTGATTTCATATTGAAAAATAGCAGCAAGCCTTTTCTATTTATTGGAATACTCACTAGTGTGAGATTTTATGGCAGGAAGTAAGCTATATTATTTATTTCATGGGTACAACTTTTTGCAAAATTTTGCAGGTATATTTCATCAAATTTGAGACATCTTCAAGTACATTGACCAACTTCTTGCCTACAACTTATTTTAGTGGCATGGAAAGCAAAGGTCCTCACAGCTATAGACAGGACTAGCAGTAAGAGAAAAGGATACTTGGGACATGCTTGGACCTGGGAGGAATTGGAAGGTGGCCTTTGACAAAACTTCATCAGATAGGAAACTTCAAAAAGGGTATTCTCCTTTGCTGGCCTTACTCATCTATTCTCCACCACCCTGCTCCCACCATTTCTCTGTTGATACCATTTTTTTTTTTAAGATCGGGAAGATGACTGGCCTATGCACTAGCAGTGTGTGTGTGTATGCATGTGTGGTGTGGAGCTGGAAGGGTGGTGGTGGGTCCAAGTGATATTTTTTATTAACAAGAAAAATGCAAACAATTCTCCCCTGGCAAGTTGCAGACGGTGGTATTTTGAAACACATTAATTTTGAACTTTGTGGCTTACACATATTTTGCTCATATTTGGATACTTGGTGCTTTCATCAAAGAAATGTAACTGCCACTCCCCATAATGCTACTTGCTAAGATTTAAGGGGAAGCTTTTGGTCCAGTCTTTGAAATGACATACAGTTAAAAAATCCAATTTCCCACCACCAGGTCCTACACAAGCTAGCCACAGAAAGTTTCATTGAGACTGTACCTTCCAAGAGAAAACATGGCAAGTTTCGCTATTTAAACCTTCTTATGTCTTTTCACCTTGCTGTCTAATTTTTACTGTTGGCTATTACCGTCCTTCAAATATGTTGCTTCCTTGTTTCTTGGGTCTTTGGCTTGTCAGTATATATGAAAGCCTGTATATTTAAAGTATATTCTGAAAAACTCAAACTCCTTTAGCCAAGAAGCTTCTGGCACTTACAGATTTTTAGAGTCTTCAGTACTCCTACATAATGAACATGAACGGAAGAGACAAAAATCAACAAACAGAAGGCGGTGTTTAAGAAAACAGCACCACTGATACTTCAATAATAAATGATGATCATGTTAAAAAACAGTTGTTGCTCCCTCAGTCGCTACAGAGATGGTTTGGCAGGCAGTGGACATTGTTATGGGTGGTTTTCTAGGAACTGGAAAAAGCCACCATGATTTTACATTTGTGTATATAATGTCAAATGTTTGATCAGTAAGATGTTTTCAAAATCTAACTTGCTTATGGCTATCTTCCAGGTCAAATTGTATAAACAGAGTGATGGCAGATAAGGAAGCGAACCTAGGCTTCTGTCCAGCGTATATTTAAGCAGGGAACAGGTGGCAGCAATGTTGTGTGTGTTCCTTATTCATCCTTCCCTAAATGGTCACACATATTATTTTGACAATAAACTGAGTCAAAACAATGCCGTCACAACAGAAGAGAGCACCAGATTCTCTTCAGATGTTGTGGTCTCCTGGAAATCCATTAAGGAGCTTCATTTGCAATTCCCTTAAGAAAAAAAAAAACATAGAATCAATAATGAAGTATTTTTGTAAAAAGATGTAACTTAATGCATTCCTTATTATGCTTTTTAAAAAGAAAGGTTTCGCTAAAAACATAAATCATATGGCAAATTCATATAATTCTATCTTAGAGCACAGACTACATTATTTTGGGGAAAATGGCAACATATGAAGCAGCACATCAGAAAAGTTATGGAATAGCTTGCTTGTACCAAGTAAGCTTAGAAGTGCTCCTGTAATTGACAGCTCTGCTTTCATTTCAGTGATAACAGTTTTCTGTATATTGAGGCTGGGGAGCAGAAAGAGAGAAGAGATGCTCCATATGAAATTTACCACTGAACAGGGAAGCAGTATATCAATCACACTACTCAAAATTAGTCCAGGCTTATCGCATGGTTGTTGAAATACACCACCATTCATTTGGTAATGGCACAGCAGGGAATGTGGACCTGATATTCAGGTGAACTTCTATTGCATAAACCTTAGCAGCAACCTTGACTTTCATAGATAGATTCCAAGCAAGAGGTTCCTACTAAACAAGCTAGCTAAAGGTGACATTACAAAAACAGGAATGCTGTACTATATTTCCTCCCTCTTGAGAGCATAAACATAACTGCTTTGATTTTACAAAGTACTAGTCTGCTTTAAACAGGATTATGACACCTTAATATACAAATCTATTGGACTATATTGTCACAAAGAAACTAGACCTCAGCCAGAGAATGTGGATTATGCATTGAAGAATTTGAACCACCACTGAATATATACTGCAATGTACATGGTGTACAAACACAAAACTGCAACTGTGGCCTGTACTTCATTGCAACAAACATCACTGCAATAAAAGGGCCTTTTTGTTTGTTTAGTTTGTTTGTTTTACCAATAGTGAGTTCTCTTGTCTGACAGTTATGCAGTCAGCTCTAAACATTAGTATTTACATAGGAGCATGGTTTCTTTTCTAAAAGGATGGATAAGCAATTTGTGGTAAGCCTTGAAGCCATTCTCTGAACACTTTTGAGTGGAAAGGCTTCCTATGACTTTCCAGTTTAATATCTTTTCCTCCACCAGGGTACCTCTGAATGTGGCACACTACAAGTTTTGCTCCATTTCAGACAAGACCCTCTTGCAGCCCTGGCATTGCAGACAGTATCTGGAAGTAACCTTACTAAAGCAAAGATAACTGGCTCTTATCAGTGCCTGGATGGGAACCTTCTGGGAATCCAACATATGCCAGCCTGAGTTTCATAACAGAACACATACATTTAATGCACATGGATATTTTGCTCTGAGGAGAACTGGCTGCCCTTCTAGGCCTCTCCAAGAACAACCTGCTGAATAATCTATCATAAGAAGCTGGAAATGTCTTGGTTTGAAGGGAAGAACTGTGCAGTACAGCATTTCAGAAGCCAGCTAGACACAAAAGTGACCTGCTGGTCAGAGAGCACTCCACTCAGAGAGGGTGCAGAATTGCACTGATAGTCTTTAAACATGTAGAGAAAGTGTCAGCATCAGGATAACAGATCAAAACATTCTACTCCTTACATCACTGGTACCATATGTGACTAAGAGCGAATACATGAGTAATGCATGTTGGTTTGCTTGAGAGTTAGCCCTTGGTTCTAAACTATCAGTGTGTAGAATCTTCTTAAATGTGTTGCACAACTTTAATTGATAGCATCTTTCATTCAAAGCATATTTGCAAATTAAAACCAATTATAGAACTGTAGATTCTACAATGAGGCTTTTAAAGGCCTTCCTAGCTGGTCACCCAATGGAGATTCTTATTTACCATAGGTAACCAGGAAGATGGTTATTTAGAATTCCACAGTAAGCAAGGAAAGGCACCACTTTGCACATGTTTTAAGAAGGCAGCATCACACACTTGTTACAGAATAACAATGAAGTTCACTTTGTATATCACATCTGACCTATCACAATTCAACCTTGTAACAGTGAATGGAAAATCACCTGTCTGATTTGCTGTGATTACATGCTTTAAAAATCCCATCTGACAATAGCAGCCTTCTAGTGCTTGTTTATGCTGTAAGGCATGTACTCTTCACAATACCAGAAGGGCAGGTGCACTGGTCTGTTGCAGCAAATACAACAGTTTCATGGTACTTTAAAGACTAATACATTTATTGTGGCATAAACTTCTGTGGACACTGACTACGTCTTTGGATGCAGGAAGTGTTCACATCAAATTAGCAGATTTATGGACACATGCTGAGAGGACAGAGATGCAAACTGTACCTAACAAACAGTCCATGGGTTATGTGAGAGCTGTATCCATCTCCAACAGCTATACCACCTAGGTTTGGATAACACAAAAAAGCTGAGCAAGTGACTGACAAATGAGGCTTGCTTAACCCATGGTGATTGTGTAAAGTATGACAATGAAGCCATCTATATGATCAAGCAAGTCATTATCGCTTGTTTTAATCCCTGGTGCATGCCGCATGCAATTTCCAAATCACCTGCTCAAGCACAGCTTGTCATGTCCTCCAAACCTGAGTGATATGGCTTATTTTGGGAAGAACCCTCAGGTAACCCTACAATATTCCATGTGTTATTTGAGGATTATTTCCTGCTTAAACAAGATATACAACCCAGTTTGGACAGCATGGCAAGCAAGGCCTAACTGGATAATTAGGGAAAAGGTGCTGGAGATCTGCAGAGATTAAAGAAAAGTGCTGTAAATTATTTAAGTACTATGGATGGTTTTGATCATGTAAACCAGGTCAATGTGTCACTTTTCAAATAGAGCCTTATCTTTTTGATATCCATGAGACATCAAGAACTAACAGACTTATTATAACATAAGCTTTTGTGGACTTCCACTGATCAGATGCAGAATAAAACCCTCAAATATCAGCAGGTTTGCTTTCTAAAACAGTAGTCAATGTGGTTCATCCTAAGCATTTATTTGTTGGTTTAAAACATTCTAAAGGTTAGCCCTTGGTCTCTTTGAAAACTTAGGTTTTTCAAAGACATTCCATAGTTTTGAGTTCTTAAAGAAAGAATTGAAGTGCATTTTTTGTCAGGGTATGTAGAAATTTAGGACCTCTGATCATGCTTTAGCACATTCTGCCTTAGAAGTAGCTTCACATAGCCAAGTGACCTGGAAGAGGTTCTGTTGAAAATAGTGGTATCATTCAAGACATTTCCAATTCTTTCTTACAAATTGAAAGCAGTCTAACAAACTAGCAGTGATACCTTGTAAATATAAACCAATTAAATAATAAACTAACCTGAGATGTACTTTGCTCCGATTAACATTAACAGGCTATTCATTATAAAAAAGCCCAAAGGCAGACTACAGAAGATACTAGTTTCACCTGATGTCATCCAGAAGAGGTTCCAGTCAAACAAATCAGAAGAGAAATACATGTAAATTGTATTATTTAAGAATCACATGTATAAAATTAAAAAGAGAGCAGCAACTTCTGCAAAATGCTACAGATATTTTAACATAGAATAATAATGATGAACCAAACTTTGATGCTCAGATATATTCCAACCATGCATGCACTGTCAATATTCAAGGGTTTTTTTAAAAAAAGAAATGCCAATTTAAAACTAATAAAGGAGATAATACAGAAGTCTAAAACAAAGCTATATTAAGCACTGAAAGATTATTATACACACAGAATCCATCATGGTTGGTGAAGGAGTACATGTATGCCTCCTATCACACATGCAAGTTAACATGTGACATAAGTGCTACAGACATAGGCCCAACACATGCAATCTTCTTTATTATTATTGCATTGCATTTATATCCCTCCTTTTTTCCTTTTGTGAGGAACCCAAGGCAGCTCACATAGCTCCATTTTATCCTCACAACAACAACTCTATGAAGTAGGTTGGGCTGAGAGTCTGTGACTGACCCAAAGTCACCCAGTGAATTTCATGGCCAAGTCGGAACCAGGTCCCAGATCTCCTGAGCCACAGTCTAATCACCAAATCACATTGGCTCTTTAGCCTTCTAAAAACCAAGATTGCATGAAGCAAGCCTAATAGCACAGTGTCCATAATGTCTTATAGACAGGGGATATGCCTACTCTATCATTCATATTACAGTCTTAGCTAAAGGAATGTGTGTCCACCATTACCTCCACTGCCAAAAGCACAAAGCAGCTAGCATTTATCCCTCCCAATTGTACGTGCTAAAGCTATTGACTCTGACAATGTAGCATATCAATGATCTATAATTATTTGTACCTACCATCCTAAAGCTGCAATCCTATACCCATTCACATTAGAATAAGCCCTGCTGAACTTGAGATTTCCTTTAGAGTAAATATGTACAGGATTGCACTGTACCAATGTAGGGTTAAGTAGCACTATGACTATGTAAGCAAACACTGAAACAGGAACAAAGTACTGCATCTAGTTAAATGGTTCCCAAATATTTACTTTCTAACCCACCTGCCACTGGTTTTGCTGAGGGAGTAACACTTTACTTTCTACATCTTCATCCTACCTGTCCTATGAATGATAACATTCAAAGTTATCGCTTTTTTCATCATGAAGGAAATAAGCTGTTCTCGTGGTGAAAAAAAATTGGATCAAAATCCCAGTAGTGTCTCATGAACTTATGAACCCCTGCTCTATTCAAATATTCTTGTTACAAAAACATGATAAATTCCATTATGATCTCCCTCTTTATCAATCTTTCACTGCATTGTCTCCAAGGGGTCTTATAACACAACTTCCATTTAACAGTTGTGTGTGTGTGTGTGTGTGTGTGTGTGTGTGTGTGTGTGTTAATATGTGTACAGATATAGAAGAGACCAGAAAGAAAGCAAATTAAGAAACAGCACTGAATGTTACTAATGTCAAAGCAAGTGCCTCACAATTTTTACTTGGCACATAAATGCTAGCAAATGATGCCTGACAAATCTATGGGGTGGGATTTCCATATACCAGCTACTGTTCTCCTGGAAGCCACCCACCTTGCCAGAGGTTATAGTGTTTCTGCTATAAATCTAACTGTCCAGGTTGATTGCTACTACTGAGTATTGCACGATTTCAAGTGCTTCCTAAAATAAAAAATGTAGACAGTGTAAACAATGTAACTTCTGAAAAAAAGAAACCCTGGGCCATTCAGAATAGTACCAAGTGGTTACTCTGGTACGAAAAAGTAAGGGGTGGGAGTGTGAGTAAACAGTTTCAGCTTAGGTAGCTTCTGTTCCCTGTTATCCTAATAATCGGAGAACAGTTCTGCATGCAGTTCTTTTGTTGCAGAAAAAGCTGCTTGGTCAGGCTGGATCAGGAGTGAGCATGCAAAAAGGAAAAAAAAAGGTGAACCCTGCACACTTATTCTTTCTGGAAACAGAGTGAACTCTATTTCCTTCCAGAAACACTATATCTACCTTGCTACTGCTAACCAGCCCTTACCCCTCCAAGAGCAATATGAAACTAACACTGTAAGAGCAGTTTAAGTCACAAGAACCCTTTGGTCTAAACTTGGATTTTTGGGAATTGTACAGTTTGGGAACTTTTCTTTCCCAAACTGTATAGGCGTGCAATAATCAAGAAAAATAACAGTTTCAAATTCACTCTGTAGTTGGTAAGAGCTTCAAGTGGAAATGGGGAGAGACAAGTGTCCAATAAGAAATCAACTACTAATTCTACCCACAAAAGATGGTATCTGCAATTTTAATAACCTTTGATCTAGCTGATGCAACTTTTTCCTCTCTGGCTGATTGTAGTATTTTAAAGATTTTTTTTCAGTTTTCAAATAGCAGTGCACCCATACTATAAATTTTATGGTAGATCTGCACTTTGTTATCTTACCTTGAAAAATAAGGCTCAAATAAAGTAATTTAGAATCTAAGGTTACAGTTCTAAGCCCACTTACAGGGAAAAAATTGTCTGAATTCATTAAGTTACATTTAAATCAGCAGTGGGTAGCTTCTGGACCTCCAAATTTCTGCATCCCCCTCATACATCACACTTAGCTATAGTAGTTAGGAGTAAAGTGCAGTCCAGCAATATTTAAAGAGCCACAAGTTGCCCATCTGTCATCTAAATGAACATATTTGTGGTCTCACTGTAGGTCAGTTTTATCCTTTAAGGAATAGCATTAATTAAATGAGGATAAGTTTAATATAGTCAGCCTACATGAGATCAGATTCATTCAAATGGTTGTTCAAGTAAAACTTCATTTGATTTTTATAGGCCTGGTCCCACTGGGGGAGATTATATGCCCGTTCTTGTTTCTAGTTGATACAGTAGAGGGGACAGCTTCCACACACAAATCGGTTTTTCACAATTTATTTACTGATCTCTCCATATGAGAATATACCCTCACAGAATGTGTATTTCACCAGTTTCAAATAAATTCCAAATAATTATTCATGGTTACATCCTGTTTTAGCATCTGGACAGATCAAAAATGTAATAATACTTAGGTACATTTAGACTAACACACTGCTGTCTCAGTTGCAGCTGCTAAGTTATAAACAGAGGAAGTTGCCGACTAATGTCTGTATTTAGATATTCCCCACATAAGGAAATACAGCCAGGCTGGTACTATCAAGGTATGATTTTAATAGCATCAAAATAATAAACAATTCTATTCTCACACTGTTAAAATTAATAGATTTTTCCATACTGCAACTCTCCTGTATGCCTACTGAAAGCATTTAGAATGGAGTTTGATCACAAAACAAACCACCACCAGTTATGTAAATCTCTGTTTGGGCTAACTGCTGCAGCTACAAGTAGCTTAAAATTTTCCTTTTAAGCAAAGGCAGGTAAGACAATATATGTATGTAAAACTGATGATTTTTATAGGACAGCTATACAGCCTTCACAAGCCAGGTATAAAAAAAGCAATGACTTACAATTTCCTTGAGGTTCTGATGTTTCCCAGTCCATTGACTTCTTAACAGCCTTCTTCCACCTGGTATAGCGATATTCACTTTCTGAAACCATAAGATATATTTTCATTCCAAATTCAAATCCCTCATTTAACAATTATCTTGATGCAACATAGAAACAATCTCTGTCAGATGATATTTAAACTGGCCCTTTTATCATATACTTCCAGATAGCTGCTTTCTGCATTCTTACAGGCAGCTAAAACAACCAAACAGAAGTGTGGGAAGCAGCACACAGAAAGGCAGCTATGTTTTTCCAAGGATATACCCACAGTCACTGTGCTAGTCCAATTATACCAACAGAACAAACTGTACTAGTCCATATTAGAGGTATGAATTAGCTAGCAGGGTGTGTTGATGCAGTCCTAGTCAACGGAGATCAGGTATTAAATTTTCTCCTTACCCTCAGGATTGATTTGTGGCTCAAAACGTTCACAAGTTACTGCAGTAAAGTCATCAGGATTTAGACTCCAGACTCCCACTCCTTCTGCAGCTCCTGCTGCCATAGCTGCTCCCAGTGCTGTAGTTTCAGGCATAGATGGCTTTACTAAAAGCACAAAAGCAAAGGCAAAATGCTTATGCACCCCAATACTTACAGGATAATGAAGTGTGAACAACTTTCACATTCCATCAAAAAGGATGGGGATTCCACCCCCACCCCAAACTTGAGTTTGTTGCTTTCAAGTTTTATCAAACTCTTCCACTATTTTAAGGTTTAAATTAAATTTAAATTTATAACCCAACAGCCAATTGATAAGAAATACATATAACAGAAAAGCTGTTATTGGATTTCAAATCTTGATAAATATGGCATCAAACCAAAACTGCATTGCAGTATTTGCTCAGAAGAGTCAAAGGCAACTATCAAAAAACTTACAATGCAGTGGTCGGTATCTCCCACCCCCTGTAGAAGGCCATACAGTATTCCCTTATTGGAAATCTGTTAGGTGCAATATATTGTGATGAGTGGAGTTGAATTGAAGCTAGAGCCAAAAGTGGGCGAGTCACCCCTTTTCTGCCACTCTCTATGTTTCTTCTCCCTTCCTATATAGCAAGGTGCCAGGAAAGAAACAGATCAGTACTGTATGTAAAAAAATAATGGCAAGGGATGCAAGTTTTCCATTCCCTCTATGATGAATTTCTATGAATTGCTGGTGAATAACCTAAAAAAAATTGGACAACTCAAGGTGCAATCCTATGCAAATTTAGACAGAAAAGAAGTCTTCCAGCTTCCAGCATTTCCTATCCATCCATACAGGGCTTTTTTATTTCTAAATGTGCACAAGACTGTAGCCTTAGTCAGTGAACTTGGCTCCTGTTTCACCAAATACATGGTTCTCTAGCAAGAATTACCATTGTCTAGGAAGAATTTTTTTCTAGCAAGAATTCCTGTGATACAGAAACCTTGACAGTAAAGGCAGTGTTGTCAACCCTAAGTGACAAAGTGAGCAACTTGCCTTCCTCCTCCCCGCTGAAGGAAATGGACAGTAAGATGGCAGAGGCATTTTCAAGAGAGGTAATTTTAGGAGAAAACCATTTCCTAATCATGTTTTGAGAATGACTATTCAGACAGCTCCTTCTACATGTACAGGGAATGACTGAAAATTGGTACAAATCACATATACTGCAGTGCAAAAACGTGGAATGGTCAAAAAGGCATATGTATATGTGAGCAGCAGCTTGCATAAAAGGGTTTCAAAGAACCAGTTTTTTAATATATACAAAGATTCAGCCTTCACAAACAGGGTTCACAATCCTGCTACATCAGCTACTTGAAAAGTTTTTAGTATAATTTTTTCCCAGTTGAAAATTTTCAAGGAACAGGGCAGCAAGTAAAGCCAAACAGGAAAAACACCACTTCAAATTATTTGACAATCATGCTTCTTTGATCTTAGAAGCAGTAGTTCCAAGTAGTCCATGGGGACTCTTCTCTTACCTACTGGAATACAGAGAATGTCAGCTTGGAGCTGCATAAGGATCTTGTTGTTGGTCATCCCTCCATCGACTTGTAACTGGCTTAGTGGTATGCCACAATCCTTGTTCATTGCATCCAGTATCTTAAAAGAAACTATTTACATGTTAAAAAAGATTCACACAAACTTTTCCAACAAGAAAAAAAATCTAGTTCTTTATGAAGCTGCTAGCAAAACAGCAGTTTCAAAAGTGCTATTTAAAACTTAGAAAATGCAAACAAAAGGATTCCTTATTCCACACAAATGAAGTACTAGGTGAAATGGGCACTCTAATTGCTTCTGCAGATGACTTATGTTTAAATGAGTAATCTTTTATGCTTAAGAAATAACAAAATGGTAAACCATACTCAAAAATGGCAAGTATGTATACAGCATTAATTTTATTTTGTTAGGGAAACAAATCAAGTGGGAAAGAAACAAAGCTCAAGAAATGGAGAGAAGGAAACAGTATTTAACAATTTCACCTGGACATTTATTTATTTTTTCAATTTATATCCTGTCTTTTTCCTACAAAGGGCTCAAGGCAGCTTACATCATTCTCCTCCTCCATCTTATCTCCACAACAACAACCTGTGAGGTAGGTCGGGCTGAGAGTCTGTGACTGGCCCAAAGTCACATTTGAAATAGATTCCCAGGAGATGAAATTAGTTACAGTTCAAAACCAATTTAGGTACGGCAGTTTGTGAAAATACATGTTTGCTAGCCAAAGACATCTGACATCAAAACAACACAGATTGCATTCTTTGTCCATACCTCACGTGTCTGAAAGCAGACAGCCTCTAGTGCAGCAAAGGCAATATGGTTTTTATTTGTAAACTGAGTAAGGCCACAGATTATTCTGTAAACAAAAGAAGAAAATAAACAGTGATGTTTGCAGAAACAAAAACTTTAATAAAATACGACTTCATGAGGCTGTCACAGCACCCCACTGTGGTATATGGAAGCTGCTGCATAAAAAGTATCTAGAAAGAGCATACTGTCAATAATGCAGCAGACCAAGCTTCATTTTCATTGTTGCAGCCCAGCAGAAGCAAAATAGTAGAACACAGGGAGGTACACTGCAGTACAGCAACAGTTCATTCTTTGCTCTTAAACCTCACCTCCTACTACTAAAATAGGGTTTGTGCAGATCGGCATTTAAGATCTGCTATTGTCACATGTAGTTTCCAGCACTGTGGCTTCAGCACAAATACCCTCTTGACATAAGGTACAATCCTTATACACAATCTTTTTCATTTTTAGATCAGAGTGCCAGGAACTTTCAATATTTAAAGTATAACATTCAGACAGATATACTTGCCCTCTTGCACTGGGTTCCCAGTATGGTGCATATAATCCTGAGAATGCTGGGACAAAGTAGCAGCCATAAGAAGTGCCTACTTCAGCAGCAAGCTTCTCTAAAATCAAAGCCAAAATAAAGCTTATCTTTGAACAATAATATTTAAAGTCAAACTGTCAAGTACAATTTTTCAATATTCTCCCGTGTATAAAAGTTTGTTGTACAGTAATTGCCCTAATCCCACAATACTGGAGTAAAGAAAGCAGAACTCCTAATTATAAATATTTGCAATGGCGTTTCAGTGGACAACAACATATTTGTGCTATTGACAGCATATCAAGACTTGCAACTCTAGTATTTCTGGATGAGGCCTCTATTGTGCAATTGCAGTGCCACATTTACAGGATTTTATGGATGCTCTAGACAGACATCACATTCAGTTTGCAGTCCTCCTGTGTTTTATTATCACCTTTTCAGACTCTTTTCTTACCAGAAAATAATCTTGAAAGGCATAAAAGCTGGAATATCTGCACAATGCCTTTTCAATATTAGTAATACAATTTCTTGGTCTAGAAGTACCCCTACAGTGCAATCATAAATATGTTTGTCCAATAGTAGGAGTTCAGTGATGTCTACTTCCAGGAAAATGGATATAAGATTACAGCATTATTGAATTATAATAATTATAACTGTATGTGGCTTTTCAAAACTCCTCCAAGTACTAGCAGTACCCTGAAAAAAATATCCTTTTCTATTTTTATGTTGCCTTCTATTTTTACAACAAATGCAATGGGCTAGTAGTCTTTTAGTTAAATACATATGCTATATTACCAGATTTTCTGACACTACTGATATATCAAACTTGGTGTCCTTCAATTGAGATACAGGAGATGAGGAAAGGCAGGTTGCTTACCTGTCACTACAGTCATCTGTGCATTCACACATACTGACTCTGTACCTGCATGGAGCCTCAGTTTGGGAAGCTTACGAAACTGAGAAGTTTTTGCAGGAACTCATCCTCCCTTCATATACTGCTTGTGCATTCCCACCTACATCCTCAGTTTTGTTGACACTAACAGTATGGCCACAGAACTTAGAAAAGGCATTGGTATCAACATTGGTACTGGTATCGCCGTGCCTGTAGTGTGTGGTCCTGACCCCAAAGGGATGGCGGGTGGGTTGTATGAATGCACTCAAGAACTGCAGTTCCAACATGTCTTTCCTCCTTATGGTATCTAGGCATCACACATATGGATAATTAAGAAGCTGACTTACTAGAGCTTTTTATCAGGTGCATAAAATTGCCATGGCTCCATGTACCGTAGCCAGGTACCCACCCTGGCCAGTGCTCTCTTCCACAGTAAGGCCTTCAATTTGTCTGGTTCTTCTGGTCTATTTAAGGCCTGACAGTGTGGACAGAAATATACAAGATGGCCTTCTTTCAAGCAGAGTATGAGGGGCGTTCAATGTATTTTTGGTATTGGGTTGATTTGCTATTGATGTGGGTAATTTAATTATTTCATTAGCTAATGACACTGAGGGTATACATGCAAAATTTCAAATAAGTGTGATCATTAGTTCCCTAGTAATCCTCAGTGAAAGACGACCATAATGACTGACGCAACAATGTTGAAGAAAATTGAGCACCACGCTGTGATTAAGTTCCTTACAAAACAAGGAAAAAGTCAAAAAACCATTCACGAAGAGATGGTGGCCGTTTACCAAGACTGCACCTTCATTATCTACTGTTCAAAAGTGGTCAAGTGAATTTAAAAGGGGCAGAGAAAGCATTGAAGATGACCCTTGCTCGGGCAGGTCGGTTACTGCCACTACGACAGAAAATGTGAAAAAAATTGAGGAACTTGTATTGGAAGATGCCCGAATAAAAATCAAAATGTTAGCAGAGGTGACAAACCTATCCGTTGGTACCATATTTACTATTTTTCATAACCATCTTAACCTTTCAAAGGTCTGTGCAAGATGGATGTCGTGAATGCTCATGGTGCCTCAGAAACAAGTGTGAGTCGAGTGCTGCAGGGAGTTTTTAGAGCTCTGTGGTGAAGATCCATCGAGTATTTTCGACCGGATTGTCATTGGAGATGAAACTTGGGTTCATCACTATGACCCTGAAAGTAAGCAGGAGTCCATGCAGTGGCATAAAAAAGGTGCTGACCCTCTGAAGAAATTCAAAGTCACTCCATCAGCTGGAAAAATTATGGCCACAGTGTTTTGGGACTCAAAGGGAATTTTATTGATCGAGTACATGAAAAAAGGTGAAACCATAAATGCAGCATCTTACACAACCACTCTGCATAATTTAAGAGAAGCAATTAAAGAAAAAAGTTGGGGAAAACTGACTGCAGGTGTGTTGCTTCTTCACAACAACGCACCCGTTCACACGGCACATGTTTCGAAGGCTGCTGTGCGAGACTGTGGTTTCGAAGAAAATAAACCACCCACCCTATAGCCCGGAACTGGCCCCCAGTGACTACTACCTATTCCCGAATTTAAACAAAGATCTTCATGGAAAGCGATTTTTTGATGATGAAGAGCTCAAGGTGGCAATTAACACACATTTTTTAGACAAGGAGGAAGGGTATTTTTTACAGGGAATTGAAAAGTTAATTTCTAGATGTAATAAGTGTATTGAAGTTACAGGGAATTACATTGAAAAATAAAAATTATTTCAATTTATTATTCCTTTTTCTTCATGCTGATACCGAGAATACATTGAATGCCCCTCATAAATGTCTATCCATAGGAGGTAGCTTGCTGCCACAGTGAAAACACTTCTGAAAGGGCACCTTGCAGGCCATACACCTCACAGATGAAAGAGTGATCAAAGATCACTAAAATAAAGGAAGAGGTACAGTTGAAAGAGTACTTCCTTTGATGAGAAATGACAATGTTCCCAACATGGCAACCACAATGGCACCTGAAGAGGAACTGAGGAAACAAGCAGGCATTTTGCTAGCACAATATGAAGGGTGAATGGATCCCTGTCAAAACTACTCAGCTATGAAATGTTCCTGAACTGAGGCTCTGTGCAGGTGCGAAGTCCATGTGTGATGCACAAGGAGGAACACAATTCTTGAGCAAGTGGAAGTAACTATGTACCAAAATGAAGTATTAAAGATGAATAGATACTCACCAACTTCATCTGAAGACTTTGCAATACCAAGGTTGTCCCTCAGCCAACGAACAACAGCACCAGCTATGGCAACAGAGCCCTAAAACAAAAGAACAGACCAAGCATGTTAATCACTTTCATTCTGAGAACACAGCATTGTGAAGCCAGCATACAAATTGGAGTCATGTCCTTTCCACAGTGCCTGAACTGTTTCTAAAGTTCATGGCTCATAATTAAGGCAACCCTAAACACAAAAAGATCAAAAATAGCCATATATTGCTGGGTTTAAAGGGGGAGAAAGAACTGTGATCGGAGAAATATGCAATATTAATGCAGACAACAAGATCAACTACATACACAAGCCTCCTTAACTTTAGCTATGGCTTGCCCATCTGAACTGGTTATCACAGGTCTAACCTCACAGACGAAGCTTTCATAGCACCCCACACCCCTTCTAACACAGTATTTCAGTTCAGCTACCAGACATAAAAACATACAACAACTGGATATAATGTAGCAGTGATACAGGTAACTGGACCAACTTTTTTTAAAGCTAGAGAAAACAGTCCTTGACTTCAGAGATACCACAACAACCAAAATCTGTATCTACTAGCCTACCAGCAAATTAGAGGCTTATATCTTTCCAGGGAGTATATAAAGCAAGTACTTCTGATACAACAAAACAACCAACTTGACTAGGTATCTGGCAAAAACCCAAGGAATGCAGTAAACAACAATTATACTTACTTCTAATGCATAACATACAGGTTTATCTCTGCCCAGTTTATAAGCCACTGTGGTCAGAAGGCCATGTTCAGAAAGTGCAGGCTGAAACCATGCAACACAAACAGTTAAACCTAGACATGTGCTATAAAAAATATTAGTCATTTCTACTACTTTAAGATGAAACAAGGAGGAGAAATTGTTTCAAGTCTTGATAACTACAAATTAATAAGTATTCTAGGGAAGATATTAAGTAATAATAGTCTAACTTTTTTTTTGTATCTACAGTTCTGGCTGAAATTTCAGCTGATACTTTCCAGCAGCAAGTAATAAATCAGTTTAACCTTTCCAGTTACCTTACTGTTCAACTGACTATAGCTTTCTAGCCTGTAACATTTCTTATTCAGGGCCTTTATTACTAAACAAATTGTTTAGGCTTTGTTAAGCATATGATTTTTTTGCAATCATATTAAGATTTTAATGGCACATTCCCAGATATGTTTATATTGAACTAAATCCTAATAAGTAAATCATTTTTACTTATTTCCAGGTTAGTGTATATAGGATTACATTTACAATTGTACAGGACATGTCAAAGGCATTGAGAAAAGGTTTAATTCTTCCATGACTCAACCAAAATCATCTTTTTTTGTTTTTAAAGAGTATCTTGCAGGACAAGATCTATTTCTTTGGGGAAAAATAGCAACTTGTCAGGACTTCAAGTCACTTAATTTACACCACTAACCTTTTGTCCTGTATTACAGAGTAAGAAGCAGCCTGTTCCATACCTATAATAAAGATGACAATATTTATTTATTTACTGCAATATGAAGTACAAGAAATACATAACCAACAATCATATATAAACAGACTGAAACTGGCATGCCATAAGAGAAGGAAAGAAATTAAGCCCATCTGTCTCCTTCTTCAGATACCATCAATGATGTTCATTCATTCTGGACTGTTAGATAAACCAGGAATGTGCTGGGCTACAATTCCCCTTAGAGGGAGATTATTTAAGAGCATCAACACCATCATACTATAAAAACTGTTGGTGTTATGTTTTGAACATTCTGTTTATTCAGCTAGTGAAACTGCTTCAGACACTGTGCAGGAACAGATTTTATAATCCTCCGCATATCGAATTATGGGATAATTTTACTGTGCACTTTTAGATTGTCTAGGGTGGCAGACAGGACAAGAGTAATCTAGTCATCCTATAACTCCCAGCATGACTGAGAGACACTGGAAGTTGTAGAACTTCTTTTTGTTTAAACCTGTGTGAGGCTACACCCAAGTCCTTTTGGTACTGAGTCTATAGCAGAGAGGATGTGGTGTCATTTCCCATGTTAAACTCACGTGTTTTTTGCTTGGCCATCTTTGAAGCACATTTGTCCCACTAAAGCAGCAGACTGGTCACCTAAGCACTGGAAGGACAGACAAATGCATCATGTTCAGCTAAAGTATACCCGCACATTTATGTTGTGAATCAAATCAGTTCTGTTATGTTCTTTAAAAAATTGGTCTAACCTTTGCCCAATTGTCTATTTAATTCCTTCTATAGAAAAAACACCAATGAATTTGACAAGCAGTATAATTTAAATGGGCTGCAGAAACTCAATGATCAATTAAGAGGCAAAATACTACCACATTTTAAAGATTCTGGTGTCTGGATTGCACTGCTTCCTAAGCTTCCATATTGATTATCTCCCTCAGTGCAACATTTACCAAAAAAAAAAAAAAGTTTTTTAAAGAAGTATTCTGTCTTTGCTGCTGTGAAATTCTAGGCTCAAAGCCTACAATACAGAATGCTTAACTTTTACTTGAAGGGTCACAATGCTGTAAAGTCATTTTAGGCAATTTGCTTGGAATGTACAGAACCAAGGAGATACATTACTTTGGAAATTTCACCCTTTGTCTTCTAGCATATAGAGTATACTGCAAAATGTATGTGGGCTACATGACCAATTTTTTTGTGTCATGTTTCTAGGCAGCATATGGCTTCATTTTGTTTGTTTTGTTATAGCAATCAGTTAGTTTGCACAGTGTTACAAATGGGGGCAATGCCCATTCTTTATGGACTTACCTGTTCTAGGCCTGAGCATGGAAACAGAACTGAAAACATTACTACTGCTTTATTAATATATGCAGTTCATACTTAAGACATGCAGCTTTTGTCAGTCATACCCTATCTAAATTTGCTTTCAATAAAATAAGTTATGGGAATCAGGCATAGTGCAACAGTCAAACAGCATTCAAAAATTGCACCAAAATTGTATCACAACTTTATTTAGGGAACTCACCCCAGAAATTGGTACACCAGTCAAAGCTCCAGAACTCTACCAAAAATAAAGACAGGTTTTTAAAGCTTGCTTTTTGCTTTTCACACAACAGCTGCTCAGGTATTTTACAAACAAGGAAAAAAACAGATCAATATCAAAGCCATTGTCAAAGTCGTAAGCACACTAAGCCCTGTCAGAGTATTTAGACAAATATATAAAAGTGGGTTGCCATCATGTATGCACCCCCACTACAACTGGGCAAATATAAGAGAAACAAGAAGCAGGAGAGGAGGTCTGCATTTAATTTTGAGATACCAGTCTAGCCTTCATCTCTCAGCATGATCAAGAAACAAAAATGTAGTAGTTTCCTTTCTATTAAAAAGCCAATTGAGTTTTACTTTTAGACATTAAAACAGCAATAAATAGAACACTGAGTTTTGAGATCATGTGGGACTACAATAAGAAGATAAACACACATTCAAAAAGTCAGTGCCTATTAGACAGGAGTGACTGTGACAGGGATTAGGTAAAGAAAAAGCAGGGCAACTCATTTTCAAAGATCACATTATCAGTGCTTCAAAAGTATGTGATGTTTTCTCAAAATGTTAGAAGAAATATGCCACTGTGTTCTTGCAAACAGGCAGGCAGCTCAACATCTAGTACTCACCCACTTCTCCCAAAACAAAACCAGCTTTTCTTTGCAGGCTGAATGAACAGGCTGTATGCATAGCACTCCGCAGTAGCACTTCAGTGAAGCCATGCATACCCTATAATCAATGCATTTCCATCTAGGGATATCTTTTTAGATGGCTTTTTGTAGTTGTGGTGAGATATACCACCAGCTATCTTTCATCTTGCTTATTTGTGCTCTCAACACTTTTTTCCCCCAAAAAATGTTGTAAAAGTGTTTCAGTGTGGGTAGGTGTGTCAGTTCTTCAGCTGAACTTCTTTGTAAAGCTTCAGTTTAACTTTGGGAAGATCACCTGACACATTCCCTTTTGGAAAAAGGATGGGATTTCCCCTAAGGAAATGCACTGCATTTGAGCATAATGGATGAAAATGTGACTGGTGGGCATCCTAACAAAATCCTACTCACCAGGTTAGGGGAGATTTTCTATAGTCAGCAAGAAAGGTAATGGGAAAGGGGAAAAGACACAAACAAGTTCACCGTTTCAAAGCCTGCTAGTCCATCTATGTTCCCCTGTGCATTCTCTCCTCTTAGTCTTATAAACTGTGGTTTGGAGTAAAATGAATACCATACCCACACAGCTATGCTTCAAAAGTGAACCCAAGTTTATAAACTTAATGACAGCATCACTAATTTCTCTTTTCTGTTTCTAAATATATAATAAAATAGTTTCTGATGTTTCTTAAATAATTATCTCAGATTAGGCTTCTCATTATCATTTATTATTATTTTGCATTTTTTTCAATTTACTTTTATACTGCCCAAGAACTCTGGTTTTTGGGCAGGCTATAACTATAATAAAATAAAAAGATGGCATTAGATAGCAAATCTTTCATTATTGGGAATCCTGCACTGTTATCAGACTAGGGAATGAGTGAGGGGGTAGGGGAAGAGACATATTTTTCAATTTCTGCATCACTGTGGTAAGAGGAACCTCAATTATTTCATGTGCTATCCAGCTATTAAAAGGGTACAGGAATCCCATCAACAGCCACTCTGCCCTAGAATCTGGGTTAGTCATTTAAAAAGTAGCATTTGCAACTTACTGGAAACTTTTACAGGCAAGTGAGTTATTGGCAGTATGCAACATTGTGTGCCTTAGCTGATTATGCTGCAATAGAAGTTAATGTGTTTTGGCTTGTTTTTAGCTGCTTTAGGAAGTACTGGCTACTAGTTGTATGGGTACTAAGTATCATTGCCATGACAGTTTTGGATATTGCCTTGAACTTGTTAAGCCATTGCTTTTTCATATGTTGCAAACACTACTGTAAACACTCCACAATTTACATGTAGCAACTAATTATGGATTAAACAATTTATACTTAGCTGGATCTATTTCGTTGCAAGCAAGCATTCTGTTTCCCACCTACTCACCACTTCCACAGTTTTTATGTGCTGACCTGAAACTCTTGAGTTGTTGGGGGACAAACAACCCAGTTTCATTGGCCGGAAACCCTATTTATCTATGTTATCCACTATATTTTATTTTATACTTTATTGTAAAATGCCCAGAGAGTTTGGCTACTAGTGGTATAGAAATAGAATAAAATAACATATACCTGAATTGTTTGTCCCTTGGCAACCCAAGGTTCTCAAGTTTGGACATCACATCAAACAATCCAGGAATGCCCTGTTCATACATTATTTTACAACAGAATTCTGCAACCTTGCATCTTCCATATGCTTTAGACTACAATTGTCATAATCCTTGACAATTAGCTCTGCTGGACGTGACTTACTGGTGCAGCAATTCAAAGCATTTGTAAAGACCCCGGATTGGGGAAGGCAGTTCTAAATAATCTGAATGCTTTAGATTGGGGGAGGGTGTTTTAATATGCTCTACCAAGAGCAATCAGTAGAATTACTAATTAGTTAATGGTTCTTCTTAACACACAAGATAAACTCTTACTTAGTAGAACTAGAATTGCAAGAAAAAGAGTTGCAGTATCAAATACATTTTATTAACATTTTTATTGTTGTTGTAAAAACATTCAAATGAACATTAACTCAGAAATCAGGGCCCAAAACAACTGCCTTGTAAATGGCTGCAGTGATTTTTGGGAGAAGTGAATTCTGGGCTCCGATAGAAATGGTACCACCCAAAAATCTAGAATAGTTTTATATATTCTTCATAGACTAACCAGGGGAAATTACATTCTATCTATATGATAATATATGGTCTCTGATGTGTCTTATTTAGGGTTAGAGCAAAGTTCAAACTTTTTTCTAGGTAGTCCCTTAGTCACACTGGAATAATCTAAAACGTGTGTTCCTGTCAGATGGTTGTATATCATAAAGCCAAAGTCCAGGAATGGTGGCTCATGTGCTTCACTATTTTACTTGTAGATTAAGGACATACTCCTCATTCAAAAGTTTCAGCTATTCACAATTCAGTATTTGGCAAAGCATTTATAGAATGTTATATGGTAGATAACTTTAAGATAAGGAAGAACATCCAAATAGCTTTTTGGTGGACAAGGTATGCTGAAACCACACAGTACAATTCCTCATAGTCTACAGGCAGAAAGTAACTCAGCCTTCATCAGTCTATGCACTACACTCTGTATGACTAACATCAGTAGACAAAGCATTGATTGCAGTTGTACAACAGTTGCCTGAGGTGCTCCAAAATGAGCAAGATGCATCCTTCTGGAACAAAAGGATGCTCTGATTTCCCAGGATTCTTCTGATAGTAAAAGTGTTCCAAGTAATAGCTCCTATGTTAACACTTACATCAAGGGGGGGGGGCAGTTTTGGAAGATCTGATGACCAATATTGCCAGCCAGAAAAAAAGCAGTATTTCCACTTGAAATGAATTTTATTTTTAATGCAAAACTCATGCTCATGGAAACTCCAAAGAAGGCTTTGCTTTAAAACAAGGCACATAGCCCCCATGTAGCTTATTTTAAATTGAAAATGAGCCTTTTGTTCTTTAGCAGTAGAAATTTGGGAGGCATGTAAAAAAGGATGCAGCCCACAGGATACATGCTGTGAACCCGATTTAAGTGCTCAGAATGGGATATATCACCTACTCCAGTGCAATGTCCAGGCAGAGCTTCTGGCAGAAGTGTCTAAGATCTAGAGTCAAGGAGCACTGAGTAACTCACCTAAACTTTCTCCACATCTAAGCAGCCTTCAATACAATCTACCAGCAATGTCAGAAGAGATGCTTATGTGCATACAACCTGTGAAGCTTGAATTTGATTTAGTCAAAGGAAAGTAATAGCACCTTGATTTGTATGTAAGTTCAAAAAATTATGTATGCAGTTTGCAGTAAAGAAAATATAAAAACTTGAGAGATGTAAAATACATGTTAATTAATGTAGGTTTTGTGAATGTTTTCTTAAGAAGTACACCAACAGTGCAAATTTAAGATCTTTTCTGTTTCGTGCTTGACAAAAATAACTTTTTTTTCACAAAATAGGTAACCACTTTGTTTGATCTATATTAAGTAGGCTCAATTTGTGTAATTTCAATTAACAAAAACATCTGAGGAAATATTAAATACATACCATTAATCCATAAATCTCAGACGAACTCCGTATTTTGGGAAGTATTTTCATAGGAATTTCAAAAAATCTGGGGAGAAAAACATGTTTTAAAGGTTAGGGTGAAACCCTCCATGTTTGCTACTTATGAAGCAGTGGGAAAAAGAATGGAGAAAAAATAATTAAGAGAAGACTATAAAAACCACTATTTTCATAAACTTATCTTTTTAATGCAGTATTTTCCAGTAAGATATGCAAGGCTGATAAAGCTGACTTACCCCTGTGGAAGTTCCTTGTAAACTAACCATTAGTTAAATAGCAAACTACTTTGCTAAATACACGCTATCCTTTACTTACAAAGTATCATATCAGCAAGGCAGAAATCACTACACTGTATTGGCAAGAGTTACAAATGGTCACTGGGAATGGCAGTGGAGGGTGCCAGACTTGAGCCCAGATATGAACTTCAGAGATCATGACATCTGCTCACAGAAGACGCACTAGCAGCCTGAAAATACTTCTGCATGGATGAAATCCAAGCTGAAGAATGCACAGCTTACCACTTTCCCTACCAACCCAGCCTTAAACCACAGCTTTGTGTGGCATGGGGAAGTGCCCCTGGACCTCTCTTTGGCACAGAAAATTTCTGTGCAGATCCATCATTTTCATCCAGGGATCATGGGATCTTTGCTTCTTGGTTAAACTGATAGTCCAGTATAGCCAGAACTCCTGGCCACAAGGTAGCAAAAACTTGTTTTTCCATGTCAGAATGAAAAGACCATGTTAAGGGCTTTTCCATGCATTTTTGGGAAAATAATAGCTAGGAGTTACCCTCCACTGAATGAACAGAACTTACTTTAAAACAAACTTGCTTATAATCAGGATATCAGTTTGGCTTTTTGAAAATGTCAAGAAAACTTGTTAGTTCAGTAAATGTATAGACACCTGCACAAACACAGTACTTACTTGCACAGTTCCTCATCCCATTCCAGTGAATGAATGTTGAATAGCATTGTTCTACTAGCATTTGTTACATCAGTGCAATGAATACCTCCATCTTTTCCACCTGTCAAACTCTGAATAAACAAAAATAGTCAAGAATAGATTAATAAAACTGTAAGTTAAGATACAGCTAAGCTAATAAGAGAAGTTGAGAATTTTGCATACTATGAATTAGCTGTTAAGGTCAGTAACAGGAATAGAGAGAGAAGCAGTGATTTTCTTAATTTAATGCACACAAGGGAAAGAATTATATAGGTGGTCTAGAGCACCATTCATAATGGCTGAGGTGCTTCAGCTGGGTCCTGTTTCCAGGACTCGCAGTAACGTTTTGCTCTTATGCACAGGACACTAGAGGCCTATGCACATGCTGCCTCTTCATACTTTCAGTGAATGGAGAAATGGGGGCAGGGGGAAGGATCATGCTCACTGGTTGCACCTTCTGACATTACACACTTCGCATGATTTATTCTTTATAACAGTTCTGCACCAAGTCACCAAAAAATTAAAATAAAATTGTAATTCCACCATATAGAAACTGGAATAAAGCCATGCTGAAACATTAAAATCACCACAAGTGATTTAAAAGGGTTCTTACATACAACCAGTGAGCCTAACTTGCTAAGATTCTTAATTCCAAGGGGAAGTTATAAGGATGTAGGCCCCCTTTCATGCCTATGCCAAACATGTACCCACAGATCTGTGTGGTCAGCAGCGTATGTGCCTGGCATGGGGTCATGAGAGCAAGGGGCTTGGAACCACAATTTTCCAGTGTACTACTTCCTAATGCAAGCTTGATCATAAGAACTTCAAACCTGTTGATTATAATAGATATGTGCCCATTTTATTTCAGTTTAAAACGAGTCTGTTGCCAGTATTGTGCGAGGCAAATTATGAATTCAAATTAATGCACCTGAAGATGTGGCAGAAAGAAACTTCTTTGTGCCAAGACTGAAGGCTGTTTAATTCAAGCTGAGGGAGGACAGGAGCAAAACAACTTGATTTGCGTATAGCCTATTGAGACATACCCATATCAGCCATGAATCAATTGTACCAAACAGAGCTCGCTCCTCCAGAACTGCTTGCCTGACCTCGTTCACGTTGTCTAGCAGCCAGCGAAGCTTCACAGCACTGAAATACGTGCTAAGTGGGAGGCCAGTCCTACTCTGCAAGATTTAGAGTCAATCAGGATATAAAAGATAAACACCTGCAATAAAACTTCCAAAGAAGGTTCATCTCTGTAGTATGAGCATAATAAAAAGGGATATAGTCATAGTGACATTACCAGTCACTCTTTTATATTGTGTCCTGTACATATGGTACAACCCAGCTCCAACATGATCCACTATCAAAGATCAAGAGAGAGGATAGTATAAGATTTGCCACGTAGCAAACACACAGAAACTCTTCTAAAGGTCAAGTTTTGTACAGCCTGATTACCTGTAATTGCCCACTAAATGCTGATAGGAATGTACTGAAAATGACAGCAGTCATTATCAAAGTAGGTAGATTAAAATACTGCTTTACTCATATCTTCCCAAACAGCATTATTTCCTGATCACAGACAGTGGCATGTTATATCTTAAATAGAAATATATACACTGAAACAATCTTTCTTAAAATATAAAGTCTCTGAGAAACATTTGGTAGCTTCATATTTTCAGTTGTTCAATAAACTGAACCCCTACTATCCTACTTGCTACCACCTTGGCAAGAGGAGGAGTTGTTGTGTTGTTATTATAATAATAATAATAATAATAATAATTATTATTATTATTATTATTATTATTTTGCAGGGTGAGGGATTATTTAGGCTGCAATCCTATATCAGTTTACCTCTGTAAAATCACCACAGAACTCAATGGAACTTACTTCTGAATAGAGATGCACAGGATTGCATTGTTAACCTTTCCACTTCGATACATAACTACTTCATTCAACCTTTCTTGACCTCCTTATAATTCTCTATTCAGTTTCTCCAGATGCTGATCTTATTGATCTAGTAAGACGATTTCATATTATACAGAACAATGCTAGTCTAGGCCAAACAGTGTTCATTATAAACAAGATAATACCATCTGATATCATCAAATCTCTTCCTGATATTCTAAATTACATTTTACCTTTAAAAAGGATTTATTCTGCCCTGGAATTCTTTTAAGCAGCCTCTCAACTGTGGGCTGGGTCCTTAGGTCAAGCCACACTATAATCCAAAAACAAACAGTGTTAGGTAAGGATTGCTTTGCAGAAACTTTAAGCAATTCATTAACTGGGCAAGACCAGGGTTCTGAAAATGTGAACAGGCCTTGACAGTTAAAACTTTTCACAACTGTAATGCTGGATAATGCTTTAATAATTATGGGCTTCCTTGTATATAGTAACTATGAACTAATATTTATATATAGCTGAATTACAAGGGGATAGGGAATCGTATTTATATTGCTGGCATTTGTTACCTCTATATTGTTATTGGAGTGCTAACCCCTTGACACTGCAATAGCCTTGGCTATTGGGCAGTATAAAAATGAAATAAAATGTATAAGCTACCAATTGTGGCAGTCCTAATGTCTGGAGTTAAAATATCTATTGAAATGTCCCATATTCTGCAGAATAAGTGAAACCTTTGGGACTGGCTAAGTGCAAAGCTGGTACAGTGGGGCCTCCTACTTTGAATTTAATTCATTTCAGGAGGCTGTTTGAACTATGAATCATTTGAAGTTTGAACAATTCTCCCCATTAGAAAAAATGGAAAGTGAATTAATCTGTTCCCAGACCCTAAATGATATCCATTTCGATAAACAAAAAATACGGTCTCCTGAAATGAATTAAATTTGAAGTACGAGGCACCATTGTATTAAAATTTATGTAATGTTGTGTTAGTCCATTTACTGTACCTTAGTGAGAAGTGATTTTATTTATATATATATATATATATATATATATATATATATATATATAACCAAAAGTGAAAAAACCACTGAAAACGCACAAAAATATACAAGCATTATGCAAAAGATGTTTCACAGCAAAAGATGACTTGGGTGTACAACAGATGACGTTATGTCGCAACCACATATTTTTCACTTTGCATGCAGTTCAAACGTAAAAGAATCGTTTGAACTTCGCAGCAAATTTATCTTGACTTTAATGATCGAACATTGGATCGTTCAAAGTTAGAGTTGTTCGAAGTGTGAGGCACCACTGTATTGGAAATTCAGTATTTCTGTTTTAGTTTAGGAGGACTATTTGTTGCATTTATTTCCAAGAAATAAATTCTGTCTGAAAAGTGAAGGCAAAAATGTTATTGGGTGATAATATTTCTGTAATTGTAAAAGTGCTCCCCACAACTAAGACTTTAGAGCAGGGGTCCTCAAACTTTTTGAATAGGAGGCCAGTTGAAAGGTGCTAGGGATGGACGCAGGCCGCCAAGGCGGTGTGGGTGGGGGGCGCGGGCCAGGGCGGGCATGGAAAGGGGACAGAAGACTTTCAGTCTGTGAAATTATGTTAGTACCCACTCTACCCAATTCATTCCAAACTAATGCTGATTCAGAATCTTATGCCATATTGCTCCATGCTTGATTTTTTTCATTCCCTCTTCTTGCAGCACTCCTCCAACAGCTGTATCTTGTTCAGAACAGGGCAGCACAGCAGCGTGAACAGTAAGGAAGTGAAGGTCACATTATGGCCACTGTGTGAATGTTACATCAACTTGCCTCAACCTGGTGTCCTCCAGAAGTGTTGCTATTTTACACTGACTGTCTGAAGAGTGATAGATTTATTCCAGATTAAAACAATGCACAGAAGCTCATCTGCATTTGAAATGTCAGAATTCTCTCATACTGGCCATCTTTACTTCAGACACTCTTAGGAGACCCTGGCATGATGACTCCATAGATAATGTAGCCTTTGCTGTAACTGCATCCTGCTGCAGAGGACAACTAGGCCCTTTCAGAATAGAATTTGCTCATTTAGGTATCAGTGCAGCAGATGGACAAAATACAGAGGAAAGCAAAACTAGAATCTCCAGTTTTTACTAAATTCTAATTACTTGAATGACATTTGCAGGCAAGAGAAAAAAGTACATGTTTGTTAATACATTAAAGCAAAGCATTAGCCAATGGTTTAGTGGAAGACCACATTCTTACTTACCAATAGCATTATAGAGAGGTTCTCCAGTTAGTTTGTCCCAAACCACAGTTGTCTCTCTCTGATTGCTAACTCCAACAGCTTAACAACAAAAGAAAGTTTTAATGTTTTCTAGATTTAATTTTACATACTCTAGACTGGATGCAGAAATAGATGAGCAGAGCTTGGCTCATGCACTGCAGTTTACTTGCTCCTTCTCTGACTACAGAATTCTTTACCCTTCCCCAACAAGGTCATTTCTTAGGAAAGGAATGGCATGTGATAGGCACTGGGGACACCAGTAGAATGGATAAAGAGAATTTAGCAGTGCTTTTCTAACTGTTTCCTAGTGTATATCTTTTACAAATATTTCAATAACCTTAATCAATTATCATTTAATAGCTATCTTATTTACTATTCATAAACTTTGTGTACATCAAAGATACTGACTGGGATACAGAAATGACTGTTTATTCACAAAGTACTCCTGCCCACTCATTATAGAAACATAGAAACAGAGTGAGTCAAAAGGGGCCTCCCGGGCCATCTTGTCTGACCCCTGGCTCCAGCTGGCTCTGCTCACGACATGCCCACCATGTGCATGTCCAGCCTATCTTGAACACCCTCACCAATGGGGTCTCAATGACCTCTTGTGGAAGCCCATTCCACACCCTCGGGGTCTTAACTGTCACGAAGTGCTTCCTGGCATCTAAATGGAACCTTGGTTCCCTGAGCTTTGCTCCGTTAGAGTACGTCCTGCTTTCCTCTGCAGGGGAGAACAGGTCTCTGCTCATCTCCATGTGACATTCCCTCACATACCTGTATGTCGTCAACACATCCCCTCTGAGTCTCCTCTTCTCCAGGCTGAAGAGACCTAGTTCCCTCAGTCTCACCTCATACCCCATCCCATGCAAACCAGCCACCAACCTTGTGGCCCTATGCTGCACTGACTCTAACCTGGCTATATCCTTCCTGTAATGAGGGGTCCAAAACTGAGCACAATACTCCAGTTGTGGGTGCACCAGAGTCGTATAGAGTGGTAGTAATACCTCAAATAGTTGTATAGAGTGGTAGTAATTATGGAAGAGGGGAGTTTGCTGATACTTGGTTTTCAGCAGCAGCTCTTTGGACTAAGTGGAATGCTACTCTTGACAGTCTCTGGGGTGGGTTTGTGAGAGGGAAGAGAGAACAGCAGGCTGCCTGCCAGAAAGGAAGGTTGAAAAGGCTGGGCAAAAGACCATGCATGGCCCAGTGCCGTGCTATACTTCCAAAAAACACACAAGGTAAACAATTTATAGCTTAATTTCCATGTTATCCTAACTACAGGAAAGGTCACTAATGGCACATTAATAAGGTACAAAAATATATTGTCTGTTTTATTCCCAACACTTTAATAGGTTGGTTCCTACTTTACATATCACATTTCTAAAGTTTGCAACTCCACCCCTCCCTGCTTTGGTTTGGGAAATCATTCATTACTTTAATTTTGAAAATCAGCAATACCTTTTATATTGGCAATGTCTACATTCAGATGGTTCAGTTTCTCACATGTTTTTTCCACACATTCATAGACAGATTGTAGTATTTCCTTTGGATCTTGTTCTACCCACCTTGAACAGACAAGGAACATAAAAGCAAAGCCAACACCAAAAGGCTACATTTTGCAACTGACATTATGGACACAAAATATCACAAAGACATGCTTGCTCATGTTATCAGCTTAGAACTTAACTGCTATTATCAAAACTTTAAAGGATAATTTTTGGCTCAGATGCAATTATTAGCTTATGTTGCTTAAGGAAAAAAAAGTATCTATCTTCATTGCATGTTTTATACATTAGACAAGTAAAACAGTATTTGCAGTACGAACATGTTAAAAACTAGAACATCTATTTATAATCTTGTCAAGACTGTGTTGTATGTGTACTTTTATTGTTGCAGAACCAGGAAAAAATATTTTAAGAAGGGAAAATTCATTTCCAAGCTAGAGGTTAAGCTGCCAATTTTCCATTGTGAAAAAATGTGAACAGTCAGTACTTTAAAAGCCTTAAAAAAAATGGATGCCGAGAGGTCAAACTTTGGACAGCTTGTTAAGACCATTTCCTGCACAAGTCATTTGAAGTGACATTTCTATTAAGAGTTAAGTAGCTATACAAATGTTATAACATCTGACAAGTTAATTGCTTACTGCTTTTCTAGAGAATTTTAGAAATTTCATCACATGATCAGAAAATATAGGAGAAAAGATCAAATAATCTAACTGATTTTTCTTCTCAAAAAATTGTTCTCTAATGTCACCAAAGTATTTTTCTTAAAGAAGCATACCAAAAGCACACAGACAAGTATATTATTGCAAAGACATCCACCTTTTGAACTTGATCTCACTTTTCTGTAAACAAACCATTCCAATAAGTTGAGCAGAAACATGTAGGACTGAATCAAAAGCAGTGCAAGTGGAACTTGACTCATGAAATGCAGCCTTCCTACCTCTAACTCATGTGCCTTCTAAAAACCACACCCCCTCAAAGAACTTCAAAAAAACAAAGATATGGTATGTTGAGCTGCAGAAAGAGGGGGATTGGTGCAAATTGGAGAAAGGCAATTTGAAGATTGCAAGTACCTTTCCACTTAGGTAGGGCACCTTTGGATCCAAGCCATATACTTTAATATCACACTAAATGGCTAATATTCAAGAACACAAAGGAGGAAACCATACCCTTCTTTCGGAAATTTCTGTTTGATTTCTACTTGGTGGTGACTCAACAATTCAGCTGTGTCTGCATTAAAAACCTGCAAACAACACAACACAAAAATTCACCAAACCAGTTTGTTAAACCAACAATTACAGTGAGTAGCAGACAAAAAAATCTGGCACCCACATCTTAAACAATTTCTTGGAAGCAAGTTCCGCTGATGACAGAGACATTAAGATACAGATTAACAGTCCTAAGAAAATGCTGTATGTTTTATCCATAACAGAAAATTAACAAGGAGCAGGATGATACAAGTACTCTCACTTAATTCTAGAATGGGACATTCAACAATATGTTGCTGTAAGTTTAAGTGAAACATACTTTTTAAAATAAGATTTTGGGGTTCATGAATTATACTACAGTTTTTACAACCACATGAAAAGATTTTGCAGTAATATGAAATTTCAGTATATTGAGAAGACAAAGGGAAGTAGCAGGTCATTTCTGGGGATTATGAACAAGATGACAGATGAATTAAGGATAACTCCCTTACAGTCTGAGTCACTACTAATAGAAAAGAAAGAATATAAGGAGCAGGGGGACATATAAAGAAATGTAAACTAATTATCTATTTAGTGGGCAATCCTATGCATGTTTGGACAGAATGAAGTCCTATCAACTCTCAACATGCCCCAACAAGTATGATTGGCCAGGTCATGCAGGAAGTTGTAAGACTTTTTCTATCTAAACATGCTGATTGTTGCTTTCCTGGAACATAAATGCTATCACCGGTACAATAATATTCTTCCATTTTAAGACTGGTAAAAATCATTTTATACTGTAAAAGGAAAATGTTGAGATTAGAGTTCGTGCATCCTTTTTCAAACTTCTTAAATGTAAATGCAATCCCAAATTTGCTCCTCTTCCATGCTTGAAGTAGCTTTAGGAAAAATGCTAATACATTTGAAATTCCTGGGTAACTATATATTAAACTATGAACGAAGAGGAGCTTTGAATATAGAACATCAATAATCTAATGTAATTAAAACATGTAATAATATGGTTTGTTCTATAAAAAATAAAGACAATTATGAAGCTTTCCTGTTCATCTGAATTATGCCAGCTGAGGTTCCACCTGATCCTTATCAGAAGGCATTAGCACTGATTCTTCTTTTCAATCTGTAGTTAAGAAAATTATTGCTACTAAATCTTTGTGCAAACGCATAAAAAGTAGAGCATAATTAAAAGCATGTGTGGCTTTTAAGAAAAGAAAACAAAAAGAAAAACTTTCTCTTACATACAAAACAAGCAATGTTATGTTTAAATCTTTTAATTATACCACACTTTAAGAATATTGAAAAGAAGGCTCCATAAATAAATACTATACTAGGTTCTGGCCACTACCAGTCAGTGTTAAACAACACTGGGCTACATGGACATCTGAGTGATACCATAGTGCAGGACATGGAATAAGCAAGTCAAGCTGTGACAACCCAGATTCAGGCTGCACATCAGGAAAAGCTTCCTCACTGTCAGAGCAATATGACAGTGGAACCAGCTGCCTAGAGAAGTGGTAGGCTCTCCCACACTAGAGACATTCAATAAGAAACTGGACCACCTGAGTGGGATGGTGTAAACTGGTGTCCTGCAACAGCAAGGGGTGGGACCCGATAGCCTTCAAGGCCCTTCCAACTCTAGAATTCTATGAGTCTATGTGATATAGCCTAAGGGTGAAATCCTATGTATGTTCTGACAGAAAAATTCCTTCAACTTCCAGCAAGCAGTTGTACTATGACTTATACCTGGTATAAGGCAGCTTCCTATATTTTTTTACACAGGTACATTGCTACATTTAAAATTAAATAAAAATAATATGTTACCAGTTGTTGATAAAGAAGCCCTTTTGATTCATTCTCCATCTGCTTCCTAAACTTGTCAAAAAAAGCACAGGCCCTTTATGGCTAACTTAAAACAAATTCCCAATGTATTAAGACAATGTTAGAAAACAGATGATGATAGCCTTGTAAAAAGTAATGACAAAGATGAGCTATAAAAAGGCATGCATTGTAAGAGGGAACAAGCAATAATCAATATAGTGTAGGACTGTCGACACTAACAAAGTTTCAGACAGGAATTTTTATCACACTATCTGAAGACAGAACCTTTGAACCTGGCTTGACCAATGAACTATGTCCCTTGTTATAGCTAACTATTTTAGTTTACTGAGAGAAATGTACATGATAAGGCATTATATTCTAGAACAGTTTTTACTGGAAAATATATGGACTGCATATTCCTATGAAAGGAATATTCAACCAGTGAGTTTAATTATTTAAGGTGCCGATGGAGAACATGTAGTCCTCTAGATAGTATTGGACTACAGCTCTTATGGATATGTGGGTTATGGCCAATGGGAGCTGCAGTTCAACAATACCTGCAGGGCCACACATTTCCTATAGCTTACTTAAAATGAAGTGAAAAAGACTTGAATCAGAATAAAAAGCAGCACACACCCATTTTGGCTCAATTCAGATGTTATGAATTTAGATTAATGTGCTTCACATGGAACACATGAAAATGTTCAAAAGGCTTTGCACAATTTTGCAAAGGCTTAGTCTGAGTGCATTTTATATACAAAATGGCACCAGTTCTCAAACAACCTCACTAGTTTTGCATGTTGCTGAGACCAATTCAAGGTGCTAATTCTTACTTGTAAAGCCCCAAACAGCCAGGGGATCTGAGTGACGATCTCCTTTCTTATGAACCTGCCTGGAACCTACATTCATTGTCAGAGCCCCCACTGTGTGTTCCATCTCCTAGAAACATGGGGCAAGTGGGGACTTCAGAGAGAGCTTTTTGTGTAGAAGCCTGCCCATTATGCGAGCCTTTCCAAGGAAGTTAGTGTGTGTCCCTTGTTATTGGCCTTTAGAGAGTGGTAAAAACTATACTGAGTGGACTATGGGGGATGGTGGAGGACAGGAAGGCCTGGAGGAATGTTGTCCATGGGGTCGCGATGGTTCGGACACGACTGATGGTTCGGACACGACTTCGTGACTAACAACCACAACAAAAGCTATACTAATCCTGCCTCTTGAATTTACACAATAAAACAATTCCTGTTTTATTGCCATTTATGTATTTGATCAGTTTTGTTTTCATTTGTGCTTTGTTTTAGATAGCTATATTTTATTGTGTGGTGTTATTGCAAATGTTCTTAATCCCTCATTAAATGGAGGACTGATAAAAAAAGTACATTAAATAGATTACTATTTGCTTGCATTTCCCTTGTTAAACACTGTGTCTTTAAGGTACAGTAACCTCTAAGTGCAAAGCAACACCTTATCTCTGGTTTGTCAATGCAGATGTCATACCAAACCATAGTTAATAAATGAACTTCTAACCATGGTTTCCAAGGCTAATTGGCCAGTGAATTTTAAACCATGAAACATCAGGCAACTGATACCCTTCCTTGGTTGATGCTTGTACTGAGCAAAGCTACACAGCCCACCCCCCCATCTCCATTTCCCACAAATACTGTTTTAGAATGCACCATCAGAGAATGTTACACTGCTCTTTAAACTTCGCTCAGTTTTAAAAACCAGAGTATTGAGTACTAAAAGTACAGTAACTTCTAAAAACAGTCTTTGAAATCACATGCACAGAAAATCAAATCAAATCAAAAGAAAACATTTCATACCAAAATAGGGGAGGATGAAACTGACAAGGGGATGAAACTGAAATGTCATATGATGGATTTATTAGTTCTTTTCTTGTTGCATTATATATTCATCAGGACAGGAGCAACAGCAATTAGAGAAATTGTACCATTGTGAGCATCTATTTCCCCTGACAAGCTTCCTTTTAAATGTATTCTTAAGCCCCATTTCTTTTTTAAACACAGAGTATTTACATAGCAACTTGGGACACAGAAGTATTTTCAAAAAGTGATATTCAGGAAAACACTACCACCGGGTGAATATATACACATAACCCTGTGGGCTTTTTCAGGTGTCCTCATGGATACAAACCAACACATCTCAAGGAGAAATGCTAGTAATTTTGGTGATGTCTAGATGTGTTGGTTTATAATTCCCATCATCCCCAGACAGCATGAAGGGCACCAGGTTGGGGAAGATCCAGTCATCTAAATAAGCAAGTGGAGAGAAGCTGCCCATGAAGACAGGTGAATGGCTATTTAAAAGGAGCAACTGATCTATTTATAAGGATCATTGGGATAAAATGAAGAACAACAAGTAGTTTAGGGTTAGGAAATCCCTCTGACATAATCCTCATTGAATTATGAACCTCACTAGTGAGCCTGGTGTAGCTCAAAGCTGAGAAAAAGGGAATTGTAAGACATTTTCTATATAACTAATAGGATAAAACTAATGGCTAGCTTACTACTGCAGGATCAATACATAATCTTAGGCTTCCGAATGATACTGCAAGGATGTATTTCTTTTTTCACCACTACACAGCCCAAATTATCTATAAAGCAAATTCTACAGAAGACTCTATTGATATCATAGGAACTTGCAGATTCATTTGGGTCCCAGAATAGGCCTTTAGGCTTTATTGCACACACCAAGGTACTCAGTATCAAATCTGGCCTATTGCCATTAATGAACTACAGAATGTTCACAGTAGCATAAAAAATGACAAACTGAGCCTTCTACCTCATGCTAAGTTGAAAGCAGCATGCACAAAGAATGTGCCAAAGCATTTGAAAACACTGGTGCAGGGTAAATATTCTTGTGTGCGTATGTCTTTCCATGCTGTAATTATATCACTTGCTTTTTATACATTTCCCTTATTTGTCATAGGATTCTACCACAGCAGGAAAGACTTTAGACTGTCCCTTAAAGCTATTTTGTTCTTTCACTAATTCTGCTAGGTACTTATGGGGTTGTTTATTTGGGAAGAAAGAGCAAGGGTAAGAAGGGGCACCAAAAATGACAATGAGGATGTTTAAAGAACCAGCTTGGAGTAGGCTTTATTTATTTATTTATTTATTACTGACAGCATTTTAAAGACGGTTGATCTTAAAGCTGGGGAAATGCTTTTTTTTTTTTTTTCCTGGCAGTCACTCATTCCTTGTGCTCTAGGCATCAACCTATAGAAAGCCAAACAATTTTTCATCTGATATATAAGACTGAAGTACTTCGAACACAATGGAATATTCCCAAGTATATGTGGGTAGGGCTGCAGTTGCAAAACTGGATTGGGCACGTGTCATCTTACAGGAAACAAACTTTGCATTTAGCATGTGAATCAAGTACAAACCCAGCTCCCTTGCCTTGGTTCCTAGTTTTCAGTTTCATAGCAGGGCATCCGATGCGTGTTAAATGAGACGACATGCAGTGCAGTGCACGTTGACCTCTGAATGTGGCAACACCACTGATTTCTCAAAGGCTTACTCACACTAGAAAGCAACGCAAAGAGCCTCTGTTGCACTTACTTACATCAGCGGTGCTCATTTCCCGAGAACTGCAAAGCTGGGCGTGGGTCTGTCTTGGAAACGCCACCCTCTCATTCAGAAGCCCTTTCCCCGCCCTCACCGACAGGTGGGGGGCGGGCATGAGGGGCGCCCTGTACCTACTCAAGGGCATTTCCTCCAGGGCTCTGGAAACACTTGCCGAACCGAGCCCTCTGCCTTAGGCGGGAGATACCCTTCGCCGGCCCATCCCCTCTCGGCCTCCCTTGTCGCCGGCTCCCGTCCTCCACGCTGACCCCCCAAGGGCAACCTCGCCCCTTGCCGCCTGTCTTCTCCGGCTGGCCGGGCGCGGCCGCTTTATTCGCCCCGTTCCGGTCGGGCTTACCAAGAAGCGCGTGGAGCTGGTCCCTTGGTCGATGGCCCCCACCAGAGGGCCCATCGCCCCACCCTGGCCTGCCGCCGCTGCCATGGGGAGGCTCCGTCGGCGCGACCGCGGCCGTCTCCTAGGCGACCCCGCTAGCCCGGCAGGAAGCGCCAACGAACACTGACAGGCGGCCGAGCCGGCGCTCTTCGCTCTCTCTCACTCTTTACAACCGCGCGTGGCTTCGCGGATCACAAGGGACAGCGGGCGGGGAAGGGGGAGCTGCCCCTCGGCCACCAATCAATGCGCGGGGAGGCGGGGAGGGCGGGGTTTCCACCCGCAGCAGGAAATGGAAGCAGGGCTCGCGAAGGGAAGAGCGCGGAGAAGCCGGGCGGTCACGTGCGCCGGATCTCTGACGTACCTGCCGCCCCTCAGCATCGCTCTTGCCACGCTGCCTGCCTGTTGCGGTCACAGCGGATTTGCATTGCGCGGGTGGGCGGTGGCGGCGTTCGTGATGCAAGAGCCTTTGCGTTGCGCGCCCCGGGTTGGGCGACTCTGGCGGCTTGCCCTGCGCGTTCTTCTGCCTTCCCATTGTGAGGCAATCGCCCGCCCCCGACAGCGCTCTCCCATCACTGGTTGAAGACGGAAAAGATGGATGGGGCACCTGCCCAGGGACCACACCCCGGCAGGGTGTGCCTGGACGGAATTCCCTGGAGTTGCTCCCCCTTCTCATCATCGCCACCACCATTGCAAGCGGCTTGTTCACCTGCTTCTTGCCCTGGCCCAGGCAATGGAGGCAGCAATGAGGAGCAACAGTATATGCTACCGCATATCTGCTTGCTGGGTCTCTGCCGGTTAGGCAGGTGGTGAGGATGAGCAGTGATACTGCTGGCCACAGTAATAGTGGGAGGGTAAACTCACTAAGGAAGGGAGCCCATTGGGGTCCCTTGATTAAGGGCCCTCCAAAATCTGGAGCTGCTATTGCAAGGAATTCTGCTTTAGACTTTTCCCCTCTTTCAAATAAGAGAAAAAATTAGAAATGTGCATTGACAAGAAGTCATGCTTGCCTGGGAGTAGGTGCATACTTGGAGTATGTGTAGTTGCTCAGTGGGTCTTACTTCTGGGTAAAAGTGCATAAGTTAGCATTGCAGTTCCTAAAGTGATGCCTCATTAGTTGTGGGGCTATTTGTCAAAAAACAACTATAGTGAGATAAGTGCCTTTAACTTTACTGCATGAAGCTCTTTTTCTGTCTAACTCTCTGAAATCCATAGCAACAGCATGGATTGTTGGACAGATGTTGAGAGAAATAAATTTTAATTTGCTGCCTAGAAGAGGAAAGTGTAGGTGCTGAGCAATATTTCTGTCCAGAGTCTTCTGTAAGTGGAGTGCTACTACAAAATAATAACCCTTTCCTCAGTCACACCCAGCTAACTTATGACAACAGAGGCATGCCAGGACAAGGTCTCAAGAAAGTGTAAGCCTCACGCTGTCATGCATGGGGTATCTTGCCCCTCACAGAAAATGAATGGGTTCATTAGTGCTAGATAAACACTGTAAGGTTACTGCAGATGTGTCCATGCCCCTGTGTGCACAGGACTCACACACTGGAAGGAGATGTCTCGCCGCTGCATCCATGCAGAGGGCATCAGCATAGGGATGGAGGTGGAATGCCATATAGAGAATGCAACATGGGGAATGTGCTGCCGCCAGGGCTGGACTTGCCACAAACTACATTAAGATGTGGCAACTGGGTTCAGATGTGCAAAGAAGTCATGGTGACGATTGTGAACAATACAAAACAACCATTGCCTTTCTTTGTGGTTCTACGGAGACTGTCCTTACAATGCTTCACTACTCTTGCTGGGTTCTAACTTAACAACAAGCTGTCCCACAGTGGTTTCCATCATGGCTTGTCTTAATGTGTGAGCCCTCCCCTACCCCATATGTCTAGTCAGAAGTAAGTCACACCCAGTTGCTTGGGACTTATTTCCTGATAAGTGGATATAGGGCTATAGAGTTGTGGTGTAATCCTATACTAATGTATGCATGGGAGTAAACTCCATTGAACTTCTGTATAGGCCAATATAGGATTGTACTGTGAATATTAAACAGTAGAGTATTTGTAGAGTATTTAAAAATGGGTTTTGTCATGCTCTCTCAGAAAAATATTTATCAACTGGCCATTTGACAATATTTTTTGACAATATGTAGGGTTAAGGAAAAGACAGCACATACCCATTTTTCTTTTTACTTTATTCTCCATGAATGCTACAAAGATGTTCAAAACATTTCAAATACTGTATATTGAGAAGGTCATAAGAAGAGACAAGCTGGGCCAGGCCAGTTGGCTATCCAGTCAAGTATTCTATTCACAGAGTGAGTGAGCAACCAGCTGTTCGTAAGATCCCACTAGCAGGACATGAGTGGATGAACACCCAAAATGCCCAGCAACTGGGGTACATAGGCATGCTGCCTCTTTTACTGGAGGTGGCATATAGCCGTCATTGATAACCTTCTCCTCCATTAAGTTGTCCAATTCCCTTTTAAAGCCATCCAAATTGGTAGCTGTCATTATACCTTGTGGAAGTAAATTCCATAGATAACTATGCATTGTGTGAAGCAGTATTTCTTTTCATCTGTACTGAATTTCCCACCGGTTAGCTGTATGGGATGACCTGTGGTTCTTCTATTATGGGAGAGGGAGCTAAATGGCTGCATATCCTCTTCTTCATACCATGCATACTTCTATACACCATTTTCATGTCTTCCCTTGCTCGCCTTTTTCCTAAGCTCAGCAGTCTCAGCTGTTGTAACTATTCAACATAGGAATGCTGTTCCAACCCTTCGATCATTTTAGTTGCCATTTTCTGTTCTTTTTTTAACTCTACAATACCCTTTTGTAGATGCAGTGGTTAAAACTGTATGCAATATTCTCAGTGTGGCTGCATCATAGATTTGTATAGCTTTGGCAGTTTTATTTTCAGGTTCCTAATGATGTCTTACATGAAGTTTGCTCTTCATAGCAGGTGCACACTGGATTGATATTTCAATCAGGTCGTCTACCACAACCCAAGATCCCTTTCTTGGTCACTCATAACCAGCTCAGCTCCAATCAAGTTATATTTGAAGTTGGGATGTTTCCCCACAACATGCATTACTTTATGCTTGCTTATTTGTGGTTCCATATAAATCACATTTGCCATTTTGATACCCATTCTCTCAGTTTGAAAAGATCTTTTTGGAGCTCTTCACAGTCCCTTCATTACCATATTAAATAGTTTGGTGTCATCGGCAAACTTGGCCACTTTACTGCTCACTCCAAATTCCAGATCATTTATGTTTAAGAGACTAAATTAGAGTAAATTTAGATTACAGTGCTTTCTGAAAATCAAAAAGCCTTAGAAATAAGGTGTGGCTTTCAGGTATTTAAAAAAAACAGGTCATTATGAGGGCAGTTTATTGCTTAATGAATACAGACAATAAGCTGGTTTGTTCAGTTTCCAAGGAGTACACATGTACAATCAAAAACTGTCATTTTTAAACAAAGTACTGTGCAAGATCACATAAGTTTCTTTCTGGGCCAATAACATCTCTGTTGTAGACTTTCATCGACAACGGTTGGATCAGTTCAGCAATATAAATATTAGCTCCCCGGCTTGAATTTGATCACAGCATATTTTCCCAGTTTTATCCCTGTAATTATTTATCTGTTATATTTATATTCCACCTTTCTCCTATTGTGAAACTCAGTGTGACTACATATGGTTTCATGTTTGGCTCCCCTCCAGACTCAGATCAGCCCCACATCTGCTTAACTTCAACATGGTGGATGCCTTGTGTGCCTTTTGAACTTTTGCTGTGGGCAATGCTTTGTTGCCCACAGAGAACAGGAGATATATGTGATATAATTTAAGCATGTATTCCATTAGCGTGATTGCTTCCCTAAACTTGTTTCCTGAATTTCAAACTATGCTAATAGCAGCAAAGGATATTAATTCAAGTTTCTACTTGGATTTTTTTTAAAGCATCTGTGGTCATTGGAAGTAAATGTTTTCAAGGCGCTTAGTTCAGAGTCTTCCAAATTTTTTGGCTGCAGGGAATCTTTTTTACAGTAGACCTGCAAATGAATCACCATATATTTATCATGGAATGGCTAGGTATTGTGGAGCATTTGAATACTGGTGGTGGCTGGTGACTTTGGAATAGGTGAGACTAGTTTCCTTAAACTAGGACTTAAGCCACATGTGTAAAGGAACAGTGTTTTTAATTGTGTGGAACGTTAATAAGTGCTATTACATCTACTGTTCTTTATGTAACCATGGATAGAGAGGAATGGCTTTCATGCGAAAAGGGCATGGGAATGGGTCAGTTCAGATCGTCAAGCAGTCATGGTTGACTGTGGCCTGTACAGGTGTTGTTCTGAATATTCAAATGACAACTGCAGCTTGACATGATGTGCTGAACTCAGTGGAGATGTGTTAACAAATCATCTACAACCTTAAAACCACCCACTTATTCTGAATGATTTGTTAACCACACCAACAACTCACCCTCATTGGGTTTAGATATCATGAGAAGCCATGATCATGGCTTGAATAGCCAGAAGTCATTGAGGTGTGTAGCTTAAATAAACCAGGGTGGGCTGTTGTGATCATGTGACCTGGGTCATTCATATCTATCCCAGCTCCTCACATTTAAAACTTAAGGATGCCAAATGGCATAAATTATTAAATTTGTAGATTTTTAATATTTATTTTTATTGCACAATTAAAAACAACCAACCCACGTTATTAATGAAAAAACAAAACTAAAGCATTGCGTTTTGAGTAAAATTTTGCAAGATCCAGAGCACTAGTTACACATATATATTATCTACCCCATATATATTCATAATGTGTATATACCAGTATTAAAAACAATTCTGCGCAAACCTCAACAAAGGCACCACAAATCCATTTGTAGACTCTGCCTAAAGGCCATCTGTACAAAAATTGAAAGTTTCATTAAATCCTCCACTCGTTTTCTTGCAGGTGGCAATTTACCCAGTGCTGTAATATTAGACTTTTAGCTGTCAGAAGGGTACAGAAAATCAATTGACATTGGCCTTGCACTGAATTCCAAGAAATGGGTAGGTAATTCAAAAGAATGTGTTCTTAAATCTTTCAGTGTGAAAAAAATTTCCATCACAAAATTCATTTGAATTATTACTTCCTCCCAGAAGAAAGCTTGCATTTGGCATTGCCAAAACATATGAAGATAAATATTAGCAGCATTATACTGCCAATAATTGGCCAGTTTAATTAAAATCTTTCCAGAAATCTGTTGCTGTATCTAGTATACCAGAAACATCCATTTTTGCTGAATTAAGCATAACTTAAGATCCATGACCCTTTGCAAAACGGATAACAGCGTTCCACTGACTGGGCAAGATGGGGTGCTCCACTTCATTATTCCATTCTTGACTGAGCGCCTGAGTATCGTATTTATTCACCACTAGTGAATGTTTATAGACGGGAATTGTAGGCAGTGTAACATTTAGCTTCAACCAATGTTTCCAGTAAAGCAGCTCTGGAGCTGTAAAAGCAGCAGGATTCGCTGCTTTGTTGATTCTAACACATGCTTCAATTGCATATATTGCCATGCAGTCCCTGCTAGCAATTTATTTATAGCATACCAAGTAGAAAATGGCAAAACATTATCATCAGCACTGACAAGCTGATCCAAAGTAAAAATCAGCATGTCTGTCTAAGTCTGCCAAACAAGCATTTTCTTGCCAGTTTTTAAATCTGGATTTCCCCATAAAGTTAATTTTGCATGTGAAAGTATGTCAAACTGCAGTTGACATAAAAATATATGCCAAACCTCTCTGGCTGTCACAGTTAGATGGGACACATTATTTTGGTGTGATGAGAGCCCAATACAATCTACTAGGGAAGAGGGTCCAGAAAAGATCTGAAAACTGAACACAGAAAGAAATCAGATGTAAGACAAAAATGCAGTGAAAGTTAACAAATAGGCCCAAGCATATATGGAAAGGTCAGGGAGTTCAAATCTAACCCCCCCCCCCGATAAAAAGTTACATACATATCAAGGATTTTCATGGTAGAGGGAAACCCCATAAAAATTTATGAAACAAAACATTAAGTTCTGGAAATAAGTGTCAGCTATAAATTAAGGAAAACTGCATAAAACATAAACAATTTGAGGAAGTACATTCATTTTAAGTGTATTTACCCTGTCCTATAGACTGAATTTATAGATGCCCATCTGTCAATGTCACTTCAGTTCTCATTAATCAACTGACTTAAGCAGTTGTGATACGTCTCTTGGGATATTTTTTTTCCAGATAAGCAAAAAAAAAAAGATAATCACAGAATCTAAATTGCTAATAACATGCTGTGAGGCGTATTCTTTCTTACGAACATGAATACCAACTTTGACCAGCAGGAACTGATGAATGGAGTGCTCAAAAAATAGAAGTTCACCAACATATAGAATAAATATGTATTTGTTTATTTTTATGCTGTCTTTTTTTCCTTCCAAGGAACTCAAGGTAGCTTACATAATTCTCCTCCTCCTCTCAATCATATCCTCATAACAGTCCTGTAAACTGTCCTGAGAGTCGTTGACTAAATAGGAATGATGTAGAAATGCATTAAATACATAAATAAGTCCTGTGAGATAGGTTGGGCTGAGAGTCTGTGACTGGCCCAAAGTCACCCAGTTAACGCTGACTAGCACCTGGGTGACTAGCACCCAGATCTTCTGAGTCCCAGTTCCACACTCTTAAGCACTACACTACACTGGCTCGCTGTTCTTTGTATTCTAATGCATTATGCAGAAAACAATATTAGAATAGGTTGAACAACACATGCCAAACATACATGTGAAAAGAAGACATCCATGTTTAATATAAAATAATAATAAATAAAATAATAAGAAAAATAGTATTTCTCTTAAGTTGGGGGGGGGGCATATCAGATAAGACTTCGTTGGTCCTAATTCTGGTACTAGGAGCTTCCCATTAAATTTAACCCATTTCCAAAATTCTGGAGGAAAACAAACAATCTTGCAAAGAAAGTTTCAATAAATTTTATTAGGGACCATTCCCATATCCAGAGCAATCATGGAAGTCTGTCCGTTCTATCTTTATTTAACAGACACTGTTGCTATTCTTTTAGAGGAACAAACACACAGTCACTGCCCAAAAGATGTTTCTGGTTCCAGAGAGTTCCCTCCACAGTCACTGCTGGATTGCCAGACATCCTCTATGACTGTCTGTTCTCCACATGTGCCAAATGGTGTGTCTCAATTACTTGTTGCAACCATGCAAAAGTCACAAGCTACACTGGTAGCTTTGTGATTACATGCAAGGTCAGTTTGTATGTGACCAGCAATTCAGATAATTCGTTCTCCGTGTCTGCAACTGACCACAGTTGCCCATTCATAGAAGAGTTGTGTGTCTGCTTAGGTTTTAGCTACATGGAATCAAATTCTTTCCTTCCCCATGAAAGCTGTTAACTGTGCTCTTTTGTTGTTGCTTGATTTTGTCTCCTCACCTGCACAAAGCAACAAGTGATCACAGAAGGTTTATATTATGCAAGCATGCAACACAGAATAGATCAGGTGATGTTGCTGTACAACATGGGTATTCTACAAATGAGATTGTGCCAACTGCTTGGATATAAACTATTTCCCACAGAGTGTTGTTACCTACTTTGTCTTCCAAATGAACATGCAGGCTGTATGAATGGCATAAAGCAATGCTAATGTTTGGTTGTTTAACTCCTAAATTAACTACACGTGCAGGCACAATAATCTTTAGAAATAGTGAGGGGTTTAGGTGTGTTTGATTGTGGATTGCCCATCTGTGACTGAGGTTCATAAACTAGGCATGTATTTTTGAAATGTTAAGGCAAGTGACTGCAGGGGGTGAATAGGAAGGGAAACTCCTATTGCAAAGGTTGAAGTCCATTGCATTTAGCTCAAAGAGAAGTTTAATCTGATGGTAGTTTAATTCATGAGTTGTTCTGTAACTGAAGTGCTCAGGGTGATCTGCACTATAAAAGCAAATACAATAAAATTCAACAATAGTGAAACCTGTAGCGAAACAAATTTCAAAGGCACAACAATAATAGTGTCAAAGCAGAGATGAATATGGAAGCAGCTAAAATAATTTTAAAATGCATCATTAAGCTTATTAAAAATAAGAGACAGTAAACAATTTATATAAACAACTGAAGAATAAAAAGTATGCAAAGGAAAGTGTACCACTGCGTATGCTACCAAAACAAATCCCAAATGTTCATCAGGAATATGTGCGTAGTCTCATGTTTCTAACAGAACAGCAATGTTACATAGGTTGAATTGCTAGTCTAGTCTAACATGCAAATATATGCACAGTAATAAAAGGAAATCACTTTATATTTTAAAAGTCTTCCTGTTCTGGCAGGCATTTGGCCCTCTGAGTCATTAATTTTAATGTCCTTATATATTAGCTGGATTTTAAAATCTGCTGCTTCTCTCATATGCTGATTTTTTGTATTTTCTTGTTTTAAATATGTTGATTAGACTCTAACTTGAAAATATGGTAATGGGAAGATGCAATAAAAACACTTTTTTTGTAAATTCTCCCTCTCATCTCTTGCCCTCTCTCTTTCTTCAGTGTGGCCAATGTTTTTGATACAGAGCTTCTGGCACATGTCTGATAAAGAGGCTTCTGACTGCCCCATAAAGTTAATTTCAAAATAGATTTGTTTGGGGTGCTAGTCCTAGCAGACTAGCATGTAATCTCAAGGATACTTGTTTGGGAATCAAATACAGTGAAACACAGTGGTATTCATTTTGAAACAAACATGCCTAGATTAGGTTGTAGTATATTAGGTTTAGGGAGAACCCACCACTCTGGAGCAATTGTAATGACGTTTCCCTCTGTTCTTCCACCACTGCTTAATACAGACAAACACATGGATATACATGTATGGGAGGCCAAAACAATGTTAAACAGGTCTCATACAATCTTTAACAGGTGAGAATTCTTCCCGTCATTCTTTAAATACTGGCTGTAAAGTGCAGTGCCCAAGATTTGATGGAACTGAATTCTTAGGAACTGGCTAAGGTCTACATATCGTTCTTCTTTCATTTGTTTCAGTTGAAGTTTCCATTGCTTAGGCTGCAATCTTATGTATGTTTAGACAGGAAAAAAAATCTGCACCTTCCAGAATGCTGCAGCCACTCAAGCAGGTTCAGACATGCTTTGTTTTATAGGACCTATTTTGGCTTAAACATGCATAGGATGGCCCCCTTAGTCAATCAAATCTTTATGAATTCAAGTCTGGTACAATGGAATGATATATTAGAAACATGTAAAACGTTTTTGTGAAAAAACTGCCTTAAGCGGCAGAAGCCAAGCCAAGCCAAGCCAACCACTTGTTTTTAAATAGAGAGAGAGAGATAAATCTGTTAAATAGTAAAATATGCATGAATCATGATAGCCTTGAAAATGGTGGTTGCCAGTAAATGTGCAGTGAATCATTTGGTTCATAGTCAATATATTTTGTTATAAATCTTTCTCTGCAACTAATTGTTGGGGAAGCGTTCATAACTTTCTATGTAACTCGCCTATTCAACTTTCAGCTGTTATGTAGCTATTCTTTTTAATTCTTCCTTGAATTATGTACTTTTGACTTGTGAAAAAAGCATTGGCTTGCCATAGATATTAGGAATTAAGGAGAAATAAGGACCATTACTGCTTTGCTTTTGCTGTCTGGCTTATGTGATCCCACTGGCCATAATTTTAAATCTGGGAATACTGACATAATTGGCAGCTCTTCCTAGACAGCCTTTGGCACCAAGAATTCTCTGCTCTCTGCTACATTTAGTATAGAAATCCATGAAATAAGATAGATGCAATCCAGTTGTTCCAATCAGCCTACCACTTGCTAAACTGACATCTAAGACCTGGACATGGGTGAAATTCTTGTGCAGCTGGGAGAGGAAAAACTTCTCCTGATGTTCCATTCAGGATCTTTGAGAGAGATGACAGTCTTGGCTAAGTCTCATGAATTTCCATTTATACAAGAATTCTGATGCTTAATGCTCTACTTTTTGGCGATATTTTTTCCAGTCTATTCACTAGCCAACTATATAACAGAATGAAAATTACCACTAAAGTGTTTTTGGTGTCATAAAACAGCATTTGCATATAAAGTGGACAGCAGCTGCACTTTCATTTTCATTTTTATGTTGTCATTAAGCACAATTTCTCAATTTTATTAATATGGAATTTCTGAAAATAAAGTCTGTTCCCTTGACTACTGTAAAAATTATGTGATCCAAAAATCTAGCATTGCCAGAGTAGATGTGTACAGAGATGGCATTTATGTCTGTCATGGGGTGTTATGTGGTCTATTGTTGCTGGTGAGTAGCAATTTTAGGCAGGACTGGGAAGCTATAAGAAATTCATTTCAACTTGTTTTTTTAAGCAGGATTTACACAGTTTGCACCTTGCAGATTAAGCAGGGCAAGGCATGTAATCTGTGGATGCAGTTTTGGAGCTTGTGTCATTCATGAACCAAAAAAACCCCCTGGGCATATTTGAAAAATGCACATAAAAAGTATATGTTTCAAACATGTTTACGAGTAAGTTTTAATCAGTGGGAGAAGGTTGCTTACATTTCAGAGATGTGCATATTGATTCAAGCATTTGGAAAATACATGCTGGAAGTGCAAACTGATTTTCATATGGAAAGAAAAATGATAAAGCTTCCAATCTGGCACAGAATTGACTAGGACTCTGCTTTGAGAGAAAATTTGGACAACTTTGGCAAGCTTGAGATTCGCTGATTCACAGATCCCTAGCTTAGGCAGATGTTTCTAAGCAAATAGAGGCCTACCATTCATATCATTGTTTGTGATGAACAATTGATTCTTGACAAGTTTGAATGGCATTAGCTGGGAATTGTAGATAATAAGAAATGGTTCTCTCAGTTCTTTTTGCTTCTAGGGGTGTTGTCCTTGGTAAATACATGAATTGAGTGTGATGAAGCAAGATAGCATACATGTGGAAGAAAATTCCTGCTGAGCAAACACAGGTTAGAGTTCATTATCAAGCCTGCTGTACAGTGGTAGTAGTGGTAAAGTGGGAGTTCTTTCTACCACAAACATAGCGATGCGTGGGCTTTAACAAAGGCAGACCAAATGTTTATCCATTTGTAGGTTATGTTTAAAAACCCACTTGTTCAAAAGTGGAAAACACCATTAAGTCTTCAATCGTGTTATCAGAGGCAGTATTAATCCCTGAAGAAGTGTAAGATGCACCTGAGAGAGATTACTGACTATAGGCCAGTTGCTAATATTTAATTTGTCTGACCTCTCCTGATTTTAAACTAGCAGAACAAGATCTTTGAATTAGCAACCTAACGGCTGCATTTAGTTTCTACACAACTTATTTTACAATGATTAGTTCCATCAGTTCAGTGACTAGCAGTTCAATCCTGTACAGGTCTACTTAGAAATAAGTTATTTTGAGTTCACCAGGGCTTATCTGTTTCATTCTTGTCAACAGTTTTTTGGGGGGTTTGTTTCTCAGTAAACAGGGAGATGTAGGTTCTTCTTTCTAGGCTCTGTGCCAGCATGGAGCCTTAATTTGGGAAGCTTCTACAGCTGGGAGATTTTGTCAGCTCCCTTTGTCTTCCGCATAGTCTGCATGACTTAGTGGATTAATTCCCATTTCCTCGGTTGTTCTTCAAATGCCACTGCAGAGGTGTCAAGAGGACCTTCTTTCTTTTTCTCTTTGCTGTGAAAGTCTTTACAGGAATAGCTGAAGTTTTTCTATAAGCCACAGTCTGACTCTATTGAAAGGCACAATGTCTTTTTGCCTGTTATGGAGGGCAGAACAAGGGCTTGTCTGTTTTAACCCAGCATTTATCTTCTTGGGCTATACTGTGAATAGTGTTTGCATACCAGCTTGCTTGTTTTGAACTTGAGAGTCAATTCAAAGCTCACTCCTTGTGTGTGATGGCCAAACTGATTGCTTTTGGCTGGAGGGTGTGTGTGTGTATGTGTTGGTGTTGGGAAAATTTGGATAAATCCTGTCTGAAAAGCATTACTTCTGTGTGCCTTTGCATTGTGGGATCAAATCCTGTCTTCCTTCTCAAAACCAAGCTGTCACTGTTTAAAATGGCATTCCCCCACTCCTTTCTCTCACCTTTAGCTGTAAGCTACAGTAGACAGGCCATTTAGTCCAAATATACATTGGAAAAAGTCATTGTTGGAATTCAGTTTACAAGGAAGTATCTTTTGATAGCCCAGAGGCTCCATGTGCACTGGCCAATTCAGAATGTTTAGAGTAGATAAGAGTCTTGAGTTTCTTGGAAGTGGCATGCACATACATAAGAAGGTATTAAGAAAGCTATTACAAGTCTGGATAAAAGAACTTTTCAGTTACTTGATCATGATTCAGATTTTTGTTTTAAATAACTCTCTCTTTACTCTTGCCATATGTCTGAAAATGGCCACACTGCAGAGTTTTCCTTCTCATTCTCAGCAGCAGGTGCCCAGAAATGTTCACTGAGAGATAAATGTATATCATGTGGAAAAAAATCTATTGTTAACAACAAACTGTTTCACATGGTGGGTTTGATTTTTTTGAAAACTAAAAGAGGAAGAAAGTTTTAGAAGTGAGTAACACCAGAAAGTTACTTATGAAGCTCCTCCTGTTTCCTGTGCAGGGACTTTTATTTAATGACCCATGAAACTGAGGGGTGAGGGGAGAAGAGAAACCTGCCAGTTACATGGCTGTAAATGAAACTTCTTTCCAATAAGCTGCATTAACAAAATCAAAGGTGGCAGCTACAAAGCTTTAAGGCACCAAAAGATCTGTGCATTATTTCTGTTCACTGTTACTCCTGCTAATTTCTTGCCTCAAAGGAGCAGCTTAATTCTTGAAGGTAAGTGAAAATGAGAATATGCCATACATAGATTAGTATTTTTTAAAACATGTAGATATATTTATTTGCTCAGTCGCTTCATTTCAAAGGCTCTTGGTGTTACTTGTATAATTTAAATGAAGGGAAAACTAGACTTGTCAGGATTTTACCTGCAATCTAAATGACAAACTAAACCAGTTTAACTGAGGAACTTGGATATGTATTAAAAGTGTTACATTGAGAAATGAGGTGTGCATTTCTAAATTTCTGTCATAAATCATACTACATAAATGTGTATTGAGGAAAATAAGGTCAGTTGTGAAAAGGACAGTTAGAAGTCACATAGTTGTGACTTTATCATATCTAAAATGCACCCAAACCTGACTGAGCATATGCAAAGAATGATCAAGGAGCTACTCTCGCAGATATTGTAATATGCCTTTATTATCTACAGTTTACAGATGCAGTAAGTCACATGCAGGGTACTCTTGTGCTAATGCCATCTCTGCTCACTCTGCAATAAGACATCCATCATCATTTATCCTCTTCAAGCTTTTATTGTAGTGTCTAAAACCAGAGTAATCGTAGGCTGGTGATATTACCCTTTTAGTCAAGTCCAAATAGACTATGGTTTTGCATTTATCCTCTCCTTTCACTGTTTACTCTTCCCTGGCATAGATCAATTACCCTCTAGGATGAGTGGCTGTAGGCAGTATATGTGAATAGTTGGGTTATATCCCTTATCACAGAACATTCAGTCTCATGTGAATGTTTACAGGAAGCTTGGAACCTATCATACCTGGCAACAATATTGAACATGTTTTCTTAACTGGTTGCCTCCAGACATGTTGGACTGCAGTCCCTATCATCCCAGGGGGCATGTTCAGTGGGGATCATGGAAGCTATAGTCTGAAGGGCACAAGTGGGAAAGGTAGATACAGAAGCAATGTTCTACAGGGAAACAGTAAAGAAGCAGTCACGAAAATAAAAACAGCGCAAGCTGTGCTGCTTTTCTGAAAGCAAACAGAAAATTTTGTAATTCTATTTGCCAAGTGATTGTTTGCTCCTGACTTTTTCTGAAAGGGAATGGATGACCTCTGCTCTATTTCCCCAAAACTACTGACCTATTATCTCTTAACGAAGAGCTTACTTAGGCTTCCTTTAGGGTAGGTAGGTAAAAGCACTGCAAAGACAGCTGAATCATTATGTTCACTTGCAGAGAGTCAGCCTGCTGAGATTTCTCTCTGAAGCTTCTTGAAATATGCGTAGGATAGAAGAGACATTTCTGAACAAAAACCACCCAATCACCTTAAGTTCTCTTGTGCCAAATGTCCTGACCCTTCTTGTTTGTTGCCATTTGTCTGTGAAGACAGACTATGATCTGATCATGAAATGTAATCACTCTAGTAATAGGTGGCTAGGCCACCTAACCTGGAAAATGTATAATTCAGGCATTGCTACATAGCATACTCTTCTACCTTTCTTCCTCCTTCCAGGTTCAGTTCCTGGAATCTTCAGGTAGGACTGGGAAAGAAGCCTTTCCAAAATCCTGAAAGACCAAGTCAGTGCAGACAATAGTGAGCTTGTTGGGTGGAAATGCAGCTTTCCACGGTCCAGGGAATGTGCTGGTCTTATTTTTATAGATCAGTGAAGGCTGCTTATAATAATTTTATTTTCTGTAATTCTACTGCCTTTAATCCATCTTCCCTCCTGACTTCCCAGGTCATATTTTCAGCACCTTAACCCTGGCTTGACCAGCCATTTTGTAAGGCGCTGAAGTGCATTGCACTCTGATATCTCATTCTGCAGATGAGCCACTGTCCTACTACACTAGAATAACAAAACCAATAGTTTCATTTCAGCCCCATCTCACCTTATGGTTGGAAAAGGAAGTGAAAATAATTTGCTTCAAGGAATTATGTACCAACATAGAACAAAGATTGTTTTAAAAAAGAATCCGTGAAAGAGAGTGAATGCAGATTCAAAACTGATTATTTTAGAGAGAAAGACTCAGTATGTGATAAGGCATTTATCCATTTACATCCTGGGTAAAACTTAGCTCTGCAGTCTCTCCCCCCACACCCATGCTTTAAAGATCTGAATGTATATAAATCAATGCTCTGATTATGACTTCTCTTTATCTGCCTAAAGGTTGCTTTTATCTCATCTCTTAATTGTTTGCATTATGCGGCTATCGTATACAGAAATAGAGCCCTGGTGGACAAGGGACCAAGAGCCTCTCTACTCCAAAAGTGTATTTCCACAGTAGCCAGCCTGAGGCCTACTGGGTGCCCACAAACAGGACATGGCATGAGTGAATAGAACCCCCTCCCCCATCTTCTCCTGTTACTGGTATTAAGAGGCATATTGCAGGGGTCCTCAAACTTTTCCACCGGGGGCCAGTTGAAAGGTGCCAGTGCTGGGTGCAGGCCGGCAAGGGGGCAGGGGTGCCACATGCGGGTGCATGTGCTGAGGCGGGGGCGGGGTGCCCAGTGAGGCGAGGTGAGGCGAGGCGTGGGCGGATGGGCACAGCGAGGAGAGGGGAGGTGCGGGCAGGGGTGGGCATGTGCCGCGAAGCGAGCGCATGGGGCAGCGGCTTGCTTGCTTGGAGATCATTTTCTCCAAGTGAGCAAACCACTGCCTCCCCACACACAGGGCAAGGTGGGTGGCGGCGGTGGGTGTGCGCGTGCGTGGGCGCGGCGGGTCCAAATGGGCATGGCAGGCCAGATCCAGCCCCCGGGGCGTAGTTTGAGGATCCATGGCATATTGTCTCTGATCCTGGGGTCATGGAGCCCTTGATAGCCTTATCCTCCATGATTATTTTTAAAAAGTAATCTGCCTTTAAAGCCGTCTATGGTTTTTTAATAAATTTTTTCTTAACATATACAAATACATAAAAAAGTAAAATAGAAAAAGCTAGTATAAACAGAACACACTAGCGTGAACAAGATAAACAAAATAAACAAGATTGCCAAGGGAATTTTAATGTTAATTGCACATCTTTGATAGTGAATTCCATAGTTTAAGTATGTTGTTTGTGAAGAAGCCCTGAACCTCCCAGCACGCAGCGTTATTGAATGATCCTGACTTTTAGTATTATGTGGCAAGGAGAAAAACATAAAACATAATTTTATGCATCTCATGCTTCCCTAGCACATGTATCCTTTTTTTTCCTACAAGAAAAAACTCTGCATGTTGCTGGGAGGATGTTTGGAAGGATCCCAAACATCGCTCATGCTCGCTCGCTCGCGCACGCGCTCGCTCTCTCTCTCTCTCTCTCTCACACACACACACACACACCCCTACCTTCAAGCAATCTTTTCTGTGAATGTCATGGTAATCTGGCTCCAGTAGACTATGGTACCAGCTGTTAACATGCTGAGAATCTCCAAACTCAGTGTTTCTGCATGATATTGAGCTGGTTTAGATTCTGTGGGGAGCAAATGTATGGTCACTGGAGAGCATTCCCAGGACTGAAGGATTCTTGGAACTGAAGGCTTCTTCAGTGTCCCCTCTCCAAAGTGCCTGATGATCCTCCTGACTTGCTGGCAACAGCCCAGTCTGAACCAGAAGGGTGAAAACCAAAGGACTGAATCCCCAATGGCTTGGATTTGATGTTCTCTGGGCATAAAATACATATTTTTGTAATTTCTAGACTAGAGGCAGAGAAACCTTTTCAGCCTGAAGGTTAAATTCACTTTTGGGGAAGCTCTTGGATGCTGCCTTCCAGTAGTAGGTGGGACTGAAGGCAAAAGCTTTTATTGGCACTGACTCAGCCTTAGGAGAGGGATATCAAGTTTGGGAATGGAGGAGAGACTGCACAAAACTCAGGAAGTCCCCAAATGTTGATTTGGGGGTGGGGTATGGAAAGCAGGGAATGGAAACCACTGGAGGACCAAACTTGTCTCCCAGAAGGTTTGGATTATGCTTCCAGGCCTGAGGTCCACCCACCCTTTTCCAGACAATACCTAATGCATTCCTGGTAGCAAGTAATAACCATGAATGATGACTGGTTTGTTTTCCAGGGCCCTTGTAAATGCTGCATCTACTTTTCTCTTTTATTAATTTTATTTTGGTAGCTAGAATAATTTACTCAGAGACTGGGTACACCTTTTATTTTCGTGTCTCACTGTTTCACTGGAAGTGCATAAATCCTAAAGTGCATACTTGATAAAAATTTGGGGTGTGTGAGTGTGTGTACATAAGCATGCACATATCTCAGGGTGAATGTTTAAAAGAATTTTAAGACACTTAAGACATAAATTAAGATTTAAAAGTCTTCTGGCGTAAGACCAGAGTTAAGCTGAATGAATTTAGGAAATGGGAAACTTAGGCTGATGCCTTAACAGGTGTGTCCCATGATCAGTAATGATGTGAATTGCCAAGAATTGTGATTACCTACAACTTCCTCTTCATGCATCTAAACCTTTACTTGCTCATCCAGGGTCTAATCCAAATAGCTAGTTTGGTTTCTGGGATCAGCAAAGATGTCCCACAGTGCCTTGGTTTTGATATTGCTTTATGAAGCATATGAACTTTACTGTGAGAGGGATAATGCAGGCCCCTGATCACACTGAGAAATCTACTCAAATTCAAGCAGATACAAGTAGAATGCTTCAGGCTGGGCACAGCTTGGCATGAGGCCGATGTGTGTGGACTTGTCCTTGTATAAACTTTTAGCTCTTACAGCCAAATGTTAGAATGAGACTCTAGACTCCTGTAAATAGTCCCTTATTGATTTATTGAACACATTCCACTTAACTAGTTCCATCAGACTTTCTAAGCAGATTACATCAAAAATTTATAACAATGAAAACAGAATAACCAATATAGCAATAAAATAACAACAATAAAACAATAATAAACAGAATGCATAGCAATAAAAATGTAACAGTATATACAATAACATATGCAATAACAATACATGGATGAAAGTTAAGGGGTGATGAATTTAAAAAGTATAGGTTAAAACAATAAGACTGTATACAAAGAACCCTTTTAAAATTATACAGAATAGATTCTGTTGTTAAAATGTTTGGAAAATAAAGCTGTTTTTGCCTGGCACCAAAAAGATTGTAATGAAGGTGTCAGGTAACTTGCTCTTGGGAGGCTAAGAGAAGGCTCTTCTGCTGTTTGCTGTCCTCTTTACTCCTTGGAGAATGGCTCTTTCAGAAGGGCCTCCAAATCAGATCTTAGGGATGCTCTGTATTAGCAGCAGTCCAGCTTAAAAATGAAACTGAGCTTGCATGACATAACTTTGCTAGCAGCTGCCGCCTCATGCTTTAATGAGGCAGGAAAACCTCCATAACTTTTGAACCCCTACAGGGAACTTCACTAACCAATGAAGGATTGCCTTCCTCACCAGGCTTAATGAATTACATCAGTTGTTTTCAACAAAACTTTAGTTTAAATTTTGGCATATTTTTGACCCCATCAATTCAATCATGGATACCAAGTTTCAGATTAATAGCTTGGAAAGTTTCATTTCTATAAATAATAGACTGTTGGGTCCTATCATGGTGGATCTTTTTTCTTTTGCTTATCTTGATAAATGCAGTACTGCTGTTGTCCTTTCATTTAAAGCTTTATATATCTATACTGAATTGGAGAAGCAGTTGAAAGATTTCTGACCATCCACGTTGTGCCTAGCATAGGTTACCGTGGTCAGGTGTGACATATGAGTCAGAAATCTTTACTTGGCAGAGACGTCTGTGCTTTTACATGCTACTCCCCACTAATACGATTTCTAGACTGACACATAACATTCACATAGCCATAGCCATTCCAGTCACTAAAACAATCTAGCCCTGATATGTTATTTCATGACAATATTTTAATGTATCCCATTGGCCTGACATGTTTCCTTTTCTTTTTCCAAAGAATGTTGTCAGAAGGCTATCTCTGCAGAATTCCCTTTCATGATTCCTTGAATGACGTGCTTTGCAACAAGCAGCGAGAAGAATCGGTGCATGAGCTGAAGTCTTTAAATGGTGTTAAATATGAATCAACTGAGGAAACATGTGACAGAAATCTGTTTTGGAGGGGTAAATCTGTTGGCAAGTTGATCTACTCTGTGTGTTCCAAAGAAAACAGAAGCAGTAGAAGACAAAAGGACATGGTGGCACAAGCTACGCAAAAAGCAGTGTTTGAAAGGCAAACCTCAGCTGCTGTGGAAACCTGCATGGGATCTGCCATAAGCAGAGACACATACCTGGTGCCATCTTCTTGCAAGAGCATTTGCAAGAATTATAATGACCTGCATATTGCTGGTGACCAGGTGTTGCCTATGAGCTCTGTGAAATGCAGCTTTACTTATGACAGTGGGATTGGCCCATTTCTGGAATCATCAGAGATCCCACCACCAGTGGAATCCATATCAGTGTCACCAACTGAAGTCCCATGCAAGCCAACTCAGGGGTATTCATCTTGCTGGCAAGTGCCCAGTATCATGCAACACCAACAGCCTCTCTCTAATTCAATACTGAATAACTACTTGGAGGAGAAGGTGGCAGAGTTGTACAAGTATTATATCATGGATGGCATGGACCCCACAAACATCTTGGCATCAGAATTCATCATGACCAATGTAGATCAAATCAGCATGAAGCTCTCACAAGAGAGGAACATGAAGGCAACCAAGACCAGAGATATGGTCATTAACTGCCTACTGCGACTAGCCAGTGAGAAGGTCTCCACTGAAATCAGCACTCCTAGTCTCCACATTTCCCAGCTGAGCACTGTGACAAAATAATACTTGTACGCAACTGGACATCTCAACTGTGCACTCACTGCTTGGAAGCCTCCAGCCTTGAAGGTTTCTAAGTGTGTTATACTTGCCTGGCTGAGGCCTGCAGAATGGGAGGAACATTAGAAGTAATTTTTGCCCCCTTAACTTCTCTTCTTGCTTCTACTCTAGATAGGTTTTCAGCACCCTCTAATGGGAGGGAAGAAGCTTGAATAAATCATATCCAGGCTTCTCCAGTCGCCTCCCCTCTCTACCTCACAGAATCTTCCCTTGTCTTCCTCTCTGAAGTTTCCAGAAAGGCAGCTAGTGTCATCTGTGGTGAGCAGGGGGCTGGATCTCTGACTCTCTCTCCCAAAGTTGGAGCATTCTATCCATTGGGAGATGGTCAGAGTACCAAATAGGTGAACTCCTGTAAAACTGATGTGTTTAGAAACATATGGGATACTTCCATATTTTTTTAAAGTAAACAATTCTGTTTTTCCAGCAATTGAATTTTTCTTTCCTCCCTCTACATTTTTGGCTTCCTTCCAATACAATGTGCTTTTGCCTATCAACATAGTTTTAGTTTTTCCCTTCTTATTTTGCCTGTCAAGCCAAAATTGGGACTGTGTGTAGGGTGTGGTGGGCATCGTTAATGAACATTTTCATTCCCCCTTTCTGTGATTTATTTCTTTTGTAATGGTATCCACAAAAAGGGGGCAGTTTTTGTGGAGGGATACCCCTCACAGAGGGGGCAGGCATAAGAGCAAGACAGAACAGTTGAACACCATGCTGCCCTACTGATAAACAACCTACAAAACCTATCAACCATGAAGTTTCCCCCAGCACTGCACTAATGTGTGAGCAAATGAAACCAGTCAACTGCCCATGGACAATCTTGTTTCTAGCACCACCGTCAATGGCTATCTATGGGGTGAAAAAAGAGTAGAAGATGCGCAGGGGTGGGGTGGGGTGGGGGGACAGGGAGTGCAGCAATCATTTTGAGCAATGAAAATTGAATTTTAACCTTCTTTTCTGATCTTCCTTTCTTTCTTCAATATTTGAGCCCTAAAACACCCCAAATGGACATACGATTTACAAGTGTGGCCTGCAATAAAATGTTACAGTGTGGAGTGCTCTTGTTTCCAGGATAATGCATTTCATTCTCTTTTGCTCTGCCCTCCCCTCCCCTCCCCTCCCCTGCCCTGCCCTGCCCTCCCTCTTGGTTCTTGATCCTGCACATTCACTTCAATTGTATTCTTTTTAGGACTCAACCCCTAAAGATTAAAATAAAAATAAAATTGTATACCTGTGCAAATCTTAGGGCTCTCCAGAACTCCCTACAACCTCTGTGCTAATACCTCTTGTCAAAGCATCATTGATAAGTGCCAGTTTGGCTACTAAAGGAACAGCACTCAGAGAACAGAGATAACAATATGATTTATTTGATTGGATTATAAGTGTCAAACTGGGCTGGGTAACAAGCTTCTGAGGTCTTTGTCAGTTGAAGTAAGAGATAAATGTCATTAATTACTATTTTGCAGCATTCTTTTATTAAGCTATTAACAAATAGACTATTCATATTAGCCTTGCAGATCAGTGAATTAAATGAATTATGGATGAATTAATTAATCTAAATAATTCTAATCAGTGATTTAAATGGCATGTGGACCAGACTTGCAATCATGGAAAGTCACAGAATGGGGAAGTAATAGTATAACCAAATAGACTGAAGTAAGAACTGCTCCCCCACCCCTTATTTTAGAATGCTTTCAATTTCCTGTATTTTTCCATCCTGCAGTTAAAGGTCTGTGTTATAATATTCAGTCTATATTTGTAGATGCTCTTTCTTTCAGAGGCCTTTCCTTCCATTTACAATAGTAGCTTTTTTCTAAAGAGCTGTGTCTTGCCATGATTTTTTCATAAATGTAAACTGATTCTAGACTCTGACTTGTAGGAATGGTACAATAGTATGCATGTTATGTATGCCAAATAGGCATTACATCATCAGCTTTGTATTGTAAAAGGCAAACTCCTGGTAACATGTTGAAAGATGGAGGTTGCTAGGTCCCTGTTTGGTAAAATAAGATTTTTAAATTTAGAGTGTGACAGAAAACCAGTCTGTTTCAAGTAATTCAGCAAAGATAATTTTGGTTTGTGGCACCTTCCTGAAAGTGCTTATTATTATAATTACTACTAATTACTACTACTACTATTAGTATTCTAAGTGCTGCTGTATTTTATATAGGTACCTTGGCTCATGAACTTAATTCCTTCCAGGACTCTGGTCATGACCCAAATTGGTTGTGAGCCAAGTCAAATTTCCCTATAAGGTTCAATGTAAATAAGGTTAATCTGTTTTGTAACTATTTTTTTAATCACAAAAATTTGAAGCGGGTGCTCTGGGGTGGGGGGAGGGAAGACCGGCATACTCGCATGCGGGCTTGGGGGGGAGAATGGGCGTTATCACGGGTGCGCTGGGGGGGTTCTCCCATCTCTCCCCCCACCACCATGCCTGTGATTGTCACCCGATGCTGAGTTTGTGACCTGAGGCAAAAATTTTCAGAAATTTCTGTTCACGACCTGATTTGGTCATGAACTGAGGCATTCATGAGCTGAGATACCACTGGATGTATATGTGTGTGTGCGCGCGTGTGTGTGTATCTATCCCATCTCTTCTCTAAGGAGCTGCAATGTGTACATGCTTTCCCTTTTTCTTTTAGCATGTGTTATTGGGAGGTACTGATTGGCCTAACGTGGCCCAGTGAACCTCCTGGCTAAGTAAGATTTTGAACCTTAGTTTGACTTAGTTTCTTCAGTCCAATTCTCAGCCTCTGCCCACACTGGCTCAGTGTTTAATTGCTTAGATATAGGTTGAAAAACAAATTGAAGAAATGATTGTCCTTCCCTATCCCACCTAGACCACAACTGTTTTAAGGAATGGCTCAATTTTGCATGTGTTCAAAATATTCCAGAAGTATGTTTTAGGATGACTTGTTCATAGATGGGTGTGGCATACTTAAAGGCTTAAAAAGAATTCTGAATGTACTCCAGAAAGCTAAGAGTTCTTGATTCCCACAGAAACAAAAATATCTTAAGTACTGTTCTTTTCCTAGTGTCAACATTCTTTGCTTAGGCATGTGAAGAACAGCTGATGTCTCATTCTCAAACACAAGCTCATGGTCATTCCTTTGAAACAGCAATGTAATCTTATATATATCCTATCCTAAGAGGAAGAAAAAAAAACCTCCTATAAAAGCCTGTTTAATCTTTAATCACCTTCATCTGGGGAAATTCTGGATGAAACACAGGTACACAAATTACTTCTAGAGGAGTAGTGATTCCTCTGATCATGAATGCATGTATTCCAGAGAACTAGGGAAAATAAATAAATGTGTGATAAAAGTAATTAAATGTGTCATAAAAATGTGAAAATATTCACTCACTTGAATGGAAACAATTAGTATTATGTACCTCTGTCTGTCCCAGTTGAAGGGGAATATACTGTTTACATAAAGGAACAACATTCCTTCCTAATTATTTTATATATTTCCTCTATATTTGTGTAAGAGATAATGAATTTGAGGCAGCCTTGTTAAATATAAGAATTGTTTAAATTATTGGAATTTAAAAGATCCTGTAGGTGTTAAAGAATTGCAGGAATATAAGACCATTTTAGCTTCTGTTCTTTTAATATTCCACTTGACATGGACTGTGAATTTACTTTTTTTTCGTGACCTTGTGCCTGTATTCTGATTGTAAAGGTAAGATCAACTGCATACAAGAAAAGTAATTGATCTCTGTTTCATCTTGATGGATTTAGATAACCTCTGAATCTTGCCTTTGGCTGTGATCAGCATTTCATATTAGGGACTACAAGCAAGGGCTCCTACTAATTAAAGTTATTAGGAAACCGGGATGGGTGTAGATGAGGATGATTTTTTTATTTCAATACCACCCAATAACTGAAGTTCTTTGGAAGGCTTAAAACAATACATAAAATCTGATAGAAAATACAATGAACAATAACAAATAATACAATTTACAATACAAGAATTACAAACCAAATTTAAGACAAACTTTAAAAGCTACAATTGCTTATACAGATTAAATAATAACCTTGTTTAAGCAGCTGTGATACATAGCATTTTGGTACAGTCTTAACTAGTACCAAAAAGGTATTAAAATTGGTGCCAGGTGGACTTCAGCAGGGAGCTTGTTCTACTGAACAGTGGGTCCACCATTGAAAATGATGTTTTCCTTGTTGCCACCAACTGAACTTCCCACTACTTGACTGTAGTATCTTGGTAAGTTGTGGTTGGGAGAGGTATTCCATCTGGCACTGTGCTCCTGAGCCATGCAGTGTTTTATAGGTGAAACCCAGCATCTTTTATTGGCTTGGAAGTGTACAGGCAGCTAATGCTAGTGGTCCAGAATAGGTATTAAATGTTCAGACCATCTGGTTCCTATTACTTATCTGGAAGCTGTATTCTGAGGCTTCTGAACAGTCTTCAAGGGCAGCCCCATGTGGAGTTCATTGCAGTAAATTAGTTTAGAGATTACCATTGGTTACTGTCCAATAGGCGTGTAGCTGGGCCACCAGCTGAAGCTGGTAGAAGCCACCCTGTCCCACCGAAGACAACTGGGCCTCAGGTGACAAAGATGTCTCAAAAAGCATCACCAAGCTATGAACCTGCTCCTTCAGGGGGAGTGCAAGCACTATCCAGAACAGGTTGAACTCCCTCCTCCTGTCAGAGGAACTGTCCAAAATAGCATCTCAGCCTTGTCTGGCATGAGTTTCAGTTTGTGAGCCCTCATCCAGTCCATTGTCTCAGCCAGGCACCAATTCAGCACAGTCATAGCCTCACTTACTGAAGAAGAAAAGGAGGAATGGAGCTGCATGTCATCAGCATACTAATGACACCACATTCCAAAACTCCAGATGACCCAATTCGGTGGATTTGTGCATGGGAACAAGCCTGACATCTGAGGAAATCTTGTATTGCAGAGTCCAGGGACTGAGCAATATCCCCAGGCACCTATTCTACATTCTGGCATTGGCTGTCTGAGCAGGAGCAGAACTACTGCAATGCAGTGCTCCATGTTCCCAATCCAGGCAGCTGCCTCAGAAGGAAACCACAGCAGATAATGCTGAAAGATCCAGGAGTACAACATTCTACTTGTCTCTCTCTCAGAAGAGGTCATCATACAGGGTAACCAAAGCTGTTTCCATTCTAAAACCTGGCCTGAACCCCAGCTGAAATAGACCCAGATAATCAGTTTTACTGATGAGTGCCTGGAGATGGTTGGTCAGCACCTGTTTAAAAACCTTGCTAAGGAAAGGGTTTTTGTCACTTGCCTAAAATTATTTGGATAATCTTGGTCCAGAGAGGATTTCTTTAGCCATGCCCTCACCACTGCCTGTTTCAGGTGGCATGGGACCACTCCCTCCTATCACCTCCCTGGCTGTTCCCTCCTTGGTAGCTTTTATTAGCCCAGAGGGGCAAGAATCCAGTATGGATGTGGTTGCATGAACCTGTCCAAGTACCTGGTGGACCACAACATCGTAACAGACAAGCTCTGCCAGATCAGGTAGGGAGTGAGCTAGATTAAAGGGTGGATGGTTCACCAACAGAATCCCTGATATGATGGCCCAATACAAGTTAAAACACTCTAGACCGGAACTCAGTGAGACAGGGAGCCTAGAGAAAGAGATCCCTTTCCCACAAACCACAGGAACACCCCCTCCTTGGGTCCCCAGTCTTCCTTGATGCTACACCAAGTTTCTTGGTAGGGAAGAGGCTAGGTCTCCACTATTCACCTATCCAGATTTTGCTATACATGCCACATTGGCTACCTCACCCACTATTAATCATGGATGAGGGAGGTCTTATTGTGCACCATTCTGGCATTTGAAAGCAGCTCCTGAAGACTTGCAAGAAATAGCAAACCTGCACTTATGAGGAGGGCCAGAGCATGGTGCAGTTGTTAACTGCCTGGGCCGCATTCCCCTTATGTATGTAGCCCTCCACCCCACACCATATCTCCTTCTCCCTGTCAATTGACACCCAGCAGCTCCTCCTGCTTGGTCCCATATACTCCCGCCACTGCACATGCACAGGGCCTGTGAAAGAGAAGAAAGACTTGAGAAAGCTCTCAGTAAATTGTAGCTGTCCCCAGAAGCTTTCTTTAGGCACCAGGCGCTGATGCTGGATCTGTTAAGAAACACTCCTCATTAACTAAAACATATTCACTTAGAACTAATTCCAAATAATTTTGTATAGTATTGAGGACTAGCCATGGTTTGTATAGGTCTCAATTCTGTTCTTCCTCCCCCATCTGCTCATGTTAGATGGTCCTCCACTCATATTATGGTTGGTTGTAAAGATACATTCCTGCATTATCTATAAAATAATTTCTAAAATACCTGGTTTCATAGATATTCAAATATCTTAAAAGATTTGTTCTGGCATTTAAGGACTGATCTTCATTCTCTACCTTTCCTTTGCCTCTTCTCCCCTTGAGGCAGCACACATCTTCCTCTCTGTTTAATGAAGTGAGCCTCTTTGTGAGACAATAATTGTCTGGAAGGCAGGATTTAAAAAACACATTCCATTAAAGAAATATTCCTAGCTTGTTTGCTTCACCATGCTATCTAGAATACAACACACAGATAGATTACTCTTTTGAGTGGTTAACAAAAACGGGAGCAAAATCTGGACATACATGATTCCTATGTTACTTGATTTAATGTTTGTTCTGAGAATAGATGTAGGATAAAACAAAATAATTCCAATCTATTATTTTCCATACATTTATTGATGCAGTTTTCTTTGGAAGAGAAAGGCAACTGAAAAGCATTACCAGTCACTATTTTCTTTTTGTCTGAAATGCTTTCTTTGGCATCCCCTACACCTGAATGAAACACAATGAAGGGGCTTTCATTGTCCACAGCCTCAGTAGCCATGGCAATGGAAGTAGAAGAGGCTTCTGAGAATGTGTTTTTTGACAGAGAAATTAAACTGTGCACCACCGAGACCTCTGTTTTTCTGTGAGCTTCTTGGAATTGGACTTTGATCGTATTACTATTTGATATCATATCGTATCATATAATTCACTATTTATGAGTTAATGTCACTTTGCAGAACGTAGCTAACCTTTCTTGGCCTTTTTGGAGAAGGCTCAGTAATAAATACATGTTTGGAATGGCTCACAAAATTGTTTCCTTATTTATTTATTTAGTCCTTTCTTCGTTGGTTATTTTTCTTTTGTAGTTAACTAATGTGAGAGCATTACCCCTGAGGTCTAGTACAAACTAAAGCAGTTGTGAAGATAATACGCTGTGATCGTTGATTGGCAGTGCAAATATAGTCCAAACAGCGCCATTTCGTGACCAGCTTTATGCAAAATGAAAGTCCCTTAAATAAGTAGGTTCTTGAGCAGACTTTTTAGTAAGATAAGAACAACATAGCAAAGATTTAAAAAGTATGCATGGTATGGAGACAGCAGATAGCAAAAATATTTTTCTACCTCTGATTTTAGGAATCTGAGTCACCCAATGAAATGGTTTGGTGACATATTCAGGGCAGATGAAAATGCATAATAATTCACACAAAGCATAATGATGTGAAACAATTCACTGCCATTTGATAGGAAGATGAAATTAATTTCAATAAAGACTAGGAAATTCATGGAGGACTTACCAGTGACTATATAGGATTTCTTCATTCATTTCAGAGGACTATTAGTCACTGGAGGACAAATGGCATAGGAGGGCAGGACAACTGCCTTCATGCTCAGCTTGTGAGTTTCTTACAAGCATCTCTTTAACTACTCCAGGCAATGGGATGATGGACTAGCTGGTCTAATCTAACAGAAGTTTTCTTGTGTTCTTAAGCATCATTGAACACTTTGGTCTCAAGGCCTGCTTTCTGCATGCACTGTTGTACATGTGGCCTTGATTATGTACATTAACTAGGTGTGCTGGGTGGAAGGTTCTTTCTCTTGGAAAAGGGTTGGATTCAACAGCCACTTGAGCCCTATGCCAAGGTTTCAAACAGGGATTCTTCCATCCTGCCAGGGATTCAATTTGGGATCTTCTGCATGCAAAGCACATGCGCTACCACTGCACCCCAGACTGTCTTGGACAACTGGTGGACCTATGAAATACAGTTTGCAGCCTAAGATTTCTGAGCTTGCAATGTGTTTGAAAAAATGAAATAAAAACTCATTTGAGAACTTATGTACATTTTTAACATAGGCGAAGAAAAATGCATGCCATTCTGAAATATGTATACTTTTGTTAATGAGGCCACATGTCCAAAATACACATATATTTAAAATGTGCACAAAATATGTATACAATTAAAAATGTGCATAAGTTTCCATTTAGACTTGGTCACATGGTCATTTAGAAGGATATCAGAATAAGCTTGACATCAGCAATAAACAATAAACAATGCTTTTGAGACCATATTCATGCATATCTAAATATTGTTTTAAAGTTTTTGAATTCTAAGGTATTTTGTATATCTTTTCTGGATTGAAATGTGCCATATAAATAATTTGATAGATATGTGGGTGGAGAGACAGAGAACAAAGGAGGCAGTTCAAATAACTGAAATTTGAAGCCAGAGGTTCATCCTTTTGTAGAAGACATTGCTATGGTATAACATGTTGCTTTTTGGACCCATTACATGGATGCCATCTAAGTGGTTACTGAGTCACAGGAAATAACTAAACATGCTACATGATGCCACCTTATGTGGAATGCCTAATATCCCCCCCCCTCAATTTTGTATTTTATGTTAAAAATGGCCCACATTTGTTTGTGTGCATATTCATCAAATTCATTTTGAGCAACCCTTTTAAATGTTAACCATTTCCTTAGCATCTTCCCCTCTGCTTCAATGATTGCATGGATTTTGTATTGGATGTAGCAATGTAGCAACAGAACAGTGAACAGAGAATGCCAAACACCTGTAGCCATATTCAGGTGTTCTGCATCTGATTACAGCAATGCTGAGAGGAAGCATGCTAGCTCTGCTCCTGTACGTCGTGTTTGACATCATTCAATCATAGAATCATAGAGTCTTAGAACAATAAAGTTGGAAGGGGCCAAGAAGGCGATTGGGTCCAACCACCTGCTGTTGCAGGATGCCAATTTACAGCATCTCACTCAGATCAGTCAGAGGCGCTCTACTAGTTATCTCTCTCCAGTTTGAGAAGATGCTATTGATGAGCAGTCTTTGCATGTAGCCGATTTTGGATCTACCTAATACTTTTGCTATCTAGTATACTTTTTGCTAGCTTGCGTATCAGGATGTCGTGGGGCACGATATTGAAAGCTTTGCTAAAGCCAAGGAAAATTTTGTCCACAGTGTTTTCACTGTCCATTTGAGAGGTTACCTAGTCAAAAAATGAGATTAAATTAGTCTGACTGGGAAAAAGGAATTCAAGAAGTTTTGATCTGATTTTATTAATTTTGGCTAGATACCCTTTCCAGGTAGCCAGCATCTCAAAACCCCTTCCTACTCAACTCCTTGCCCTCTCTTTTATAGATAGAGTGGGCATCAAATACCTACCTTGTAGAGTTTTACAATAAAGTACTGCATTATCCTGGAAGCATGAGAGAAAATGTTGTCACAGTTTTTCAGAGGAGAAAAAGATATTAAATAGGAATGTCTGGATAAATAAATGGCAAGACGAGAAGGAGAGAGAGGGAAAGGGAGAGAGAGGTGGAATAAATCAGAGTATTTATTCTCTCAGTCCCAACCCACTGCCAGCACTTTCCCTGTCCTGCTTTGGGTGTCTTGAAAGAAAATTAGAAAGTCGGGGCTGTGTCAGTTGGGAGAGACAAGTACCTGCCTCGAGTGCAATGTCATCTGCAATGCTTTATCAGACATGCACACTTTCACATATCCCTCTTTCTCCAAGGACATCTGTGCTGAAATATTCTAGTTCAAATATTTGTACAAGACAGCCCACAGAGATGAAAGAGCTCTTTTTTTTTTCTTCCTTGGACTTCACTTCTGGCAGCAGCTGTAGCAAATCAACTGTAAAAGTATGAGCAAGGGGGATCTGCCATGCAGTTCATGTATTTCATATGCTAAAATCTATTGAAAACTCACCATTATTTCTCATAGCAGTGTTTACAAGTCCGGTGGCTTTGGAAGGATTCCTACATGGATACACAGCCAAAATGGGAAACACTCATTTGCCCCCTAGAGCCACATGCAGAAAAGTGCACAAATGCACACACGCTCAGTAACTTGCTCCCCACCCTAGCTTAGCTTAGCAGGCTGGAATGAGGTGGTTTAAACCTCCCCTTCCTGTGCACTGAGATCTTGGGATGCCTCTTTACCCCCAGCTGACTGGCACTTTTCTTTTTTTCTTCGGCGCTGATCAGCTGAGCACAGAGGAAAGTGCAAAAGGTGCCCAGAGATTAAGTCTCATGTGTTGCTGTCATTATTTACATTTCACTCCAGGCAGGCCTCCATGCTGTGGACCATGATCACAGTGGGCAGGACCCATCCTAATTCCCTGGAACCTTCCTCCCCCTCTGAATCACACTCTACTTAGTCCACCACTAAGCCCCAGTGCTTCATTTGCTCCATTTCTCCCCATCACATTCCATTGTTTCTCAGCTGTTTTCTCAGTCTAGCACTGGAGGTGGGACAGCAAACTCTTGCCCATCTCCACCAGTCTGATGGCAGCTTAACACCCCCGTGTCCTGCAGGTTTCCCTTATGTCACTTAGCATTTACTAGATGGATGGGAGAAGGCATTCATAGAACATCTCAGTTCTTTTCCTTGTGACAGAAACATCATGGCAAAGGTGGCTTTCTGCCTTTCAAGAGAGCCTGGGAGCCTTGTCTGTTTGACTCTGTTTAGGGTTCTGCATCTCCTGTCTGATGCTCCCAGCCATTTGACCATTTAGGGCATCCTCTCATGCCCTGTGATTTGTGCTTGTGACAGATCAGGGACATCAGGATCTGCAGAAGCTGCTTGGCAGTGGGCATGGCATGCAGAAAAGAGCAAACAGAGCCAGGTGACAAGGCACACACACTAGTCATGGGAAGCAAGCTAGCCTGGTGCATTCATAGGGTACATCCAGGAGGAAAGGATAAGGGATTGGTGGCATGTTTCAAGGGAACTAGTTTCAAAGACTATAGCCTGACACATGACCCCTGGCTGACTGAGAAATTCTGCCTCCCGGGGACAAGGATTCCCATGACTTAGATGGGGAGGAGTTTGCTGTCCCAGCTCCAGGGCTGGAATGAGAAAACAGAAACAAGAGGATATGACAGGGAGGAATGAAGCAATAGAGAATTAATAAACAGGGAAGTAGCTACGGGGTGGAGACTACAGAAAGACAGAAGTGCCCTTCACAATTTTCTGTCTCTCCTGCCACCTGCTTTTTCACCCAGAAAAGATTCATTTGGTATTTGCCCTAACATTCATTCCAGTATTCTGCATACCTGTCTACTTCTGTGGCCTTATGGAGATTCCACTCATGCTCCCTATTGCATTCCTCATTATTCCAGACCACTTCTCACCCTCCCCTTCATCCCAAAGATGCAGTTCTTCTGTATCATAGAATCATACAGTTGGAAAGGCTAGAAGGCCATCGCATCCAACCTCTGCTCAGGACTCTCCCATTCAGATTCTAACCAGGCCTGACCCTGCTTAGCTTCCAAGATTAGGCAGGATCAGGCACTTCAGGCTATTTTACAAACACTTAATTGTATCTGGAATGTGGAGAGAGAGAGAGAGAGAGAGAGAGAGAGAGAGAGAGAGAGAGAGAGATTTATTGCTAAATTGGTGGTGCTGTTGCATTTTTTTCCATCTAGTGAATGGAAATTCATGAATTCCATCACGTAACCAAATTAGTGTTATCCATGTATAGAAATGATTGTAGTTTCACTGCTACCCCTGGCCTACAATGGAAGATGGAAGAAGGAGGAACCAGGTGAATGGTGAATGGATCTGTATTTCTGAAGTGTACTCAGTAGGTGAGCCTGTACAACGTGCTTAGTGTTTCAAGTTCATGGTTTTTTGGAGCATAAGAACCTCAAGCCTTCTCACAAACCCAAAGCTTTTACATTTATACACTGGTTACAAAGAACAACTATACCATACAGTTTTAGTGTAATCTTTATACTGTTGAAGGCATGTATGCAAGACCAGGCACATTCTACCTGGCCTGGACAAGAAGGCCACCCAGAAGCTCTAGAGATGTAGTGATTCTCTGAGAATTCATGCTCCTTTTGCTTTGCAGAAAAGTTCAATTCTGCCTTGTGCTTATGTATAACCACAAACTGTGACCATTCAGACAATATGCAGTGTCCTTGCAAATAGATTTTGTCATCCTCAGGTCTCATATAAGCCACAAAGCAGGTTGAAAAGTGTAGTCTCCTCTTCCCAGATATGATGCAGACTCTCTCATCTCCTGGTGGCAGTTAAACAAGCTTCATGAATTTCTTGATGTGTGCTGCTTGCAGCAACCAATTTATGCATCATTAGATTTTGCAATAATTGGTTTGTATGGCTTTCTTTCCAACAAGAAAAGCAATTTTCCTAGCATCACATTTTATGTAAGTGTGCTATTAGTCATATGCTGCAGCCAGTATATTTGACTTGTTTGTTGTCTAATGTTTCAGGTGAAGACTATTTAAGATTTATTTTGTAATTTTCAGCATGCCAATGTAAAACATATAGTTTTTGCCTACCTTTCACCATCAGGTTAGAATAAATTGGCTCTTGATGCAAAATGGATGTCAAGTGTTGAAACTTCTCCATGACTGATGAGCCAAAGGCCAGATATACCACCTTCTTTTTCTTTTTAAATATTAGTTTTCTGCCTAGGATGTGCTTTCTATGCATTACTAGTGATTTTGCTTCTCCATTTGTCCTCTGAACACCCTTGAAAGGAAAGGCTTTCCTGCTGATATTCATGATATTGGAGATTGAGACACAGACTAATACAAAAATAGTTTTTGTATTATATAGTATTACAAACTGTTTGTATTAACTGTTACAGGACTATTCCTTAAGTCCAAACATTCAATAACAAACAAAGCAGCTAGCCCATATTAAGGGTTATAAGAAATGCCAGCGTGCAGTCACAGACTCACAAGCAGGAAGCTAATAGCCCAAACAGGAAATCATCCTCTTTGCTCACTGTTCTCCTTTGCTGGGTTTGACCAATACAGCATTCTTTTGGCATGTGATTTGTTCATTGCTACCCAGACTTCCTGCAGCCACTGCTGTGGTCAAGGTGGAAATGTGCACAGGACATGTTTCATATGTCTCCCAGGCTTGACCTAGGGAATAATCACATGTGCTCCTAACCTACATACATTTGATATAGGTAAAATGCATTTTTCTTGGTGGTCCATTTCAAAACACCCACTTTATGAATAGCAGCCACCCTAGTTGAGAAAAGAAGACAAGGAAAGCATAGCAGCTTTGGGAAGAATGCCTCCAGCAGCTGAATGCATGCTAATGTACCCACACTGCCGTTGAGATCAGACACTGCCTAAGAGAACCGATGTGGTGAGGAGAGGAGAGTGACAAGCCGGGACTGGGTCAAACCCCTTGGCAGCCAGCTACTGTCTCTTAGCCTTACATGGCTGCTGTGAGAATAAAATAGGACGGAGATAAGCTCCTTGGAGGAAGGGTGGGATTTAAGGACACTCAGTAAGGCGATCTTATGCATGTCTATTCAAAAGCAAATCCCACCGAATTCAGGAGGATGGGTAGGTTTATATAGGATTGCAACTGAAGTTTCCTTTGTCACTCACTGAAAAGGTGAACTGATGTTAGCTGCAGCAGAAATGGACAAGGCTTCCTTATTCCAAGACTGTTTCAGCAATGAAGTACTTCTATGCTTGGTTATTGACTTACCACAAGATGTCACTGTTTTACCGGAATAGCAGCATGCTGCAGGGCATTTTACAAGCATTACTTTTCCAGTATCTTAAAAGCTTCTTTAAAGTATATGCAGATGAATTATATAGTTTTAGCTGCAATAGAAAGGGAGAAGATGGCAAACTGTCAAGGACAAAATCAAAAGGATGTCTTTGTGACGCCTCATAATATGCCAGTGGAGACTTAGAAAGAGCCTGCTTGATCTTTGTGTGGGGCATACACTGCCATCCTACCTAAGAAATTTGGTTTTCTCATCCTTTCCCCACATTTGGCTTTTTCCTCTTGGATTTACACAAGATGTGTAAATCCCTACCTTTCAATTAAATGTCAGCTTTGTTCCAGGTGGGGATGGATGTCATGTCATTTTCTCAACATTATAGGTGACATTATGGTGATATTTTGATGCATCTCCAATGTGACAGTGCTGTGACCTTGCTGCTCCAATATTGGACACTCTTGGCCCTGCCTAATAATGATGCTGGGAAGAACAAATGGTATATGCCTATTCATCAGGGTTAAGCACAAAAATGCCCGTTAAGTTGTGTGGCATAAGCATACATACTTGGAAGTCATTTTTGTTTAAATCAATGTTCTTGCGCTCTTGTCTTCACACAGCAACCAAAGTCGATTTTTCATGCCATGGCAATCAAGAGAGCTTTGGGCTGTTTCATTTCTTAACGGTGAATAAGCACCTGTGTGTGAGTAGGTCTCACTTATGTTTGCTGCTCCACAGAAGAAGGAAACTTACTTGTTGGGGCTATTTGTGCATTGGACCATTTTCCCAATAAGTTTTGTTTGTTTTTTTCTTTGTTTGTTTGTTGCATTGGTATCCCACCTTTCTTCCAAGGAACCAAAGGTGGCACACATGGTCTTCCTCTGTTGTCTCTCTGAGGGCCTTGAAATTGAGGATATCCATAGAATACAGACAGCTGAGATTCTCTATGAAGGCACCTTTAGGACATCTCAATTTGCATTTTGCTATAACTTTCCTATAACCTCTCAGCAATAACAAAAACCTCTGTGAACTCCAGCGGTCAATGACCAGCAACAGCCACTACAGATACTGGCTTTTGTTAGTCACTTGTACTTGACACTGGTCATTTCCACCATCTGCATGGTGTTTCCCAAGCTGTCATTTACCATGGGTGTCTCCAACAGATACCAATAATTAAGGATGAGGGGTGCCCCTCCGTTTCACTTACTGCCTACATCCCCATCTCACTAGCCACTGGTAATTCAGAATGCATTCAGAGATGTGGTTAGCCAGGGCTATTTTGCAATGCTTGATTTCTAAAGAGAATAACAATATGGTGGTTCTTCTGCCTTGAAGTCAGTCCTAGAGTTCTTATTCTCGATATCACTGCATCTTCGCATGTTGGTTCAATCAGCAGTTGCTAGCTGGTACAAAGGAAGTATTAATGAGGCATTTCTTGTGGTGAAGGTCAGAACAAATATCTCTGTTTTACTGTAGTTACATGAATTGGTGTTTATGGGAGCAGGGCTATCCATCATCCATGTAAAATCTAGATGAATGACACCGATGCACAGCTCTGCTTATTTGGCAGCCCCATTAACCTAGATCCATAGGCACTGCTCCTCTCATCTTTACATAAGTTAAGGCTTGGAAATGGGCTGCCAGCTGGGCTGATTTGTGGCCCTTCAACGGGTAGTTGAGTATACAAGCCATATCTTTATCACCACCCACACAGGCCCATGAAGTGCATGAGTAAAGATACCCACTCAGGTAACTGATACTACCAGTTGCAAGGGGATAATATAAAATAATCCAAAAGCAGCCAGGTTGACCGTAAGGAAAAGCAAAAGCAAAATCCATATTAGTCTAACAGTCCTATTAGATCTATTAAATGTTCACAAAATTGTTCAAGTCCAGAAATTCTAAGAGGAACAGCTGCAGATTAAACCATCATATAATCTGCAGTGACTATTTTGAGCACCATCAGGATCCCCGTCCCACTTCATCTTATAACTTCACTATCAGCTCAGATTTCCCCCTCCCCTATTCCTCCTTTCCCTCCTCCAAACTTGGTTCTTGCAATATTTAACCAATACAGAGATCTGGATCTTTTCCGTTGTGTTTTGGTTGGCCTAATCAAAATATTGTGTAAATACAGCACATTCTACTAGATATGGCAGTGCTGCTTCTATCATGTGAAGTTGAAGAATAGTGCCCACACATGAGGCATGAGGAACAAGAATCATTTATCAAGGGAAGTTAGCATTGGGATGCAGAATCAGGTGCGTACCTGCAGCCCTAACAGGTGTACACAGGTAGGTGCAGCTGGGTGCATGCACTGATTCTGATTTACAGGAGCCCATTTTTTACTCCCTCAGAGGAGTGTTAGTTGCTATGTAGATCTGTATATATCACTCAGCCATAGCTATAGCAACCATCTTTGGACATACAGAAAGTGCTTGTGAAGACAGAGGTGTGGGTGTAAGTCAACATCCCTATTGCTACTCTGTCCTTGGAAAGAGAGTCTTGAAGAAGAATCTCACAAAGGCCACATACTCATTTCAGGAACCATTCAGCAGTCCAGTGTGCTGCTTGAACAGCAGTTGTGGCTTCCTCAGGATCATCCTGTGGGTTATCTTGAGCAAAACCTTGTTGTTTTTTTAATTGCAGTGAGATTTTTTTCCCAAAGGGCAAATAAAAACTCCAGTGCTATTTAAAGTCTTTAAATACCATGTTTGTCCTTGAGGAGCTATTACCAAGCCCTCTAGCCACAATAGTACCTCTTAGTGGTGAAAGACAGTGTGAAGCAGGTAGGCTGTTGGGCAAATAAATTGCTTGAAAACTTGAGCAGCCCTGAGTTATTGTGGTAATGGGCATTGTTTGTGCCAGACAAGATTGTGTGCCTAGATGCCTTGCACGTTGGCCAAAAAACGTAGCGTTCTTGTTTGACTTGATGCAAAAGACTCAGTCCTCATACTGGGGTAGAGAGCAGGCAGCACAAGTGAGGCTGGGCCACATGGCCTGGGTGATTTGCAAGACCCATTCAGGAATCTTTTACCCAAGTACTGTTAGGAATGTTCCCCCAGCAAGCCCAGTCACCTCCGGTAAACATTCCAGTATGCGTTAATGGGGTGGTTCTACCCATTATTTAAGGTTTAAAGCAAGCTAATCCAGGGTATCTTGGAAACCACCCTGTGGGAAGAGCGCTAGATTCAGATGACATGCTAAAGCACTGTGGCTTATTAACCACCATGATTTCATGTGCTGTGTGAACCCTGGCTGTCTGTCTTTCTCTGTCTCTCTGTCCCTGTCTTTGTCTCCAGGGCTTTTATATGGGCAGTGGATTTGCTCCATGCTGATTTGCCTTGGAAATAAAGCCACTCGTGGGGGAAGCCAGTGCCAATAATGGGTAGAACTATTATTGGCTTTTCTCTCTGTCCCTCTTACTGACACCTCTGCTCTTACTCTTTGTGTGAACCTGCCATTACTCAGTTGGAAATGGCATGGAAGCATTTGCTCTGAGCATGATGTGGGGGATAAAGGGGTGAAGGAATGAGTGGGAATGGCCCACGTCTCATAAGCACTGCTTCCAATCTCTGCTGAATCAGGAAACTGGCTGAATGGCTTCCCATCCTCCATGGCCATGAAAGAGTCCTCATGAATTGTGGTGTTATATGCCTATGCATGCCTTGACTGCATAAGCTGATTGTCTGTATTCGCTCATGATCACATCTCCCGCTAAAGCAAGGAAGGCAATATTTTATCAGTCAAGAAGGAATATTTAAATTATACTCCCTCTTTTGTTATTTCTAGCTGAAGTGTAGATTGGTGTTTGCTCACAGCATAAGGTTTGGCTTGTATACCTGAGTATAAAAAAGCCTGCTGGATCAGACCAAGGTCCACCTAGTCCAGCTTTCCTTTCACGCAGTGGCCAAGCAGTTACTCACAGGAGATGCACAGACTGTGCCACAGCACCCTCCTTCCCAGGACCCCAGCAATTTGTGTGCACTGGCATACTGCCTTCTGATATGGGAAACAACACACAGCCACTAGCACTAGTACCCATTGATGGCCTTTCTCCATGCAATTGTCCAACCTTCCTTTAAAGCTGTCCCAATTGTGGACAACACTACGTCTTGTGGAAGTGAATTCCATAGTTTATGATGTCCTGTGAGAGGAAGTACTTCCTTCGATTTGTTCTGAATCTCCCATCAGTCAGCTTCCTGGGATGATCTTGGGTTCTAGTAATGTGTCCCCCTAGCCACTTTCTTCACACCATGCATAATTTTAAAGACTATAAGGCATCTCTTCACTCACCCTTTTTTCTAGGCTAAACAGTCTCAGAAGTTGTAACTTTTCTTCACAGGAATTATTCCAGTCCTTTGAGTTGCCCTTCTCCACTGTTTTTCAACTCAGCAGTATGTTTTGAAGTGTGGTGACCAGACCAGCTTACACTATTTCAGATATGGTCATACCATACATTTTTTAAGGACAAAGTAATCTTGGAAGTTCTCCTAACATGGAGTTTGCTTTTTTCACAGCAGCCATACACTGGGTTGAATTTTCATTGAGCGTTCCAAACCGAGCAACTAACTTGTGACAGAACTGGTGGGTTGCTCATGGTAATCTTGCTTGCTTCATACCTCAGTGAGGATTTGAAACTGCAATTTCCTTGCCCAAGAACAATAACTAAATCACAGCGCCACATTGGCTTTTAAGTGGATGCTGCAATATTAGGTAGACATATGGCACACTACCAAAACTCATACACAGTGAGAAAACAGCATAAAATGGCAGAGAAGCCAAAAGGCTGCATCCAGATGGTAATCTGGCATTTCTTTCTCATTTTATATTGTGCTTGACACAATGGTCTTCTTTTGAAAGCGCCAGCGTGATCAAGAGGACGATGCTGCTACGTGGGTCCAATCATGGGGGTGACATAATTAAAATTTCATTTTTAATGAACAATTCTGAAGGAGAGGGAGTAGAAGGAGAAAGTTTACTCTGCTCCTGAGAAGAAAGTGAGATTGACACTCTTTGACACATTTCATAAAACGGAGCACCTCTTTTAACCTCTACATAGTATATCTGCTATTAGTGTTCTTTTGAGGCTGACATTTGTTTGTTTGATGAGCTACAAGTGGAGGCCCAGTTAAGGCCAATGCAATCTTTGCCTTTGTTGGGGGGTCACTGACACTTTTGAATACATCTGACACTGGTACTTTCAAGAAATACATGAGGCACTTCACACTAATCAGCCTTTGGCACAATACCATATATATCACAATATGCAATGTGTTTTCCTGAAGAGAGGTAAGACCTATATGACAGTTCATTTCTGTGTAGAAAAGATATTTATTTCAGAATTCTGAGTGAATGCTCTGCAGCAGAATTTTCTGTATGATTTAATTCTTCAGATTAGTCTGTGAATCTATATTTCAAGAATTTTTTGACTTGTTCTACCCAGTCCTGTTTGTTGCTATCTGTGTCATTTTAGCTAGTTTTAAAGGCCACTCTCCTGTGCTACATTTATCTGCTAGTAGAATATGCAACTATCTTCTGACTGTGTGGATATCAAATATCCATCATCACAGAGATAGGACCAGTGAGTCAGTCAGTCAGTCAGTCAGTCATCACACTTGTATAAGAGGACTCTCCGGGCGGCTCACAAAAACAGTGGCAAACAGAATTAAGAGTAAAGTATCCCACTCTTTGGATAGAGAACTTGTGTGCTAAGATTGGGAGCTTCTCCCCATGCCTGGGGGTAGAAGTGAGAGCTGCACAGAGATTTGGAGAAATCCGGGTTTTAAGTATATGTAGCTCTGATCTACTTAATACCAGAGTCTTTCACACGTGGTTCCCCCTAAATGATGACTGAAGTTTCTTGACATAAAAGTAACTTTCACATACAAATTATAACCAAATCATAACCTAGAAGTTAAAATAAGGCAGTAATTCTGAGCATGGTTAATTGAAAGTTTACTGTTAATATCAATGGGATTTACTTCAAAGAACACATGTTTAGAATATGTGTTAATATGATAGCATTACAATTGAGAACTGTTACAAAATGTTGCAGAGTAGCCCAGGCCCCTAAGAGGAGTGCTTCTCTTCAGGGTGGCAGCCAGCTTCAAACAGCCACTCCATGTGCAATACCTTTTGGGCCTTTTGAGGTTGAAGGCAAGCTCTGGGAGTCAGAAAATGACAAAGGAGGACACTGTATTTCTCTGCCACCAAGGCTTTTCAGCTCTGCATAGAGGGGACAAAGCCCAAACCTGAGTATTTTCTAGCGATATAGCTGGAAACAGGAGAGATATGGAAAAAAGCATCAACCGATGGATCTGCAAGAACTAGAAGTTGGGCTCTTTGAGTTAGTCTAACCATTAAATCTATGGTCATTACTGTACTGGCCAGCTATTTTATCATATGATTATAATATCATCTGATGAAAGTAGGCTTGCTTGCTTGCTTGCTTGCTTGCTTGCTTGCTTATTTATTTATTTATTTGTGTAAACTAGATTTTGTCCCACTGTTCATCCATCAAGGCCCCAAGCGTGGTTTATATAAGATCAGTTATAAACAACACAATTGTCCCTCCCTCAGGTGTACAGTATAAAAGACACAAAACAAAAGGAAGAAAGGACAAAGAAGGGAGAAGCAAACTAGCAATTCCAGGTGCCAGTTCTTAACATTACAAAGTTCTTGTAATAACCCGCTTGAATGAAAACAGTTCAGGAAGAAGAGAAACCAAATGAAGCTGGTCTTTTGACAGAGCTAGTGAAGTAGCCTTGCGGAAAGACCATTTCTTCCTCTGCTGTAGCCTGATGGAATGGCTGTGGATAGATGGTTGCTGAGGAGAGGAGGAACCTGATGGAACTGATACCTCATGAACGTGGTCCTTGTTTCCTGTCTCTTCCTCAGCCACAGTTTTTCACCTGATCACTACCATCTCAGTTAATTCACAGTACAATCCTATATATTTTTACTCAACAGCAAGCCTTACTAGGCTTTCTCCTTCAGTAAGTGTGTACAAGATTGCACTTAAATACTCCTTGAGAAATGGAAACAAAGACCATGAAGGCTAGAGGGCCTTTTGGCATGCTACTATTGCTTTGTTGGTCTCTTATTGATATTTCGGCATTTTGGATGGATTTCAATTATGTTTCTATCAGCTCATCCATTTTAAGGGGCAAGTCCAGATCAAAAGGCAGGGTAGAAATTCATTAATAATATATATAATCAAACATTCTCTTGAACGCTAATATATGCAAGCTATTACTGTACAATTTCCCGGCAATCAATCTAGGCCTGTCACTATGGGACAACTACAGATATGCTGCCTTCTCTAACTTAGAGTGTCCTTCCTAATGAAGAAAGTGACATGGAAGGATATTCTCCTGCACTGACCCTGGAGTTCCCAGTTACCAACTCATGATTGCTTGAAGGGCCACCTGTTGGTCAGCCATTTTGCTATCTTCTGCACTGTCTGAATCCTTATTTTCATCCCATGCTCTCCTTTCTCTTCCATAAGATGCTGTTGACCAGAACCATAAAAAGAGAGCTGGACTCACACACAGTTATGGTAACATCCTATACCTCAGCCCCAGTGTTGGACCCAGGTGTGGACCTTTGCTAGAATGTGTGTCCTCAGCAGTTGTCCCACCATGCCTGTTGTTGATCCCTGCATGGCCAAGTCAATTTTCTTTCGCTAAAGCTAGTGCAGGGGTGGGGGTACAGTGGTGTCCAAGGGTGCTTTAGGCATGACTAAATTTGCCAGTGTTTCTCCATGAGCAAAAGAATGAGTACTCAAGGCTGTGGGCAAGGAAGCACCATGGTCACACAGTTCTAATTTGCAGTCTTGGCACAGAAGGGGCCAATTGTTGTTGTTAGTCGCGAAGTCGTGTCCAATCCATCGCGACCCCATGGACAACATTCCTCCAGGCCTTCCTGTCCTCCACCATCCCCTGGAGTCCACAAGCTCACAACAACTGCTTCAGTGACTCCATCTAGCCACCTCATCCTCTGCCATCCCCTTCTTCTTTTGCCATCTATTGTCCCCAGCATTAAACTCTTCTCCAGCGAGTCCTTCCTTCTCATTAGGTGGCCAAAGTATTTGAGTTTCATCTTCAGCATCTGGCCTTCTAAAGAGCAGTCAGGGTTGATCTCCTCTAGGACTGACCAGTTTGATCGCCTTGTAGTCCAAGGGACTTGCAGGAGTCTCCTCCAGCACCTCAATTCAAAGGCCTCAGTTCTTTGGCGCTCAGCCTTCCTTATGGTCCAGCTTTCACAGCCATACATTGCAACTGGGAAAACCATAGCCTTGACTATACGCACTTTTGTTGGCAGGGTGATGTCTCTGCTTTTTAATATGCTGTCTAGCTTTGCCATAGCTTTCCTCCCAAGGAGCAAGCCTCTTTTAATTTCTTGGCTGCAGTCCCGTCTGTGGCGATCTTGGAGTCCAGGAAAATAAAATCTGTCACTACCTCCATTTCTTCCCCATCTATTTGCCAGGAAATGAGAGGACTGGATGCCGTGATCTTAGTTTTCTTAATGTCGAGTTTCAAGCCAACTTTTGTACTCTCTTCCTTCACCCACATCAAGAGGCTCTTTAGTTCCTCTTCACTTTCTGCCATTAGAGTGGTATCATCTGCATATCTGAGGTTGTTGATATTTCTCCTGGCAATCTTGATTCCAACTTGTGATTCATCTAGCCCCACCTTCCTCATGATGTGCTCTGCATGTATGTTAAATAGGCAGGGCGACAGTATACAGCCTTGCCGAACTCCTTTCTCAATTTTGAACCAATCAGTGGTTCCATGTCCAGTTCTCATTGTCGCTTCTTGACCTACATATAGGTTTCTCAGGAGACAGATAAGATGGTCTGGTATTCCCATCTCTTTAAGAACCTCCCCCAATTTGTTGTGATCCACACAATTGAAGGCTTTAGCATAGTCAATAAAGCAGAAGTAGATGTTTTTCTGGAACTCCCTAGCTTTCTCCATGATCCAGTGTATGTTGACAATTTTATCTCTAGTTCCTCTCCCTCTTCAAAATTCTGCCTGTACTTCTGGTAGTTCTCGATCCACATACTGCTGGGGCCTAGCTTGTAGGATATTGAGCATAACTTTGCTAGCATATGAAATGAGTGCAATGGTGCGGTAGTTTGAACATTCTTTGGCATTGCCCTTCTTTGGGATCAGAATGTAAACTGACCTTTTCCAATCCTGTGGCCACCTGAGTTTTCCAAGTTTGCTGGCATATTGAGTGTACCACTTTTACTGCATCATCTTTTAAGATTTTGAATAGCTCAGCTGGAACACTGTCACCTTCACTAGCTTTGTTGTTGCTCAGACTTCCTAAGGCACATTTGACTTCCCATTCCAGGGTGTCTGGCTCGAGGTCAGTGACCACCCCATTGTGGTTATCAGGGACATTAAGCATTTTCTTGTATAGTTCCTCTGTGTAATCTTGCCACCTCTTCTTAATCTCTTCTGCCTCTGTTAGGTCCCTGCCATTTTGGTCCTTTATCATGCCCATCTTTGCATGAAATGTTCCCTTCATATCTCCAATTTTCTTGAAGAGATCTCTGGTCCTTCCTATTCTATTGTTTTCTTCTATTTCTTTGCACTGTTCATTTAAGAAGGTATTCTTATCTCTTCTGGCTATTCTCTGAAATTCGGCATTCAGTTGGGTGTATCTTTCTCTTTCTCCCTTGCCTTTTGCTTCCCTTCTTTTTTCAGCTATTTGTAAAGCTTCCTCAGACAGCCATTTTGCTTTCTTGCATTTCTTTTTCTTTGGGATGGTTTTAGTTGCTACCTCTTGTACAATATTGTGAACCTCCATCCATAGTTCTTCAGGCACTCTGTCTATCAGATCGAATTCCTTAAATCTATTTGTCACCTCTACTGTATATTCATCAGGGATATGATTTAGTTCATACCTGAGTGGCCTAGTGCTTTTCCCTACTTTCTTCAATTTAAACCTAAATTTTTCAACCAGAAGCTCATGATCTGAGCCAGTCTGCTCCTGGTCTAGTTTTTACTGACTGTATAGAGCTGCTCAGTCTTTCACTGCAGAGCACATAGTCAATCTGATTTCAGTGTTGACCACCTGGTGATGTCTATGTGTAGAGTCGTCTCTTGGGTTGTTGGAAAAGAGTGTTTGCTATGACCATCGTATTCTCTTAAATTCTACCAGCCTGTGCCCTGCTTCATTTTGTACTCCAAGGCCAAACTTACCTGTTATTCCAGTTATGTTTTGGCTTCCTACTTTAGCATTCCAATCTCCCATGATGATAAGGATATCATGTTTTGGAGTTAATTCTAGAAGGTGCTGTAGGCCTTCATAGAACTGATCAACTTCAGCCTCTTCAGCACCAGAGGTTGGAGCATAGACTTGGACTACTGTGATGTTGAATGGTTTGCCTTGGATTTGAACTGAGATCATTCTGTCATTTTGGAGGTTGTATCCCAGTACTGCTTTTCCTACTCTTTTACTGACTATGAAGGCTACTGCATTTCTTCTGAGGGATTCTTGCCCACAGTAGTATACCTGATGGTCATCTGAATCAGATTCACCCATTCCTGTCCATTTTATTTCACTGATTCCTGAGATGTTGATGTTCAGTCTTGTCATCTCTTGTTTGACCACATCCAGCTTGCCTTGATTCATGGATCTTACATTCCAGGTTCCTATGGACTATAGATCTTTGCAGCATCGGACTCTCCTTTCATCACCAGATACATCTGCAACTGAGTGTCCTTTCAGCTTTGACCCAGTCGCTTCATTCTTTCTGGCACTACTAGTACTAGCCCTCTGCTCTTCCCCAGTAGCATATTGGACACCTTTCGACCTGAGGGGCTCATCTGCCAGGGTCATATCTTTTTACCTTTTGGTACTGTCCATGGGGTTTTCATGGCAAAAATACTGGAGTGGGTTACCATTTCCTTCACCTGGAGGCATTTTAAAACATAAATATTTCTTGCAAGGAAGTAGCTGCTTCACATCAGAATGGCTGGGGTGAGAGAGGGGGGCACTGCTTTGCATTGGGAGAGGATGCAATTTTTTTTGCATCCTTCCATGATGTTCAAAATGAAAAAAAGCAGGATGAGTCTTTCGGGGAGGATGCTGTAGATGCCAGTAGTCTCATCCATGGTACGTCTCAACCATGGTACTTTGAGCAGAAAATGATATGGATAGAGAGAAAAGAGAGTCCCGGGAAAAAAAAGAAAGAACGAAATTTCTAATTCTATGTTTTTCCAGAGCACTCAAACAGAAAAAGCAGGAAGTCTTTCAAGAGGCATAAACGGTAGATGTTTGTAGGCTCTTGTTCAGAGTGCTTTGAACAGAAAATCATAAGCATGAAGAAGGTGGAGGTGAAATGTGCGGGAAATACACAAACGTTACTGCTTTTGAATGCCAATTGACAATTCAGTGTCTCTTCAACACATTATTTTGCTTTCTTTTTTTCTTACCTTCCTCAGTCACATCAGATGCCTCCCCACACTTCTTGTCTTCCATTTTCAGCAGAGCCCACAAGCAGCCTCTTTCTGGGCTGACATATAGAAGGAACATGTCTGAAGAATTAATAGCTGCAAGGACATTTGTGGCATAGCATGGACTTTGGGACTTCTGAGAGCACCTAGAAAATAAAGGAGCAGGGTTCAAAGAATGAGCTTAAGCTGAGTCTACGAAAGGCATTTTGCTGCCTGAGACAAAGGACAGATTACCACTCCTCCCAAACCATGGCCACTGGATTGACAGATAAAACTTTTTTAATCACTGGCAAAGGGACAGAATCTTCTACCCCATCTGAAGGCAGCTAGCTAGTTTATGGGGCACAGATCTCTCCTCTAAGACTTTGATGTTACCTCTCAGCACCTATTAATGAAACCCTGCCTAATGGTACTGCTGGTGCTGCTTTTAAGAGAAGGGGTGCTTGAGAATTGTGTTTGGTCTACATCTGGAATCAAACTGGCATCATTTTCATGATGTGCAGACCACTGCTATTGTTCTGATTTTGCATTGTGTAGGATACCCTCCAAAGTATATTATAACGCATGTAAAATGTGTACCAATTTTTATGCAGATTCTTTCATACATACTCCTGATGATTAATTAAATTGGATGGAATTGACTTCTGAAAAAACACATTCAAAGCTGATGTGAACCAGAACCAGAATGATTTGCTCAGTCCTACTTAAGATACATCCTTTTCAGTCCGGCTTCAGAACTGGGTACAGTACTGAATCTGCCTTGGTCACCCTGTACGATGACCTGTGCAGGGAGAAGGACAGGGGGAGTACATCCCTGTTGGTTCTTCTGGACCTCTCGGCGGCTTTCGATACCATCGACCATGGTATCCTTCTGGATAGACTTGCGGGATTGGGGGTTGGAGACACTGCTCTGCAGTGGTTCCGCTCCTATCTCAACGGTCAATTCCAGAAGGTAGTGCTGGGGGACCATGTCTCTACGTCATGGCAGCTATGCCATGGAGTACCACAGGGCTCCATTCTATCCCCTCTGCTATTTAACATCTATATGAAACCGCTGGGAGAGGTCATCAGGAGGTGTGGGCTGCGGAATCATCAATACGCTGATAATACCCAGCTTTACCTCTCGTTTTCCACTAATCCAGGTGAGGCAGTGGCTGTGCTGAACCGGTGCTTGGCCGAGGTAAGGGAATGGATGAGGGCAAATAAACTGAAACTCAACCCAGACAAGATGGAGGTCCTGTTGGTTGGCGGATCGGGTTTCGGAGAGGGTGGATTTGACCTGGTCCTGAATGGTGCAACACTCCCTCTTAGGGATAAGGTCTGCAGCCTAGGAGTACTCCTCGACCCAGAGCTTTCTTTGGAAGCTCAGGTGACAGCGGTGGCGAGGAACGCCTTCCTTCAGCTTCGGCTGATTAATCAGCTGCGCCCCTACCTGGAGTACGACTGCCTGGCGACGGTGACACACGCGCTGGTGACTTCCCGCCTAGACTTCTGTAATGCGCTTTACGTGGGGCTTCCCCTGAAGACAGTCCGAACACTTCAATTGGTGCAAAATAGAGCTGCCAGGTTGCTGACGGGGACGGGGCGTTATGCTCACATGACTCCAGTCCTCCGTCAGCTTCACTGGCTTCCCATTGAAGCCCGGGCCCAATTCAAGGTGTTGATTATGACCTATAAAGCCCTAAACGGCTTGGGTCCTGGCTACCTGAACGAGCGCTTACGTCCGTATATGCCCGACCGCCCTTTGAGATCTGCGGGAGAGTCCCTTCTCCGGGAACCCTCCATGAAAGAAATTAGGAGAGTAAGTACTCGGAGGAGGGCTTTCTCTGCGGTGGCACCCAACCTATGGAATTCACTCCCCAAAGAGGTCTGCCTGGCACCGTCGTTACTGGTTTTTCGGCGCCAGGTAAAGACCTTTTTATTTAAACATCATTTGAATTGTTAAAACATATGATCTGGCCAGGGCAACTTCTTCTCCCTTCTCTTTCTCCTCCTATATTTTTATTTACTTAAGTTATACTGATAATTTTAATTTTATATTTATAAACCAATGTATTTTTTGTATTTTGTATTTAATGGTAATTTATTATGTGCTATTGTATTTCATTGTATTTTATCGTGTTGTAAGCCGCCCCGAGGTTTCGGCAAGGGGCGGCATAGAAATGTTATAATAATAATAATAATAATAATAATAATAATAATAATAATAATACATAATATGAGTTTACCAATAAAGTGAAGCAGTTTGGTCACATATGTTGCCTGGGTGTACATATATACATATGTATGTGAGGTTATTTGCAAACCGTGCTTATACTTAATTCATTTAAAGGAAGCTTTCACAAAGTTTTCTATGAGTTGGGCCCAAGTTTTCTCAGTATTCAATCTGGAATAAAAGACAAACATATCCTTATCATATTGATATCACACAATACATTTTGTTTGTTTGTTTGTTTGCTTTTCCTGCTCCACAAGGTAATGATAACAATATAACTATATACAAAATTCATGTATTTCACCTTCTCCTTTGGAATTTTCTCGCCATCTCTCTCACCATTATGCCTCTGCTCCAATGCATTATCATCCTTCACCTTTCTCTGTTTCCTTTTGTACAATATGCAAATGTGCCTTAGTATTTTCTATTCTCAAAAAGCCAAACCTTGACCCCTGCTCCCTCTCCAACCACAAGATTCCCTTTTTCTCATATGCCTTTGAATCTCTATTTGCTGCTTTCTCAGCTTTCTCCTGACTCTGCTTTTGCTCCCAGCATTCCACTGCAACTAACCTCAGAAAAATCACTACCCAACTATAGCCAAAGGTGTGTACTGTCACCCCTTGACTACTCTGCTGCCTCAGATACTGCCTTTCCTTCACTCTTTTTATTCCCAAGGTCTCTATAAAGTTGTCCCTAGCTGGGTCTCTTCCAACATAACAGCTATAACAATATTTCCATAAGGAAATGGTCCTCCTCTGTCTTTCCTATCAATGCTGCCCCCCATCAGGGACTAGTTCTTCACCTTCCACTGTTCTTTCACTATAGAATGTTCCATGGACATCATCATATTGCATGGCTTTCAGTGCCATCTATATACTTAAGCTGCCCAACCAAGCTTTCTCTGTATAGCATAGGAAAACCTCCCTTTCTCCTCCCAGTACTGCATTTCCAACTGGATTCTTCAAAATTGCCTTGTAAACCCAACTTCTCATCTTCACTCTCAAGCTCTTATTTCCTCTAAACATTCTGTCTCATCAGCAAATGATAACATCACCAACCATCCTGTTGGCAAGGCACAAAGCATTGGCTTTACCTTGGCGATCTCTGTCTGTCTGTCTGTCTGTCTGTCTGACTGTCTGTCTGACTGTCTCCTGCACCCCAGACTTTGTACTCCATATTCAATTCTTTGTCAGGTCTAGTCATATTTCCTGGTTCATATCTAGCTCAGCAGTTACCCTGCCTATTTGAACCTTATCCTCTCTGGTCTTGCCCTCTCATTTAGTCACATCTCCTTTGTTCCTTTCATCCAAACTCTGCTACCAAAATCATCCACCTTTCTGGCCATTCTGAGCACACGACTGACTTCCTGCCACTCACAAATCCAGGGCAAGCACTTCTTCCTTAAACCAAGGCTCTCTATGTCCTTTCCATTCCTGTGACCTTGCTTCTGTAGCTATACAGGTGGAAGGTATCCTGCTCCTTCAAACATATCCACCCCATCTCTCCTGTGTCTTCCTGAATAGTTTCATGATCCCAGCTTGCTTTAGTGCCTTCAAATCCCTTTTCAAATCCCACATTTTCTATGCAGCCTTTGAAATTCAACTCCCTCACCCTTCTGCTCTATGGTAACCAAATTCTAGGAGCACTTAGCACTTTTAGCTGTAATAACCACCCATTCTTCTTGTTTATTCCAATTCTATTTTCCTTCTTAAGTCAGACAAAGCACGAAAACAACAACATTCCAGTGATTTCCAAATAGTTGATCGAGCTTTTTCCTCAACTCTTCTCCACCTGAGGATCTTCAAGTTTGAACTACTATACTGAGTTACCAAAGCAGGACAGTCATTCTAATTTAGCTGCTGCTGCTTCTTCCTCTCCTCTTTTTCCTCCTCCTCCTCTTTCCAGTTTAGCATTCCATTTGTACCTTTGTTCCAAATTTGTTTGGAATGAATCCTGCAGCTTCCTAGCAACTGAAGAGAGTCTTAGTGCAACTACAACAAATATGCTTCCTTTTCCCACTCACCCTAATTTTCTTTTTTGTTCTCTGAGTGAAACAACATTTAGTATCATACCAAATAACCCACTGCTGTATTGATATCTATATCTTAGAGAAGAACAGTTCACAGTACTGTGTAACACATTTGTAGTTGATATAGAAACAGGATGTCTTCTCCAGGTGCCCTTCCTTCCAAACTCATAACCTAGTCTATTTATGTGTCTATTATTTACTAGTTATTGAATTTATTTGACAGCTGACCCCTGGCATCATGCTTTCTGGGTGATCATTACAATAATGAATGGCAATAAAATACCAGTAGATAAAAGCAATACAATTTAAAATATAATAAAATGTAACAAGATAAAATCACAAAATACATAATTAAATAAAAAATAATACAATGTCATATATTAAAAAACAGTGCATTTACTCCAAATGGTCCAAGTAGTGCCATAGGCATGCCAAAAAAGGAAGGTTTTTGCCAGGCACCTAAAACTCAGCAAAGTAGGCACCTGGTGAATCTCATGAGGTAAAGCATCCCAAAGTTTGGGTGCCACCCTAGAAAAGGCCCTCCTCCTTGCATCCACCCCCTTATCTTCCTTGTGGGGAGGACCTCAAAGGAGGACCTCAGTGGATGATCTTAAGCATGGGCAGGAATATATGGAGTAAGTAACAGTATGGTCCCATTCTGTTTAGGGCTTTATATGCCATAGTCAAAACCTTGAATTTTTGCCTGGACTAGAACAGGCAGTCAGTGCATAAAAAAGTATGCAGTACACTGCAAAAAGGCCAGTGTGGTGTGTTCATACGGACTGGTCTTCATTAGCAACCATGTAGTCCACTTCTGGATCATTTGAAGAGTCGGGACCATCTTCAAGGGAAGCTCCACATATAGCACATGACAGTATTCCAGTCTGGAGGTCACCAGTGTATGAGTGACCATAGCAAGTCTACCCTGATTCAAGTAGGTGCATAGCTGGTAAATCAGACAAGGCACTCAGGGTTCTGGAGTACCACCAGACTATGAACTTTGTCCTTTAGTGGGAGTGCAACCCTCTAGGATAGGTTTACAATCTCCCAGTAGAAATTGAGGTTTACTCAACCATCAGTACTTATCAGGATTGAGTTTGAGTTTATTGGTCCTCATCAAATCCATTACCAAGTCCAGACACTGATTAAAGGTGAAGATTACCACACCTGGATCAGACGAAAGCAAGAACTATCTGGGTATCTTCAGTGTATTGGTGAGACTTCCACCCATACTTCCTGATGACTTCACTCAGCAGTTTCATGTAGTTTTATATGTTGCTCATTGTTATACGTTTTCCTAGTGATGCTCACTTCTTTTAATTTCCGTTTTCCCTAGCTCTAAACCATGAGTGTAATATTGTTAAATATTTAATTGCAAATCAGAGTTCACAAGACCAATATTTTCAGTTGTACTAGTTAAAAACTATTACTGGCAGGCAATGTATGACTCATACCTTTGAGACTCAGAGGTAATGTAATCTCCTTCTGAGCTGTTGTAAAAGCTTCCACCCAAGGCTACTGAAGGTCACTATCACCCCAGCTAATGATTTCCCCAACTGTCACTGCTAATGAGTTCTTTTTAGTCAGTTAAAAAGAACTGCTCTCCAGTTTCAGAGATGATTTCTTCATTGACAGATTATGCATCAACATAATGAATGCATGGCACATGAGGTCTAGCATGCTGTGAAACCTTACCATGCTTTATATAGAGCAGATAATGGAGTCAAAGGGAGCATTGTTTTCACTACTTGTTCAGTGTGTATATTTGTGTGCCTGAGAGGGAGAAAGAAAAATTACTTTGTTCAGTAATAACCTGTGTACTCACACTTGCATCAAGCATCAAAGTCTAGGAAGCTTTGTTTTGGGGAAACAGATTAAATGAAATCTGTATATAACATATGGAGCTTAAAGGTGCACTCATACATAAGGTTAGGCAGAAAAAGTCCTACAATTTCCAGCATGTACTAGCAAAACACATTGGCTGGCCCGTGCTGTGAGCTGTAGGATTTTTTTCCCTGTCTGAACAAGGATTGTGTCTTGGGATAATTTCATAAAATGCTGACAGTGCTGCGTTCAAACAGAAGCAAGGTTTAGCTCACACTTGTATCCTGTGACTGCTGTCACTCCCTTAAGGTGTTCTGCTGGACATATGACTTTGGGGTGGAGCTAACACGCACATTTTGTATGAAGGGAAGCCCCGAATATGACTTGAAGGGGAAGGCTTCAGCTGTTACCAAAGATCAAGATCCAGCATTCTACATATAAAATAGATGAGAGCTGCTTGATTGCAGATGAAATTCCTGAACACAAATAGACCAGGGAAAGACTGCATAAGAGGAAGCTCCTAAGAGTCTTTGAAAATTTTTGAAAATAGACCAAAAAAGTGTTTTATATCTAAACCTTGCTTGAATTCTCCTCTCCCCAATCTATAGAAATAACTCCATTAAGTTACCAGTTTTTATAAATAAATCAAATCAAAGTTTTACCTATACTATTTTGTCCCTGTTTTGTAATTAACTTCACTGTTGAGGCTGTTACTTGACCTGAAGATGCCACAATTATATACCCCACCCAAGGAGAGTTTGTGATGTTTCCTGTTCCTATTCAGCTGTTCAGTCGTGTCTGACTATAAATGATCCTATGGACCAAATCTCACCACACTTTTGCTGTTTTCTACATGAGGCATTTATTACCTAGTTATGGCTGTTAACAGATTCTTTAGACAATATCATGATCTTCCAGGGTCCCTTCTGTTCTAAAGAGCATTTTTAGAGCAGGAAAAATGCAGTGCTATGCATCATTATTATTTATTAAAATAAAAATAAAGGAAAGTGCTTTTTCCACTTCTGTAATTGCACTATACTGCAGCACCACAGTGCCATTTGAGGTTATATAGCAGAAAAGCAGGGAAAAAAACACTGTAGTGTTCAGACCTCAATTCTGAGATAAATTTGAAAGTCAATAGAACAGATTAACACCCTTGGGTAGGAAAGTTGTCACACATCTTTTATAATCTCTTCTTGTCAACTAAAACTTTGTGGGCTATAAGAACAGTAACCTTATGGAATATTTCTCATATCAGCCAGTCTGCTATGAAACCTCTGAACACCTGCCACTGAACAATGATGTGCAAGATTCAGGAATGCATGGTCTGTTCTTGTCAGGTTTCATCATAGCAATGCAGCAAATGAAAGTATGTCCCAGAACAGGCAGTGCAGTCTTGCAAAACTCTGGATTTGAGACAGTTAATAATAGGCAGGGAGGGTGTCTTTCAGAAAAGTGGGTCTACCATTACTTTTCTCCCTAGTGAAGAGGAGTGAGCCTCTTCCAGGTGTTTTGACCTGGTGTCTCATCTGCCTGACTCAGCACAGCCAGTGAAGAGGGTTCTGGAGAGCTGCAGCCGAACTACATTTGGTGAGCCACAGATGGCTGATCCCCACAAGCCCTTCCAAGACATGATTTGATACCCACTGAGAAAAGCATACAAGCAGCTGACATTCAGAATAGATTCCAGTCTCTATTATGGAGCAATCTTCGTAGTAAGTCCCATCTGGTACCACCACTGTTATCTTTTGGCACCAGTTTAAGATCTTCCTCCACTCTCTGGCATTTGGAAGGTTTTTTTCCCCCAGCCTTTTATTTTTTAGCTGGTAGTGTATGATAAGGTTTTTAGTTAGATCATGACATTCCTTATTTTTGATTACTAAAATTATTTGGATAATGAACAAAACAATGAATGATTGTTCATTATTAACACAATTATTTGGATCATTAAAACTCTTTACATACATGTTTGTATGTAAACTGCTTTTGCGTTATGCTTTTAAGTTTTTTTTTAATCTTTGCAAATTGCCCAGGCAGCCTTGCCCATTGTGCAGTATGGAAAAGTAAGACAACAAATGAAACCTAGAAAAAACCACATTTTTCATTCTCTGAATCACATTATTCTTGTATATAAAGCATATTACTTTTGTGTTCTTTGAAATGGTCCTTTTTCTTGACAAGATTTTATTCTGACACTTTCTAAAGGAACTCTTACTTAGCAACAAAGTTGGCTAAGTTTCCATTTTAGCATGGGGTGTGTGTGTGTGTGTGTGTGTGTGTGTGTGTGTGTGTTATGTGGCCATGCTATTCTTCTAATCATATCCCATTACCAACCCCAAATTTTCTAGTCAAACTTTCCTGAAAAGACATACTGTCTACAGGAGAAACACTGTGCTGAAATGTTCATTTGCTTCTCAGCTTTCATTTTTGCTGAACACTTTCCTTTTCCTCTCTTCTTCCCACATTCTTTAGTGTTAAGCTGACAAATACTGATTAGTGTCATTTCAGATGAGTACTCCCTTTCTAGAGCTTGGCAAAACTCAGTTCTTATTAGAGAAGGGAGCAGCCTTGACTGAACATTCTTTCTTTTCTGTTGATATTGAACAGCCAGTCTGTTTCTGCCACATGATGCAGCTAACACCCCCTCACGGGCTATCTGGAACATTCCAACATCCCTCTGAAATCAATGGACAAAATCCAGTTGGTCTTGGAAGCATTAGACCTTGTCCCTGCTACTGTTTATGGTTGCTATCACCATTTGTACAGGGGTGTGGGGAAAAGCTGCATGTACCCCTTATTACTCAGCAGACCGGTTTATTTTAGGTTGCTACCTACAGTCCTACTTTTATCTCCTGGGAAATAAACAGTAAACTCACTGGAAGTTACTTCCAAGTAAACTAGCCTAGGATCAGGCTGGATGTATTCATTTAAGTGCTCACCAGATCTGAAGATATCTTAGCAATAAGAAAACCAGCCTTAAAAATAGTAAATGTCCAACATTAGAACCATCTTTTAATACAGATGAAAACAGAATGAGAACACCTATGCCTAACATATCTATCATGAGGCATTTCTAAAGCTCAAAGCAGGGTTTTAAACCACCAGTTGTAGCCTTCAGCCTGTGGATGCTAAAAATATTCAAGTTTGGAAATGCTTATGAAAATCTAATATTAAAATGATGTTTGCTTCAATCTAGGTGATACAGCCTGACCAAGTAAAATGGCATATAAACTTCCTGAAAGTGTTCTGTGATATTTCATGTAGAATAAGGTTATTAGACTTCTTGGCAACTACTCATAATGGCTTTATATCACCATCATCATTGGTGGCCGTGTGCCTCTGGGTACTAGTTTCCAGCAAACATGACAAATGGGGTACAATTACATGCATGTCCTGTCTCTCTGTATCTCAGAGGCATCTGTTCGGCTTCTGTATTACAGGTTGCTGGAGCAGATGGCTTTTGATTTGATCCGCAGGCCTCTCCTTATTTTCAGTACTGAACCACAAGGAGTGAGCAGGGCTCCAGCTCAGGGAAAGTTCAGAGAGAAAACCAACTGTAGTGAAGGAATTAGCACATACTAGTTTAAAGCAGGGGTGAGTAATACATGGCCCTTGAGGTCAACGTGCTCCCATACAACATGGTCCTTCTGGAACGAATTTGTATGACTCAGGAAAAAGGTTTACTGCTTGACTCTGATAAATACCCATATTGTTTAGAGGGTGCATGTGTAGGGCGGCAACAAACAGGTGCATAACAAGAGTAAGTAAGGAAGAGGTTGTAGGTAAGACAAGGTTGGGCAAAATGTAGAGATGCCATCTAAGCAGAAACCACATCATAATTAATTGGAATGTAGGCCATTGATGGCTTTCTAGAACAAAGATGTCTTTCTAAATGCATCTTAAATCATATACAGTAACTTTAGTGTGTTTGAATTTTGACTTTGAATGTCTCCTCCTACATTCTGGCCAGAGGGCAGAATACCTCATTCCAGTACTCCAAGCAAGATGAGGAAAAAGGGAAGTGGGAGGGGGTCATTTCAAATTAGGCTGGATTAGCTAAATTACTAAATTTAGCAATGGCCCATTTATTATCTTTATACTTGCATGAATTATTTTCTAGCAAGATTCAGTTAGTTCTCTCTCTCTCTCTCTCTCTCTCTCTCTCTCTCTCTCTCTCTCTCTCTCACACACACACACACACACACACACACACACACAGACCATCTGTCAATGTATATCCTACACCCCTGGAATTGTCAGGGTAGCAAAAATATCCAGTAGAACATAGCAATAGAATCTAAAAACAAACAATAAAATAAATTGCAAGAACAAAAAGAATAAGTATAAAATCTTATCAACCCCATTTGACCATTTGAATAATAGACTTTATGGTAGTAATACCACTAACACAGAGAAATGGCAGAGGGAAAAAAGTGTACTCACATGGCACCCATATGACACTACTGCAGAAACCAAGTGAGTTTCCTTAGGGAGGGCAAATTAAAATAATCCAATCTAGAAGTTACCCCACCCCCTCTTCGAAGCACAGTTTAGTGTGATGAGGGGGTTTGAGAGCAACAGGGAGCCTAGAGAAATGCCATCAGGAGGCCAGATTCTCCCTCTAGGCTGGTCTTCTAGCAGTCATTTGAGGTGGATGGATCAAAGCAGAGACAGAAGCCTAAGATGCGTCCACCTTCTTCAGGAGTGACTGTCATACCAGCAAAAGGGAATGGATATCTCAAATGGTGCTGGTGCAGTAGTGAAAAAGCATCTTAAAAACTTGCAACAGAGAACCAATGAAGATGACGAAGATAGGCTATTAGGCTGGATTCTATTTTTAGTAATATGTTTCCTATCAAAAACATAGGAACTGAATGCCTGCTCACTTATGATCAAAGAATTAATAGCTGCTTTAATTGGATCAAGGATCCTGTGTTATACTGCTGGATTGGGTAACCCTTTTCTACTAAGAGTCACATTCCCCTACCAGTAATCCACGGGGGATCACATGCTGGTGGTAGATGGGGCAGTGAGCAGGGACAAAATGGCAGTGGGTGGAGCCAGTTGGAGGTTTGCCATTAATCCTCTCCTCTCTACTTGTCATACGGCTGATGACTTTTGTATTGTTTCTCAAGTTATTCTTTATTTAGGCTTGCCCCTTTACCTTTTAAACTCTGCTCCTTCCCTACATCCATTTCTGAGTCTTGTCCCTCAGATCTATTTTTCAAGTTTGCATTTCTTCCCCTTTCCTCTGTAAATCACATGTGCTTGTTCCCTGCTGTTTTAGCTTTGCAGCTGGCCCTGCTGAATTCCTTCCCTTTGCACTCTTTGTGTAATATTGATGCCAGAAGCAATTAACTAGATGGTGCAGAGAAATCAGGGAAAGGATGACCAGCGAAGGTGATGATCCATAAAAGTACAGAGAATCAGGAAGGAACTCAAGAGCATGCAGGGTCAAATGAAAGCAGCAATTATGCCACGGAATGGAATAAAAGGATAGGATGTACCTGAAAATATCATTGATGATGATGATGATGGTGGTGATGATGATGATGATGATGCATGTGTGTGTGTGTGCTCAGCACTGCTCAGAACAGTACTGAGGGACATATGCAGCTAATAGGCCTCAGGTGTCCTGCTCCTGGTATGTTATTGCAGTCAGCACTCACCACATAGTCTTGAAAGGGCATAAATGTTTAATGGCTTAGCCATCCCAGAAATCTCAAAAACACTGCTGCCCTTCAGCCCCATTTGTTCACCCTGTTAGCCTTGTCCAGGAAAGAGCGGTTTGTGGAACGGGAAAAGGCAGCAGGCAGGCACTGCACAAGCAGAAATGTTTTATCCTCCTGCAAGACCTAAGACCTTGGGCTTCAGTTGTTGGAAGAAGAGGAAGCTTCTGTCAGTAAGTGCAGGGTCCCAGGAAGGAATTGGAAATGCCTGGGTCAAATACCTTTCCCAGTTCTGGTGTAACCCTGCTCTGGATAGTATTCCAGAGTGGTTTTGTAGCCATTGATAATAAGTGTGATAGTCTTAGATCTCCGTAAGACAGAAAGAGGTGAGGTGGTACTTTGACCACTGATACTTGTACATTCTTCCCATGAAGCTTCTGAGCAATCTTCCTTCAGTTAGGGCACCTGACAATAATCTACCCTCAAAACAAGTCCCCCTCCCCACACCCACACCTCCTGAGTTTAGTATGCATTTGGACATGCACATGGGAGGCATGCCACAAGCAGGGCCGGCTGGAGCCAGGGGTCAGACTAGATGGCCCAAAAGAACCCTTCTGACTTGCTCTGTTTCTATGTTTCTAAGATGGCAACCGTTCCGCTGGCAAAGTGTGGCAGAGTGCTGTTCTGTTGATCTATGTTTTCAGAGGTCTCCTTTTGTTGTACAGTTTATTTCCAAATATTCCTTTTTAGTGCTTATCAAAATTTCTACTTTCCTCTCCTCTACTCTCCTTGCCTCTCCTCTCAGAACACAGAACTTTTCCTCTACAGCATCAGCTTTTCTGGCCATGAAATGTGTTCCATTTGTTCTTTGCAGATGCAAATATATAAAGTGTTGAAAAGTGTTTCCTTTATTGTAGTTTCATCCATTAATGTTGTCTCTGGGACACTGGTATGTGAAATATTGCTTATATTATCCTCAAATAGAACTAGAACTGATCTTAAGATGTTCTTTAAGATGCTTAATGCAAATAATGAAAATAAATAAGGCATGCTTCCTGCCAAAATATTCTTATTTCAGGCTTTCAAAAGCACAAATCATCATTAGTGAAGAAGTTAACAGTATACTCTTGACAGCAGGGCACATACAAAAATCCCTCAGTTATCCAAAGGATAAGAAGAAAAACAGCAGATGAGTTCTGGAGAGAAGAGATTTATTTCTTTTAAGATGACTTTATGGCTTTGATTTTACTTTTCAAGAAATAAAGAGGCAATTACACCATGGTGTGGCAGCTCTGAGAAACAAAGAGGGTTTAAAGTCATTAGATATACCTGCAATACTTAAATTAAACAAGCATAAGAAATAGGTACAATATTCATGTGATTTTGCAATTTAGCCAAAGAACTGCAATCACAGAATAGTTATCTGAGTAGCTTTTAACTGGAATGATATCCCTGTTTTTGTTCCCTCCTAAACCTTGTATGTCAAAACTTTTTCTTTTTGTGCATTGCCACCACTTGTTCCACAAACTGTTGTCAAGTAACCTGAACACACAACTAAGGTAAGCACAAGGAAATGTGAGCATAATAATCTTTCAGCAGTAAGGGAAAAGCAGGCCCCAAGCTGGCAAGACATTAACTTAATTGCAGCATATAACTATTACAAGAGTCAGGCAGGTGAGATGTTCATGTAACCGTGGAAACCACCAGCGAGCCTGTCAGGTATACAAACACAAAGCTAAGCTTGCACACGCAGCCTATATACTATTGTAACTCCAACAGCCTTTCGCAAGAAAATGTGAGTTGGTCTACAACACTGGTTAGCTTCTGCTCTCAGTGGTGGCTAGCAAAGTGTGATTTTCCAGGTTCTTTCGTAGCTATCTGAATTCACAGATACCTGATACCTCCCACCCAAATCTAGAATAAGTTCAACTTAATCCCAGACATATTGCAGTGGTTATCCAGCAGCAAGAAACATTGACTACAGTATGACATTAACAAGAGGTTCTGTTACTAAGCTTTCTGAGCTCTGGCTCAAATCATGATTCTAACAAATGGCTAAATGCATTAGTCTGTTTCATTTTAGAAGACGAAATGATATGGCTTGGAGGTATGGGGAAACACACACACACACACACACACACACACACACACAGTTTTAGAAAGATTACAGAACCCCAACAATAATTACAAACAAAAAGAGAGATGCTGGACATTTCACTTTCTTTCATGGAAGCTGTCCCTTTACCTAGCAGTTTCACCAATTCAAAACATCACTTAGATGCCACCATCCCCTCTATCACAGACTAGGTCCAGCTTCACCTGGCCACATGCTTTGGACATCCCTGGATCTGTGACTGTGTTTGGATATCAAGTTTGTGATGGAAGTCAGAAGCACTGCTCTGCATTAACTGAGAACAAATCAGTAAAGAAAGTGAAAATGAATAATTCTTAGAGGGCTAAAACACTTCCCAAAATTCACCTAAAGTTCTTTAAGTTACCCATAAATGCCATGCAAACAAATTTTGTATATGCAATTAGGGGGCAATAAATCAACAGAAAATTATGAACCATGGACACATATATCTCATGTGTTCCTCTGGTACATTTTAATTTTTCCTCAGCCAAGCTCCAAAAGGGATGCAATGTCAATCTGAATGTTCTTTACTTTGTAATCCTGAAGTTCCCAGAGGTTTTTGGAAAGAGCAGCAATTTATTCCACATTGCATTTTTGCCACACACTTAGTTCATATGACTCTAACACTTTCTGTTTGTCCAGCTTGGGACATCTGCACTGACTTGCACCCAGAAGCTGACCTATCATGCTCAGTACTCTTCCAAGCTGCAGAAGAGTCTGATTCTACCACTTCAATCTACACCATATTTAGAAATCTCACACTTGGCTCCTGGTCTCATGTCATCATGGTCTACACTGCTGGAAAAAATTGCATTCCTTTGCTACACTTCCAGTTTATTTCCAAATTAGGTGGCTGCTCAGTAACATGGTTCTTACAAGTTCCCCCACCCCTTTTGAAGGTTGGTCCAACAAGGGAATACAGAAGCATTCTGTGTCACTGTAGGGGAACATCCGATTGCAGCAGCAAGAAACATGGCAGCCCTTGGCAGTTTGCTTCAATCCCTGGTGACTTTGGTGGAATATTTTTAAAGGGTGATTGTAAGCCCAGAGGTGTCAAATGCACCCACGCGAAGAATTGTTCCATTCGAACAGGGATGAACAATCTTTTTGGATGAACATGTGTGTGGGGAGGAGGGTCGTGTGAGCACACATGTGCACACAAATACACATGCACAGACAGTGCGCATTCCAGCAATCCTGGTGCAGCTCATGCTCTCCTCATGGCTAGCAGGCACAGAAGAATGATCTGTGTGCGTATTTCTAGGGACGGGTGGAGAAAGCCTTATTTCAACCTCACTCTCCCAACAATCTTGACACACACCCCTCCTCCTCACTGCTGCTACTGTATCAGCAAGGAGCTATCAGTATCAGGATGAGGAGGGCGGGAACTTGGTAATGGTGTCAGCCTGTGCCAGACCGCCTCTGGGGGCTACAGTTAAGGCTCTTGGAAGCCCTGGTTGTACCTCTTCCATTTGAGTATCTAAGTAGGAAGGTTGTCCCTTTCCTTGCTGGTTTTCTGAAACATAAACTGGAAAAGCAATTGAAGAGAGAGATCTGCTGTTTTATTACACAATTCTGTTGTCTCAGGATGCTTCCAGACATGACTTTTCTATTGCCTTCACCCTGACTCATTTCCAGAATTTTGGGGGTTTGGGGGGGAAGAGGGTCTAAATGTTGCTATCCATTTGTAACTCATCCACATCCCCCACTGCTTCTTATACCCTTTTCCAGGTCACAGAAAATTAGTTAAGGAAGAGAAAATGGAATTGCTGCCCCAGACCTTCGGACAGAACTACTGATATTTGTCTGGAAGCACCCCTTTACTGAATTGGCCCAGATTTAAAATTCATTTATTCTGAGGATCAATGTTCTCATTTTTAAAATAGCCCTAGCTGTTAAGCTTGTGAATCATAGCCTTAACAGCTGGATCATTTTTGCCTGTGAACACTTGGAGAAACTGTGGGCAGTGCTTCGAGAAATATCAGCAGGGCACGAGGATTTCCAATGGAGATGGAAACAATATATTGAGTTTTGCTTTGTGCCGCTCCCCTTTAACATTTAAGTATTTTGTGATAAAACATTACTTGGCTGGGCATGCTGCTGTCCCAACTCCTCACTATCTGTTGTGGGGAGTGAAATCGACAACTTGTTTATATTGTGCCATATAGCCAGCATTCATCCCTTCATTTTCTGGGATGAGTGGAAGAACTAGAAATGGGGACATTTGTTTTTGTAACATTTGCTCTTGCAGTACATGAAATATAGAGATCTAGCCAAGCAGAAATATGCAAAAGCATACAGTAAGAAAGGAAAGAGGAGTCCATGAAAAGCACTGCTGGGTTCCAGCGGATTCCTATTTTGACAAGAGGGCACATTGACCTCACATTCATTAGGCTATGCTAAAAATGAGGGAACGGTTAGTCAGTGCATTCCAAGCCAGTAAAAGCATTTTAAAGTATTATGTGTCAGATACTAGATAACATTTCAGGAAGAAACAAAACAAATGTCTACTTCAGCTTCTTTTATATAAAAAAGCATTTGTTTGATAAAGGACACCTTTTTGTTTTATTCTTGTGGATTAAACAGTGAAATACCTAAAAAGAGTCTTTCAGGTTTAAACCACAGGCCTATCTAGTCTAGTCTTCTATTCCACAGTGGTCAACTTCATGCTCATGGAAAGCTCCCAAGAGGGCAGGAGCAAATTCGCATCCTCCGGAGTATCTTCCCTAGCAACTGGAATTTAGAAGCATATGCCACAGATGCTGGAGGCAACATATAGATGGGAGAACTAGTACCTGGATTTGCCTGATCTCCCTTTAAAGCCATCAGAAGTGACTGCACCATTACATCTTGCAGTAGTGGTTAGAGTGTTGGATTTAGAACTGAAAGATCTGGGTACTAGTTTGGGTTGCAAGAGGGCCATTTATGCTGCTCTAGACTTCTTGGAGGAAAGGTAGTGTATAGATGAAACATAAATGATAACTGAGCAATAGTGAATCCTACATTATGACTCCATGAAACTATGAAGTGAAGCAGTGCTTCTATTTGTTTGCCCACAAACTCTTGCCCTCTAGCTTCATTAGACTACCTCAGGTTCCAGTACTATGAGAATGGGAGAAAAATGCCTCTCTATCCACTTTCTGAAAACCATGCATAATTTTATGCATTTCTGTTATGCCCCCTTCTGCACATTTACTTTGTTTTTTTAAGCAAAAAGACCCAAATGATGTAACCTTGCTTGCTGAACAAAGCAGTATAAACAGGTGCGTCTGTAATGTGAGCCACCTGACCGATATTATTCTGCGAGGCACATTTTAAACATGTGCATGTGAGATTTCTATTGTGCTCATTACAGTCTCTTACCAAGAGAGCAGGAGGCTGAGTCCAGATGGTCCTGGTTATGCATATACATGGGGGCTTCTCACTAGATACTTGGGGAGTGGCATAAATTTGCTGTCAGATACATTCAATCTGCTATGAAACAAGGAACGCTTATTACTTGTTCTATGTATTTACCTAAAGACATAGGCTATCCTAAGGTGCATAGGCACTTAAAAAGAGCTCTCTCTGTGTATATTTGTTTCATGTGCACTAATATTTTGCCACATGGTTGATTGGCCCAAATTGTAGAAGTTCCTTTTATCCACAAAACAAACAAACAGACAACCGGCAACAGCATGTGGATCAGTTGCAATTTGCAAGTCTGAGATTTGTCATGCTAAGCCAGAGTCCAGTAACCAATGGCATGCCTTTAGAAGTGCTACTTTCAGACAGGACGTTATGATGCCATTCCTGAAGATCTCTTTTCAGCCTTACATCATAGCAATTATTCTCATTTCTGTTTGTACAATTGTCATCTGGAACTCGTTAGGATTTACCTGACTCTAATTAGTATGTGCAGTTGGACAATCCTCCAACTATCGTCCGTGGTTATGGGAGAGAAAAATAAATGTGGATACATTTTGCCACTGGGATTTTTATTGCAATGGCATGGGCTTTGTGGAAAAGAACATCCTCAAGGCTATTCCAGGAAGAAAAAGTCCAGTAGTTTAAAATTAGGGTAACATTTGATTTTTAAATGTTAAACCTTGTCCTTTTATTGAGAGTTTGTGTTAACCAAGGTGGTTTCAGCTTCATATGATTTCACCCCCTCCCCCTTCATATATTTTTTCTTTCTACACCTGCAGCCATATACGTACACACAGACATATCCTTAAGAGCAGCACTGCTGTGTATATACAGGTCCTTCCTCCATTGGTATATTGAAATGTTTGTGTGTGGAGGCACAGGTTTAAAGAAAGTAAAGTGTCTCATGGTGCCCACCTATATCCTTTCTCTAAATGTTAAGTAATTAGTGCTGTAGCTATAAAGCTTATATATTCCTTGTCAATGACACCTTCAAGGTCTCTGCGCTGCCTACTGCTTGACCTTGGTTTAAAAACACACAGAATGGAAACCTTGAAACCAAGATGAACAAGATTCATTCTGACAGAAACCAGATGCAGCACAACAGAGACACACACACACTTTTTCATTGCTCTTTTTAAACACCCCACTTCTTTTTTTACCAGTCTGTAGACTCCAGAGGTACAGACTGACCTGTGCTGCACAATGCCAACTTTTATTGCTCCAATTATAGCTTCCAGAGAAAGTAACTGTAGAAGGTCTCTGCTCCCCCTCTTTTTCTAATAACTATATATTTCATAAGAGAGGGGAAAAACATGTCTTTGTTTTGGACTGAAGCTACTTCAAGTGGAAAAAATGTATTTCATAAAAGCTGAATGGTATAAAATCTGAATATGGAATTGAGTGCCTGCAGAGCCATCTGATGAGATGCACACGGAAAGACTTGGGTTTGCAAGAACATGTGGTAGAACAAGTCCCATTGGGGGCCTTTCTCTCTCTCCCCCTGCCCCATGTGCCAGCAGTGCACGGCATGCTTTGCAGTTGTCCAAAGGTGCACGTTCCATGGTGGGGGTGACAAACCACCCCAGAACCACCTTTCTGCCACATTGTTCACCAGGTCTGGATGATATGGGAATCTGTGCACTGCATGGGGAATCAGGTAACTTGACTAGTCTGTTATTGGCATGGGCAGGGTAGGGAAAAGAGGCCCCCATGGCTAGCCCCCCATTTTCACAGTTCCCTGTGTGTCCATGCTGCTAGTGACTTCTGTCACTCTCAGTACTGGTGAAGCTCTTCATTAGGACAGGTAAGAATTTTCTGCATGGGGCATTTTCTGTTCATGCCGGATTCCATGCTCATTGCTGTTTTCCAGTTCTTTAAATGATGTTCTGATTTTCCGGTTGCACATCTGATTTTTCAGAACACTTTGCTAGCTTTTGTACAGCAGGCAAAATGGGGTATTCATTTTTGAAAGTGAACAGAAAGATATTTTCTTCCTTGTGTAATTGTGATATTGTGCAACCTTGAGGTTATGTGGTGGAAAAGCATTGTGTGAAGAGATCAGGCTTCAATTCTGCTATGAAACAGAATGTAGGTATGCATAGGAAAACTTAAACAGTTCAATATGATCCTTTTAATGTTTAAGGGTTACTGAAACTGCCAAGGCTAGTTAAAAAAGCTGCTTTAATATATGCTTTGGGCATGTTTTTGTGTTTCTTCTTTTGGGTTTTACATGAATGCAATGGGTAAATAAGGAGACATAAAGCTTTCAGCTCAATTACTTAAGTGCATTTGGAAGTGTTCTTACATGGAAAGTGTTGTATGGAAATTGGACATTCATCCGCGCACAAATGAGTATGTGGGAAGTGGAGGGTAGGACTGTGCCCCTTGGCCCTGCCCTCTCCTCTATCTCCATGTCTTAACCTTATCAAGAACTGAAATGTATACAACTTGCAGGTGCATTGGCTTTAATTACAGTAGAAGTATTCTTCATCTTTCAATTCAAGGGGTGAATGCAATTTCAGAGGAGTTCTCAGTGTCCCCACTAAAGTGGTGATGGAGCAGCAATGGGAGAATTATACATACTTGAGCTCACCATTTTTCCCCCAACTTCTTTTCAAGGCTTGGTTTGGCTCACTCTCCTACTAGTTCACCACCTGTTTTCTTTTTCTTTGAATGATAAAATTGAACATTTTTCAAACGCTCACACCTGCTTCACAGTGACTGTATGAAAATAAGACTTTTAAAAAGTGTCCTTTTCTGAAAATATGTTTTAAATGGATGGTTTAAATTGTACCTTTTTACAATATACGCTTTCAAAGTCTGCATTTAAAATGTGTGTATTTCTGAATGTCTGCATATTTAAAAGTGTACACACTGGAAATATAAATGCAAGTTCAGGCATTGTTTTTAGTTTTCAAACAACATGCTGTTCTGTCCACATTCAGGTTGTGAGGGGGCATTGTTCAGTGACTAGAAAACTGAACTGAAATTCTCACACATCTCTGTGCTGAGGTTAATGACAAAAGAAGTGGCTCCACAAAATAGTAAAAATACTGGCTTATTTTAGCATAAAGCTCTTATTGCCAGCAAGTAAACCTTGGGAGAAGCCTCTGTTGTTGAAGAAGAGGATGTTAGCTAGTGGTCTATAGTTTTCCTCTACTTCTAGATCCAGGTTGCATTTCTTCAGTAGCAGCCTGGATACTGTCTCTTTTAAGCAGGCTGGTACCAACCCTTGTGTCAAAGAGGAATCCTACACCAAACTGGCCACCTCTTCCTTATTAGATGTTAAAAGCCAAGAGAAGCAAGCATTGAACCCACTGATTTAATGTATCATTGAACAACTGGCCCAACATTCTTCTCAGCTGCATATTATTCACAAACATGGAACACTGAGCAAAATATCATTGTAAATGCCATGTGCTTCTGGAAACTGTACCGTGCCTCCTTAGACAGATAGAGAAATAGATATAAATTTTATTTTTGGCACTGTCTCCATGCAGTGAAATCAAGTTCATTTTATGCCTCATGATTACCAGCCACTATGTCTCATAATCGCCTGCTCTTGTGCTGGTGACCTCTGGTGTGCTTGTTTGTTTGAAAAATGGATGGAATGGAAACTAGATGTTGTGCTGCTTCCTGGTTTCTGATATTGACCTGCTGGGGTTGGTGCCAAAGGCATTCTAGCAGATGTCTTGCTGCTCCTGCTTCCTATGCAGTGTCACTACTCCTGGAACAAAGAGAAAGTTATATGTGAATAGCCAGAAAACTCCAGTAATGTGACTATAGAGCACAGTGAAGGATGAGCTGGTAGCAGAGTAGAAAATGGTGACACTGAATAGGGTTGACAGCTCCTCTTTCCTTTAATGTGTTTTAGACCCATGTTCAAAAGCTTTTCCTAGCTGCCTCCTGGTCAACAGATGCATAACCAAACAAAATGAGGATGTATGAATGATTGGTATATGATCTTCCAGCAATGTAGTTATTATTGTGCATACTCCACTGCTGATTTCTTTTCCCCAGGAATATTCCTTGTGTTTTTGTACTTTTACAGGTACATTGCCATCCCTATTTTCATATTTTAGGGATGCCTTGTTAACATTTTGCTACTGTGATTTACTAGCATGATCATTCTTAAAGGTTCAGCTCTATCTCCGGGGTCTCTAGAACAGCCTTCAACAACATGATTTTCCCCATACGTGACTGGGAATGATGGGAGTTGCATTCTAACATATCTGAAGGATATCTGGTTAGGAAAAGCTGCTGTAGCATGAAAGAAACTGAAGCAGGTAGATCCGACTCATCTCTAATATGGATACAGACAAATGCATCTGCATGAAGACTAAGGGGGACAATCCTCTACATGTTTAGACAGAACCAAGCCCTACAACTTCTACCATTCCCTAACCAGGAAAATGTCTGAGCTCAGTCATGGAGGAACTTGCTTGTTAGCATGCCAAAGAACAGGCATGGTCTTTTTGGTGCCTATGGTCACTGTTCATCATATTCTTAAAATAACCTGTCCGCTAAAGAGGTGCAGCTGAGGAGCTCCATTCATTTGGCATTGCGACTGCACATCCCACACCTTCCTCAGTTGAGCTACAAAATATGTCCATGGATTCCCATCCTACTTACTGCAGACAAAGAGGCCTGTTATTTATTTAGCACCAGATGCTAGCTGAGGGTGCAGGCTCTGGCAACAAGGTCAGTTGATTAGCTGCAGGATTCTGGCAAACTCAGAGCAATGGATGACTTTGGCTTACTGCCAGCTATGGAATAAATAGACATTTGCATCTAAGCACTCCTTTACAGTAGCAATCAGTTTATTCTATATTTGTACAATATCTAGTCACTCCAGGCATGCCTTTTCAAACGACTGCATTGTTTTCTCTTCCGTCAGCCTTGTGACTCATAATGCACGTTAGTCATATCTAACCTTCAGAACTACACTCCTTGTCTCTTACTTAATACATAGTACCCAAAGAGGCAACCAATAATCTTTTTCAGTAAAATATTGAGGTAAAATCTTAAAGTATGGTTTGCTTGCTTTCTGTTCATGCAGGCTATAGTACAGACATGATCTCTGTCTAAATACTACTACTACTACTAAAATTACTTCCCTTTACTACTGACCCCAAATCTGCTACACTCTGTGTCCATTGCACTTGGTTAAATGGCAGGACCATTGTTTTGGTAAAGGAGGCCCTGGACAATTTTTTTTTAATATACCTTTGTCTTGATATAGTTTCAAAGTTCAGCTCATATCAGGTTTACAGCTGAACCGTGGGTGATTATCCACAGCTTCATTCAAATCTTTTTGAATTAGGCACTCAAACAGCCTAATCCAAGAATGAATTTGTTCATTTCACATTTTACATCTTCCACACAATTCTACTCTCCACAACTGAAACTTAATGTATACATATTTATATCTGAGAAAGATAAAAGTCTTACATCCAGAAAACATGTGAATTCAGTAGAAGTTGCATTCCTCTTCTCACTTCCCCCAAAGAAGGTCAGTATGGTAGACCTGATGGAATGGATTAAATGTTGCAGAATGGATACTGGACCCAGCCCCATCCTCCTCCAATGAAAAATGTCTGTAGAGCTGAGAATGTCTAGAGCTGAGCTGATCATCTAGTTAGTTATACAGAGAGATACTAAGCCAAGAGAACTGCATGCAAACCTTTGAAGTCTGGCTATGGGGATTATATACATCTCCATTTCCTCCACAAGGTAGAGAAGATTACATCCAGAAACCTATCGATTCTCAGAGGGTTTCAATGGCTTGAGATGCCTCTTTATATGAAGAAAAGGCAAATGCAGCATATATAAATAGTGCAAAACACAGGCAGACCATTCATTGTAGGGCTGAGAAAGATTGGGCTGATTGTACGTCTAACACTGCATATTGTCTATGGCACCATAATGATATGTAAGTGAAATATCAGCATTTATTACATGTCAGAACTTTCCCCTGTAATGTATCAGATTTGAAATAATGTATTTCAAATGTTCTTACTCAGAATCCATCAATATCTTGAGTTTTCCCACTACTTTTCTAAAAAGTAACATTATTCTTTATGCAGAAAACAATTGATTGTATTACATTCATTATTATTTACTTTTACATTTTGTAATACATGTTAACATAAAGAAAATGAGATTACTATGTCAGGAGTTTATTATATGGGAGTTTTACTCAGGATAGCATTGGGGTTTCATCGTAGAATTACACCAGGGCCCTGAAAAATGAAAGAAATGCTAACTTCTTTAATCCCAGCCTATGCAATATCTGCATGTCCATCAATTCCTATTCCATTTCTTGCAAGCACATACACACAACACTTCCCAACTTCTAGAATATTGTGAATTCATGCACACAGATAAAGTGGCTCCTCCTTTCCTTTCCTTTCCTTTCCTTTCCTTTCCTTTCCTTTCCTTTCCTTTTGTAAACTCACTCCATAAAAGGAAGAAAGTAGGTTAGATCTAGCATTTTTCTTATTTGACATTCTTGACTGTGCTGTTGAGAGTTGTGGCCACATTAAAATCAATGGGGTGCTTCCAGCACAGCAAGAAAACTCAAGAGAGATCCTGGAGAAAGAATACTGGACTAGAGAGAGGGAAATGCAGAAAGTGGGCAATGGCAGAGCCCAGTATTTCATGTGTATAACAGTGCTTTGAAAATGGATATTGCTTTTTTTGCTCTGGTACTTTCCAGTTGTTGTCGTTTTAACACAAAGCTTAATTGTAGCCTTTTTCAGATGTGACCTGGGTTTCTTGAATGCACATGGATAAAACAGTATAATTGCAGAATGCAGGTACCTTCCAAAAAACAGAGCACCCAGGCATATAGCTATAGGTACCATCATCACCACCACCATCATCTGCTTAATGTATGGTCAAGTAGATGACTCTATTTTAATTTCTTTCTTTCTGTTAGAATCCCATCCTTTCCTTTCTACAGTTATTAATAAAGGTAAAGGTTTCCCCTTGACATTAAAGTCCAGTCATGTCTGACTCTAGGGGGTGGTGCTGATCTCTGTTCCTAGCCAAAGGAGCCAGCATTTGTCCACAGACAGTCTCCATGGTCATATGGCTAGCATGACTAAACACCAAAGTGCACGGAATGCTGTTACCTTTCACCAAAGCAGTACCTATGCTTTCGAACTGCAAGGTTGGCAGGAGCTGGGATGGCGCAACGGGAACTCACCCCATTGTGCAGATTCAAACCGGCAACCTTTCAATCAACCAGCCCAGCAGCACAGCAGTTTAAACCACTGCGCCACCTGCACAATTATTAATAGGATGGTCCAATTTTAAAATATAGCAGGACTCCCATATCTGGGCAGATATGTTCTAAGCCCCCCAAATGATGCCTGAAACTGTCATAATAGTGAACACTATGTTATATAAACAGTTTACTGCACATTTTTTTCACAATTTCATTTCTTTTTACCTCAGCATACGTTCCTTTTCTTCCCCTGTTAAAGCAGAAATGTTCACTTACAAGAAGCACTTTACAACTTCTCTTTGGCACTTTATGGCACTTTTTGGCACTTTATGATTTCACTTTCAGCCAAGGTCAACTGTGGTTAACTGCAAATGTGGTAACTGAGCCAGTAGATATGGGGGTCCTGCTGTATACACCAAGGTTAGCAACAGAAATATAAATACAGTTTTCACGCTACACAGACATAGCTAGTGCTATCACCACATGACAGAAGAGGACTCTGCTATCACAGTTCCTTCTAGAAATGAGTGGGGACCCATCATTAGGCGGAATGAGGCAACAGCCCCAGGTAGCTGGGGCTGAGTGTCACAAAGTGGCAGCCCAATGCTAGCCATTTAAACTATTATTGTTGCATTTTTATTGCCAGTGAGAGAGGAAAGGGTTTGTGGGGTTTCTGCTTCAGAACAACTTTGCTTTTAATGAGTCATAAATTGGAGGGTGGGAGCATGGGCACAATTGTCTGTTTCGTCTCAGGCAACAAAATATCCCGGGCCTCCCCTGAGCAGCACTTTCCCTCCCCTTTCCAAGGACTGAGGTGAATTCAGACAGCCAGTCTGACATTGTAAGTGACATGCTGAAGCAACCCTGGGCTCAAGGCTAAAAATAAAATTGTTGTTTCATCTGATATTCATTAAGATGTTAATTAACTAATCTAGTCCATTAAACAAAGAGCAGATCACATTTTACTCAAGGCTTCACCTTGAGCAAGGAACTCTCTCACATCAAAAGGGACTTGCTTGTATTGGAAAAAAGTGCAATTATTAAAGAGAATTTTTATAGGCACACGGTCTTGTCTGATTCCAAAACAAAATGAAGTGGATTATTTCATTTGGAAGAGGAACTGAGTATTCTGTAGAAATTACTTTAAAAACCTACATATAATGGAATAGAATATGCTGGCATGCATGTTTAAAAAATAATGTAAAACAGAATGTATGACAAATAAGAACAAAGCTATTCATATAAATAGGCACAGATGTAAAATTGTATAGACAATCGCTATTGTTTTAATTTAATGAAGGTGTGAGATGTTAAATATGCTGGAATATCTGTATAATGGTGAGCTACATGAGAACTTGTTGAGCAACACCTGATTCAAGGAGTGCCGAGCTGTCCCAGCCTCTGCATCCCCATGACATAACAGGGACCTCAATAAAAGGAAAATGCTTGAAGTTATTTCAAACATATTGGCTATCGATGGTGTGGAAGGTTGTTTTATAGAAATGCTTACTTGTCTGGTAACTAGAGTTTAAAAGAACAAAGTTCAAAATATATGAAAAGATACTTCCAAAGCATCCCAAATGGTGGAACATGGAATTCTACATAGTAATTGAACTGGGCATTTAGTGGCCATTTGGGTGTACTACCTTTAAAAAAACAGTTTTTGATGTCTTCTGTCTTGAAGTCTGCTGATTCTAAGTTTTAGATAGTTCAGCTTCCATTCAGTAAGTTTTGTTCTATCATTTAAATCCTTTCTCTATTATTTACTGGCTTGCATATTTTTAAAGAAGTGTGGGATAAAATGAAGAATGAATGTCCAGCATACCTGGACCATAGACATGAATATCCATTAGGTTCTCTCCAGGAATATATCAAACATCTTCCTTGAAAGTCTGCTTTCATGAAATAAACCTAGCACTTTTAGTTACAGAAATATGAAGAAAGGCCCACAGGCAGTGCTCTGCCTGTGTCTATCCAATTAGGGTAGACTCTCAGTTAACCAGTGCGCATGGGGATTGGTAGATGCTAGATAAATGTAGTTTCTGCTTGCTTGAGAGTTGAGAGTTTTTACTTTTTAAAAATAGGCCTAACTAATACTATACTAGGCCCCATAGTATAGCATACCATGCCATGCCATTAACTGCATTGACTTGATATTAATATTGAAATACAGCAATTAAAAGCAAATAAAGACAAACTTCTACCTTCTGAGACTGAGCCTTAATGTCATAGATTGTTGATGAACTGATTTTAAATTCCTCCATGAGCACTACATGATATTTCCATCTTCTGCTTGAAGGTAAGTGCTATGTGAATAACAATAGATTCCCATGATCAGTATGTTTATATATGGTGTATTGGTGGGAGTGGGAGACATACATGTGGATGTACAGCACAGTGGGCCATAAACGTACATTTCTGCTGGAAATTGATTTTATTTTGATTTTATTTAAAGTATTATTTCTTTGATTTTTTTGCCAGTTGCTTGAGAGTGCTGGTTGCTTGAGTTCCAGTTAATCCAAAGTCTACTGGGGTAGATTTAGATGGCAGGCTGCAGCTCACTGTGGGTTAAAGAAAAGCCTGTAGTCTCCAGGTTGTATTTCTGGTGGCCCCCAAAGGGGTTGTTGTAGTGTACAAGTTTGGCAAGCATGGCTTAAATGAGGGTTAAACAACTTTCATGCAACCCTGAAACATATCATGGGCTATATGATGCAGTTTAACTGCCACAAGGACAGTCATGTGGACACCCCACAAATGGATCAGGCACACCATGTGTTAAATAACCTCTGTGGGCTGTTATGTGAACAGCTACAATCATTTACTAAACCTGGTGCCATTTTCCAGTGCTCTGGCCGATGACTACCAAAACAGTTTTATGACTGACAAACATCTGTCACTTATTTCATATTGTAATAAAACATTGAATTAAGTTAACTAACTTTTGATGTAAACATTAAACTTTCAGTATTTTAGTTTGGGATGTCTTCTCCTTTCTCCATGTGTCCCAACTCAAATATCTGCACATACCTCAAATAATCAGACATTTAGGCTGCAGTCCTATAGAAACATATCTCAAAGGAAAAGTCTTATACAAACTTATTCATCAAACTAAATTGGTGTTCCTTTCTGAAATATTATAAAATGTACCTCTACTATCCTTTATGGTATTACACCATGCTGTTGTTGCTTTCAAAAGGACATGCCCTTTACAAAAACATTATGTTTTCAACAAACCAAAGAAGTAATACATCAAACACAGCCTCTGGTATTAATTCTTGCAAATTAATACTAAAATAAGTAGTTCCCATACTTTGTTCAAGAATGTGTATAATTTCATTTCCCATGGCTGGGGCTACTAAAGTATCTTTTCAGACAGATTACTCCCTGACATCCCATTCCTCAGGCAAATAGGCACTTCTGTTAAATAATCACTCCTAGTTCATAGACTAGGTTTGCATGTGTGAACCAATATGAAGATCCTTGTAGCTAAGAATTGCTGGACCACTGCATTAATAGTATGCATATCCTATGCATAATTACTAACAAGTAAGACCTACTGAGTTCAGTTGGGCTTGTTACACAGTGGTAGCAGTCTAAGATATGCTTTGGGAAACTACTTGCTGTGTCACCTGAATGGACATCTTAGTAAGGATATCTCAGGGGAGAGACACAGTAATTATGGGAGATTTCAATCTCCCGAATATTAGTTGGGAGACTCACTCAGTGGTGACAGCCAGGTCACATCGCTTCCTAGAAGCTATAGAGGGAGGGTTTTTCACGCAGAGGGTCTGAGAGGCGATGGGGGAGGGAGGGAAACATCCTTGACTTGGTCTTGACCAATGAAGAGGAGCTGATAGATGTACAGATTAGGGGAGCTCTGGATGTGAGTGATCACTCCATCCTTTGCTTTGAGATCAGGGGACTGGAGACATGCAGCAGGTTGAGTACTAGAAGCTGGGACTTCAAAGGGTCAACTTTGGCCAACTGAAGGCCAGACTGGGGAAAGTCTCCTGGGATAGGTTACTGGAAGGTAAGCAAGTTGAGGAGGGGGGGATGGCACTCAAAAGGGAGGTTTTGGAGCCGCTTGACGATACCTCTAGTTAGTAAAGTGGGGAAGTGGAGGAGAGCGCCGCCATGGATGCAAAAGGAGGTGGTTAGAGGGATTAGACCAGACCTGGGCATTGTATGGCCCATGGACCACATCCGGCCCGATGGCTGACCCTGACTGGCCCGCATGAGGTCCCTGGCAAATTAAAAGTCAATGCAGATATATATCGTTGTTCAAGCCCAAAACAGACTAGATTTCTCTCACTGAACAACAACAACAAAAAAAAAAAGAACTGAGGTAATGCAAACAAACAAAGCTGGATGCATTTATAGGGAATCCAAAGGCAACTTGGATTGTTGAGTTTTCTGTTTGTTCTGTTATAATACGTAAGGTTTGTACTTTACTATGTTAAGCGCAGGGAGATTACATATGTTGTAAATTTGTGCTATATAAATAAAATTGAATTGAATTTATTGCTTTTCATGTAATGTTAATATTTTTGTGAATATTCATTAAATAGTGTTGTTCTGTGCTCCACATTTTCATTGTATCATTGTAATGTTTCATTTACTGTTCTTATAGAGATATATATTGAGCAGAGCTGTAAGTGTATTGGTCCGGCCCTTAACAACTGTCAAAGTTTCTCATGTGGCCCCATAGGAAAATTAATTGCCCACCCCTGGATTAGACGAAAGAGGAACCTCCATAGGAAATGGGTACTGGGGCAAATAGACAAAAGGGTATACTGGGAGGAGGAGCCCGTTGCAGAAGGATTCTTCGCAAGGCTAAGGCTGATTATGAGCTGAGACTTGCCAAGAATATCAAGAGCAACAAAAAGGGCTTCTTTCAGCATGTAAATAGGAAGAGGAAGGGGAGACAAGTGGTGGGACCACTAAATAAGGAGGAAGGAGATCCAGTGACTGATATGAGGGAACAGGCACAGATGCTAAATGACTATTTTGCCTCTGTGTTCTCCCCAAAGCAGGACGGGGGATATCCGCATAGGAGATTAGATGAGACCGGGGATCTAGAGGCACAGATTAGAATCACACCCCTTGAAGTCGAGGTGCTCCTCAGGGCACTGGACATTGCAAAGGCGCCAGGCCCTGACGGGTTACACCTGAGGGTACTTAGAGAGTTAGCAGGGGTTCTCTCACACCTGCTGGCCTCTATTTTTGAGGCCTCATGGAGAATGGGTGAAGTTCCAGAGGACTGGAGGGTGGCATCAGTGGTCCCAATTTTCAAAAAGGGTAGTAGAAGGGACATGGGGAATTACAGACCTGTTAACCTTACGTCCATTGTAGGAAAAACAATGGAAAGGCTCATAATAGAGAGAGATCTAGTGATGCTAGATAGGGAAGCGAGGCTGGCAGCCACACAACACGGCTTCCACAAAAATGTCCTGCCAGACAAACCTTGTGGAACTCTATGACAAGGTTTCGACATGGCTAGATGGAGGAGATGCAGTGGATGTGGTTTACCTGGTTCTCAGCAAGGCCTTTGACAAAGTGCCCCATGATATCCTGGTTGAAAAACTGAGGAGTTTTGGGATACTCCAAAGCACTGTCCGATGGATCAGGGCATGGTTTACTGACCAAAAGCAGAGGGTAACCATTAGTGGGGAATCATCGGGATGGTGGCCAGTGACAAGCGGGGTCCCCCAGGGCTCTGTCTTGGGGCCGATCCTGTTTATTCTTTTCATAAATGACATGGAAGAAGGGGTGAACAATCTGCTGATCAAATTGACAGATGACACTAAAACTGGAACAGTGGGTACAACTGAGGAGCAGGTACTCCAGATCCAAAAGGATCTGGACAGACTATGGAAGTGGGCAGGAGACAACAGCATGGCATTCAATGTGGATAAGTGCAAGGTCTTGCACTTGGGGCATAGGAATAGGTGTCATAAGTACAAGTTAGGTGACAAGTGGCTGGAGAGCAGCACTTGTGAAAGGGACCTCGGGGTGCTGGTTGACTGCAGGCTAAACATGAGTAAACAATGTGATGTGGTGGTCAAGAGGGTGAACACCACCCTTGGTTGCATAGCCAGAAGTGTGGCTTCTAGATCGAGAGAGGTATTACTACCATTTTATATGACTCTGGCACACCCACAACTGGAGTATTGTGCTCAGTTTTGGACCCCTCGTTACAGAAAGGATATAGCCAGGTTAGAGTCAGTGCAGTGTAGGGCCACAAGATTGGTGGCCAGTTTGCAGGGGATGCCGTATGAGGCAAGACTGAGGGAACTGGGTCTCTTCAGCCCGGAGAAGAGGAGACATGTTGGAGACATACAGGTATGTGAGGGGATGTCACATGGAGATGAGTAGAGACCTGTTCTCCCTTGAAGAGGAAGGCAGGACGCGCTCTAATGGAGCAAAGCTCAGGGAACCAAGGTTCCATTTAGATGCCAGGAAGCACTTCCTGACAGTTAGGACCCCGAGGGTATGGAACGGGTTTCCACGGGAAGTCGTTGAGGTCTCATCGGTGAGGGTGTTCAAAGATAGGCTAGACATTCACATGGTGGGCATGTTGTGAGCAGAGCCAGCTGGAGCCAGGGGTCAGACTAGATGGCCCGGGAGACCCCTTCTGACTTGCTTTGTTTCTTTGTTTCTAAATGTAAACTGAATATTCCCTAAATAATAATTTTAAAAGGGTTCCACCATTTTAAATGGTAGTGTGTATGGGGGGATTCAGTGTCATCCTAACCTTCACTGGAATCATTGCACTAAATTTTTGAAATTTACATGTGCCAGAAAGAAGTGCTATCTTTGCATACCAAAATATTAGGAAAACAGTTTAAAGACTAAAGCAAAAAACTCTCTATCAAAAGGGAATTTGACAAACAGATTGTCAATGACACTGTAGTTATGATTTCTGATGGTGAAAATCATAGTGCAGAAGTGTTGGTTTTCTACTATTCTTCTATTGGATTTGGTGAAAAGCCATTTTTTCAGTGAAGCTTAACTTTTTTTTTTAAATTAAAGCTCATAAACTCCATGAAACTCTCATAGCAACATGTAAACTTGTTTAAAACAATAATAAAACAAATACATGAAAAATATCCCCACAGTAATGGAGAAAAGCAGCATCCAGCCCAACAGAGTTGTTTCCACAACAAAGACCTTCTTGAATACAAAGGTCTTTGTTGATGGAATGGAGCAAACCTAGCCTTCCTTGGTGGAGAGTGCTACAGCCTGAGAGTGACCTCAGAGAAGGACCTCTTTTGCATCACCACCGTCTCTTAAGGAAGTGGTCTCAAAAGAAAGATGTCCCCCAAAGACCTTTGGGTCTGGGCACAGTCATATGGGAGAAGGTCCACTCTAAGGTAGTCTTGTCCCAAGCTGAGAATGGCTTTAAAGGTCATAACCAGCACTTTGTATTCTGTCCAGAAACAGAACAGGAACTACTGAAGCAGTTGTAACATGGGAGTCAGGTTCTCTGTAATCTGCTGCAGCATTCTGGATGAGTGGAAGTTCCTGAAGTTTTCAAAGTCAACCTCATATAGATCCTGTTACAGTATTCTAAATAGAATGAACAAAGGCAGGTGGAACTGTGGCCAGAAACAGTTCTAGGAATGGGTACAGTTTGGTTCAGCTACCCTCATCTGCACAATGCATTCCTACTGACTGTCAAAACCTGGGCATCCAGGTTGAAGGCCAAGTCCAGAATATACCCAGACTGAGCCTGAGTCCTCAGGGGAGTGTAAGCCCATCCATCACAGGCTGAATTCCTATTCCCTGCTTTCTGACTGTATTTATACTAGTTTAACATCATGCACTTGCACTTTTGAAGTTTTTAATGGTTCTGTTATTTTAACTGTTCTGTTCTATTGTGACAGTTGTAAACCGTCATGAGATTCATTAGAATAAACGACAGTATAGAAAATTTTTAAATACATAAATAAATAAAAAATAAAAATCGTAAGCCTGATGGCAGGGACTCTTTTGAATTTGTAAACTGCTTTGGAAGGCTTTCTGGCTGAAGAGCAGGACAAAGGAGCAAGGATATGGCATGAACTTTAAGTCTCTCTCAGTAGGGTGTTGATCAGATGCTACAGGAAAATAAATGCCTTCAATGATTTGGCAGCTGTAGCAAGCAGAATCGTCCAGAAAAATGTGTCCTGTTTGTTTGGTTCCTGTGAGCACCAGCTCTGTTCTGGCCTCTGGTCCAGTCAGACTTCTAGTTAAGCACAACACATGACACATTGATCATTTTCAAAGTGATCCTGGAAAAATACTTCAAGTAATTGGAAATGCTGCCTACTAAAGGACTCGATATACCTGCTTCTTATGTTATCTATCATTTTAGAAAGAAATTAGCTTGTGACTGACCTTGTGCACATTGTTTTGCTTCAGTGTCCTTGAGTCTGGCTTTAGGCTTAAATAAAAAGCCCAAGAAATGCTCCTTTTTCAAAGACAAAGCTGAAATATTGTAACTCTTTTATCCCCTGTCACCAAACTCTTCTGCCTCTCAGAATCTCTGATCCTACAGGGCCAAGAAGGTTATCAGACTTACATGCCTATTGTCTTGTTTTGACTTCCCATTGCAATGTTTTGCTCAAGGAGCAGAGCAGAAGGTAGTAAGAGTGAAGAAGAGAATGATGGGAGGGTGGGGATGGGGAAATGAGGGTCATGGAACTGTCAAGGCTTCCACAGTGGTGATGGTCTGGCTGCAAACATTACCTACAGTCAATATTAATCAGCCTCTTGAAGCATATGTGCTTGGTGGGTGACAAGCATTGAATAACAATAAAGGGATTTAAGATTCTTTAAAGCTGGTTTACTGAATCTAAGAGATAGACAGTCGAAGGAATGAAAGACAGCAGTCTGGTAATGCTTTCCTAAGGTAAAAGGAATATTTCTAAAGGCATCCACCTGGGCATTTATACTGAAGTGTGCATAATCATGCATCGCAATAGATAATAATTTTGTTTATGCTGAATTTTGTTAAGAGTTTCCCAAATGTTGAAAGGCATCCATCTCTGGAACAAAAAGAACTTGGGATTATTATTTTAATCAAATGTGGGAGAAGACAAAACTGATGGATTTATCCTTCAGATGAAGGCTTTGAGTGTTGGCTCAAGTCTAGGTTTTGAATCCCTGTGCATTCAACCAAATTAGTGCTCATTTAGGGTTGCCACCTCTTTTTATTGAGACAGTCTACTTGTCTTTAACAGCTAAAAAGCAGGCAAGTATATCTTTATGCTGGAATTAGCTGTACCTGGTGCAGATGGGTGAGAATTTCATTTCCATTTGCTTTGGATAAGAATTTATTATTAATATTTGGAAAGTTCTTTGTAATCAGAGGGGAATATTGGTATTTTAAAAAAAGAATGTGCAGGAACATTCTCATTCATTCAACATTACTCCTTCTTAGTTATGCCTCAAGTTAACAGTAAAGCACACAGTACTACAACCCAGGCCTTGTTCTGGGACCCAATAAGTGCAAGAGAACACTGGGTCCTGCTGATCCAGAAATGTGTCTAATGCCCATTACTCGCTGCCTGCCCTGGGAGTGATCATACACATTCTGTGCCCCACTATTCCTGAATTAGGCAGTTGTTTTAGCCGCAGTGGCAGGAAAAGAGCACTGTAGCAATCATCTGAGTCAATATCCATGAGCTCACTCTCAGAGAAAGTCCCCAAACATGTCACAAAAGAAATGTCCAGCATTTCACAAAAGAAACAGGAACACAAATGTAACGTACACAGCCTTATATGAGTGCTTTCTCTTCATGCCTTCCCTCAGTCTTGCCCAGCTTGGTAGTCTCCAGATCTCCTGGGCTGCAGCTCCGTAATTTCAGTGATGGCCAGTGACCATGCTGCGTGGAAATGATGGCAGCTGGAGTCTAACGTATCAGGATGGCAGCAGGGTGGGGAAGGCTGCCCCACCTGCATCATTACAGATGATGGAAGGGTCCATTCCATCTGCTCTGCCTACCTCTTTGGAATTGCCAGTAATCCACAAATGAAAATCCAAAAATATGTTTTGCTTTTCTTATTTTGCTAGAAAAGTATAATCATTTTGTGATCTTTTTATCAAAGTGAGCTTTGCCAGCTTGTGACCTGGAAAGTTGTGCACTGCAAGGTTCCTCAAAGCAAACAATGTGAATGTGCATGGCTGTGAATTAGGGTTAAGTAGCGTTCCCATCCTCTACCCTTGCTCACTGGAGACCGGTCGTGCTCAGTGAGCACTGATTGCCAACCGCTTGCTGAACGGATGGGGGAACTCTTTCCTACTGCTCCAAAGTTTCATTTCTATCTGCTTTTTGCCTCCCCCTGCCTCCTGCTGCTTTCCCAGTCCTATCTTACTTGTGGCTTACTCTTATGGCTTCATTGACCATAGTAGTTAATCTAGCACATAGTAGGCATACTACTTACAGTTAGAAATATGTGCTAGCAGATATAGGTACTGAATTGCTACAATCATAGTCTGTTCATGGAGAGTGACTGTCCCTGTTTCAGTCCCTTTAAATATGGAAGCTCTGTTTAGTTTGCACAAGGGTAAGGCTTGGGAGCTTATGTGAACAGAACTCTGAAACTTCATCACCTGGAGGACCAGTCTGTGTTTGCCTTCTTAACAGGACTAACTTATGGGAGAAATAAACATACTAGGATGAGTTTACAAAACAAATAAGAGAGAGAGGGATTGTGTGTGTGTGTGTGTGAGGGAGTAAAATGGAGATTGTGATGCAAAGGGTAGCATTAGCAGCTTTTTATGCCACCAGATACAGAAAGAACAGAATAACCTGAATGTATAAGCTTAAAGATAGGTTTTATAAGGTTTAGTGCAGTTTCCCTCTTCCTGAGAACTGAATTAGTGCTGTATTGCTAAGTGGGAATGAGAAAGGGAGTACCAAAGAACAGGGCCAATTAGCGCAAGGCTTTCATGTGACAGAAACTCTTTCAGACTGTACCACTTGTGCTTATCCTGCCAGATCTCATTTGCCATTTGGACTAGCAAGAGTGCCAGAGCCCTAGAACAAATTATCCAACAGCATCCAATGCCATTTAAGGCTGGGTGGAAAATAGAAATGCAGCCTAGGTCTCACCCATCAAAGCCCGGATCTGTCCCTTATATTACATGACTCACAAACAGCTCCCCAAGTATGTTCCTGGACTGATTGAAGCCTAAGCTGATGGTACACTGGAATCAAAGGTCAAAGGACACAACACTTCATGATAAACATGGACATTGGTGTCATCTGGCCCCCACAGCAGAATTCTCTGTCTCCTCTGGCTATGTTGCTAGCTATCCCTGCTGTAATGCAAAGTATTTTGGAGTGGCTTGGTTTTGTTTTTCAAATCTTTCAAAATTATTTTTCACAATATATGATAAGAAAGAAAAGGAAATATAGAAAACGAAGGTGCCAAGGATCAATCCACAAACAGAACATTTAAACACATTCATAAAAAGGGGAAAAACTCCATTGGCTATAATCCCATCAAAACAATTCAATTCTCAGTCAAAATTTGTCCAGTCTATTGCTTTATTTAAAGTAGAAATTATCGACATTTATAAAAACAATATTTTCTTTAACAATTAAATTGCTCATAATAAGCTTTCTATGAGTACATTCTTTGACTGGCCTTCTGTTAATGCAATTAGTTAATTTTGCTATTGTTGCATAGTCAGCTAACTCGTTTTTCCAGTCCTTGACAGTTAGACAGTCTTCAGCTTTCTGGGATGGCTTGGTTTTCAATGGGCAATTAAGACACAAAATCTGTATAAAAGACCTGTCCTTGTAAAAGTGAAAACTGCTAGCACTAATATGTTGATATAGATCAGTACAGCTGCTTGTGTTTTTCTCCTTGGGGAAGCAGCTATAGGAACCATCTGATGAACACCTGCACTTCAAAAATGGTTTAATTTCTCCATCTCCTAAATGACTTTGCCCAGGACAGTTGGTCATGGAACTGATCAGAGGGGAGGCAATCCCATGATCTTAATCCTGTGGAGGGGGGTGCGCAGGACCTAATATAAACTATAAATAAAAAGCCAATTGGAAACAATGGCCATGTTGCTATTAGGATCAATATACATTTATGTGAAAGATTGCCAAAGAGGTCCAACACAGTCGTATTTTATTTCAAAAGAGGAAACTACTCTAAATGAGGGAACTGGTTTAAAAAATGAAGAGAGAGTCAAGATGTCTAAATCCTTTCTAAATGCGTGGAGAGTACTCCAAATCACAACAAAAGGAACACATCTAGTATGTATGGCACAAGGTAGGAAAGGTAGCACAGAGCCCAAGAGGTCAAGGAAGCTATTAGAAAGAGGAAGTCTTCTTTGGAAGACTTTCCTAAGTGAGGAAAACAAAAGGAAGCATAAATGAGGAGAATGCGGAAGTTGTACAGAACCTGAATGATTTTTTTTTCATCCATGGAGGATATGGAATAGATAACTGTGTTGATATTTTCAGAAATAGGAATCTGAGGAACTAAGGCAAATAGTGGTGAGAAAACATGAAATTCTCAACCTTATTGACAAACTGAAAATTAGTAAGTCACTGTTCCCAGATGGTCTCCATCCTAGAGTTCTTAAGGAGATCAAATATAAAATTGTTGACCTTCTTTCAAAAATCTATGATATGTCCCTCTGATCAGTTTCTGTACCGTAAGACTGGAGAATGGTCAATATAACACCAATTTTCAAAAAGGTATCCAGCTGGAATCAAGGAAATTACAGGCTGGTTCTGGATAAATTGATTGGAAGCATTATTGTCATTAGTAAGTTTTGTAAGCCGCCCCGAGGCTTCGGCGAATGGGGCGGCATAAAAATGTTTTAATAAATTAAATAAACAAATAAATAAATAAATAGTAAGAATGTTGAAGGATGAGCCCTGTTGAAAAGAAATCTGCATGGTTTACTCAAGTGCAAGTACTGTCTCACTAATTGTTTAGAGTTCTGATGGGGTGATTCAGTTAACATTGTTTACTTGGACTTCTAAAATGACTTTGACAAAGTCCCTCTCTAAAGACTCCTGAGCAATCTTAGTAGACATGGAACGAATGCACGGAGGTCCTCTTATGGATGTGTAACTGGTTAAAGTATAGAACAGAGAGAGTATGAATAAATAATAATTTATCCTGATGGAAGGCCATAATCAATAGGGTTTTTTACATAGAAATTTTTACTAGAATCAATACTCTTTAATTTACTATCTGCTGGCAGCATCTAGCAGAACAGGAGGAATCTCTTCATTCTCCTTTGTCTTGATAGGGTTAGGAAAACCCATGAAATATACTCTTGAGCACATTGATTGGAACCCTGTGGATCCTTCACTGCTTCCTTCCTCCTCCCTTGCATCCTCACCTGAGATTGGAGCTCCATCCTCGGGTGAAGAAACTGTTCTGGTGCTTCCTATGGTGCTTGGGAGAAGGGGGTTGGGTGGAGGAAACTCCCAGCTGGATTTGCTCTGCTGAGGTCATGGCAGTGTCTGTGATCTCAGGGAGGGAATTATGCAATAACTTATGGTCTCTGGGAAGCTTTCCAAGGACCCTAAGATTGCTCTTTAAATCAACTATACTTTCTTTCTTCTTTTAGAACAGTTTTGTTCAGTTTCATTCTTCTTCCTTTTGTTTTTTAAACCAACACCTTGGCTCACTGGCCTTCTACTCTCAGCTTCTGCTGTATAAAAGCATTGCACTCTTTGAAGCAGTTACAATTTCTTTGGGTCACAGTCAGTTCAGTATCTTCTAGAAAAGATAATGTGACCTTTCTTTTGTTTAAAGGTAGCATCTTTCTTACATATCTAATAGTATTGCTTTTAGAGAAGGTTTTCATGTGGTTTGAAATATGCATTATATCTAATGGCAAATCGAACATTTTTCTTTGAATAAATGAATACAGCACAAGCTCTTAAGTATTTGAAATATTATTTACGTGATCAAAATGATTTTTTTTTAAAAAATGCAGGTCAATACTTTGTTTGGGAAAAGAAGGAATAACAAAGGCTATTTAGGTAAAATTGGTTCCATAGTTTTGCTATAGGGAGTTATTCTCTGTACACTCCTGTGAAAGATACAATCCAGATAAGTCAGAGATACTGTTAATGGGTCATTCACCTCCCAGTTAAGTGGTGGTCAGCCTATTTTGGAGGAGGTTGCATTTCCTTAAATTATCACTTTCATATTTTGAGGATGCTTTTGGGTTCAGTATTGTTAACTTTGGTGGTGAAGAGCACCTTTTATTAGTTCAGGTTGTTAACCCAAGTATAACCTTATCTGTGCAGGCATAGCCTAGTCATAGTGATCAATGACCTCACCTCTCATTCAAATTACTGCAATGCCTTATACATGAGGTTATCTTGGGAAATGGTGCTGAAAGTTCAGCTAGCCCAAAATAGGACAGCAAAATTGTAAACAGAAACTGGTTACCGTAATCATATTATGTCAGCATTTTGTAATCTTCACTGACATCCAATCCATTTCCTTATCCAATACAAAGTATACTGCTAGTATTAACCTTTGAAGTCCCAAATTACTTAGAGTCTGGTTATCGAAAGGAAACATCTTCTCCCATAACCTTATTGGGACTCATACCCTCTGCAAAAGATTGATGGATCCAGATTGACAGCTCATACCTCAGCTGGTAATTCGGCTTATACTCTGGATTATCTCCACAGTGGAGAAATGGAAGTTGATATAATTGTTTCTTAGTGTCATCTACCATGTAGTTGAGCCAAATGAACTCCTAGTTTGCCAGAGCACTGTGGGTATGCCTTCCTGTACCACAGTTGTGTTTGCACAGAGTTGTCCGATGGACGTGTTTGAATGCTCAGAAGCCTATTGTGTTCTGGCCCTCATGAAGAGATGAGATGGCCTCTCAAAAGCCTGCTGTGAACACTTTGCAAATAAAATTGTGTCAGTGCTGACTGAATGCCATAGTTGATACAAAATGTATGGCTTAAAGTTTATCTGTCTACTGCCCTAAGAACTTGTTAATGGGCTGTACTAATTGTAATAGTAATAGTATAAATGGTATTTGTTTAATTGTGCACCCATTAAAACACCCCCCTTTTTTTTGCAATGTTACTGAAAGGAATGCAAGTTGCCCAGGGACAGTACTTTGATTAAACCAAAGCTCTACCTATTCCAGCTTTCTGTGTCACATAATGGCAAAGAGATACCTCCTGGAAGCCCACAAAAGGGTTGAAAGCAATAGCTCTTTGTCAATGCCTCCCCACTTGTTCAGCAACTGTTTTTCAAAAGCATTCTGCCTCAAGGCTCTGAACATGCAGGTTCCATTTAGCTATCATGCTGAACAGCCCTTGATAGACCCATACTTCATGAATTTGCAAGACACGGTGGGTAGAAGTCATCAGTTTTTGCTTACTAGCTTTGTCTAGTCTAATTTAAAAGTCCTTACATTGCCACAGTGAAAAACAGGCAAATACTTTACCCCCAGTAATAAGGTGGCATACTTCCATAATTTATTTGAGATTTATTGCTCATATATCACACCTGGCAAATCTTGCTGGCACGTCACAGTTTAAACCATCAACCTTCAGGTTCTACAGCAGTAATTTGTGTCTTTTCTTTGCAGTAAGCTTTTAATTTGAATTACAAATTCCTCTGGGCCTAACTTATTAGTAGTTTAGGGTAGAGAGGGGGAATGAGGGAGTGTATTCCTTTCCATTTGCGATCTCCAGTATCACCAGCATTGGAATTATATCATCTCCTGTAGGCATATCCAATACTATTTTACACATTCTAGGATACAAATTCACAGATAAAAGATGATTAAGTGGAGTTGATTTTTCATTTGAAGTGCAAGCAGAAGCAGGGTTCTGCTTGGTGAAGGTGTTAGTGAATACTTGTTTTGTGTAAGATATGAAAAGATGTCTATCAGCTTGACTTTGTTCAAATTGAAATACATGCATAGCATAAGCCTGTTGATCAAGGACACACAGTTGTTTTGAATTTTTGTTTCCAGATATAAACATTTTAAAACCACATTCAATATACTTTAGATTTGTTTCCATTTCCTTGAATCATCTGTTTCTTGAACAGTATCAAGTTGCTAAAACAAAATAATGTATGTATTGGATAAATGGGAGAAAAATCTCCTGCTAAACATTCAGTCACTCCTTAACATTTCTGTCTGCAATTTCCCTAGGCAAGAACAGGGCCCAAGGATTGGTGTGGTAGAATAAGGTATACATTATTGGGGCCGGGTGATGTCCAGGCTGCAGTACTATTGTTAGCGGGTGCAGAAGCAAAATAGTAGATCCTGCTTAAGAATATTTACGGAAACACATTTCCCTTTTCTCCAGATCTTGTGAGATTTACTGGAACCGATAAGAAGCACTGTTGAGGAGAACAAACTGCATGCTGAACAGGGAGTTGCTGGCCTGTCTCTCTATCTCAAAAACACGGCATATGTTTGTCTAGCTTAACTGAAGTTGTAGTTTGAGAGACACAGAGGTGTGTACTCCTTTATCTGACATTTTCTTCCATAAGCTACTAGACCCAGAATGCCTTGTGCATAGGTGGGAGTGAGAGGGGGGTTAGAACCAGATCAAGACATTAAGCTGGCCAAGGCAGACAAGATGGTGCCTCTCCCTTCTCCCCAAGTTCAAACTAGATAAGTTAATCAGAATGACGACTGAATATTATTTCAGTACTCGTGATGGAACAAAACCTTCCACCTTACTCCTGGCTTAGTGGGACTCAGATAGGGATGTAACCTAATGGAATCTGTCCCTCTAATGTTCTTCCTGTGCTGGTCTTGGAAGCTAGGCCAAGCTGAGTCTGTGAATGCTCGCAATCAAAGGTTGTGCAACCAGCGACCTTCTTCCAGATCATGCAGAAGAGGGGCATTGCTTGGGCAGAAGACATGTGGACTCCACTCCTGATGAGGCCTGTGTGAACAGCCTTCTTCCATCTCATGTGTCAGGAGAAGCAGTGCTGCTGCACTAAGAGGGGCACTGCTTGGGCAGTGGTTGCCTGAGGCTATCCTTGGTGAGCTGTGCAGAGACCACCTGCTCCGGGATCAGGTGTAGCAGCACAAAGGTTGTGCATGTGGCTCGGAAGAGGGAGAAGAGGGATGCTGCCTGTGCAAGTTTGATTCCTGGTGAGTGTCCTGTAAGTACCGTGAACATTGGGTGTGCTTGCTAGGAACACAGATCATGAAAAATGAACTTGAGTCGAGGGAGCTGAGCCTCGATTCTCATCCCCAATCTGGATTCTTCACATGTTGCCCAGTGGGACGCAGGCCAGGCTGGCTGGAACACACAACTCTATCACTAACAGAGTGGAAAGTGTAAGGGATCCTATCATTCTGCCCTCCAATGCCACTCATTGCATGCTACTCCAAGGACCTGTCTTGGCCTGCCTGATGGGACCTTGCCTGATGAGCTACCTGGAGCTGTATATGTTCAGGATTCAAAGCCATCTTCAGGCATAGATAAGGTAGACCTGGTATAAATGCTTGGCCTTCTCACCTTGCCTAGTCAACAAAGCTGTACTTGACTGCTGACTGTAAACCCCAGTGTCCCTACAACTGAGTGCAGGTCAAATGGTCAAGTCTTAATTTGCGTATGGTTTGTCCCTATTGGACCCCTTTACCTGTGAATCTATCGATAGGCATGTGTTCTGCTTATTAATTCCTTGCAAGAGCCAGTGAAGAAGTGATCTGAGGGCTGACCCAAAAGTTACAGTGCTAATCAGGTGGAGAAGCAAGGGTAGGTGGTGGTGCTAGACCCTTTCTCTGCTTGCTGTCTTCCCCTAAAAGATCCTCTTCCCAGTTACTTTGCTGCTAGGGAAGATCAGAAATAATCCCTGAAATAGAATCACAGAATAGTAGAGTTGGGAGGGGTCATGAAGGCCATTGGGTCCAAACCCCCTGCTGTTGCAGAACACCATGTTACATCCACAGGTTACCATGTTACATCCCACTCCGATGACTGTCCAGTTTCTTTTTAAATGTCTCTAGTGTGGGAGAGCCCACCACTTCTCTAGGCAGCTGGTTCCTTATTTATTTATTTAAACAAACAAACAAACAAACAAACAAACAAAGGCACTTGCTCCTGCCTTCATTGTTTTGCTGGGAAGTGTACCCGTACCACTAACACACACGTTCATGCTTTGCATCTCTTCAGTAGCATCAGCATTTCAAGAGGAAAATGCGCAGTTCATCCCTGCAACTTGGGGTCTCCCCTTCCAACACATCTATTCCATATTTTGCCAGGTAGAGGGTGCCCTGCAGCACTCCTGGCACAGCGTGCTCCCTCTTGTGAGATCCTGGGTCATCTTGAGTCTGCACGTCTTTGAAAAGCAGGCTCTGATGTCAAAGCTCAAGCATTTGCTTTATCTGCACAGCATGAACCTGAGGCTCTTGAAAAAGTACTGTGGTCAGAATCTGAAGGTCTGCTTTGCAACTTGTTAACAAGTTGGATGGACATTCTAAATTGGGTTTTTTCCCAGACAAAAGGAAGCCAGGGACTGGGAAAGATACCGTCTTGCCCTTTTAATTTATTTGACTTTTGTTTTGTAATAACTCCTTCATTGAAGCGCACCGAGTCAAAGGCCAGTGATCTGTGTACATTCTGAAAGGTGCTGAAAATGCCTATGATGTCACTGCATGAGGGAGATGCATTTTTGAGAGATAAGGTGCTGTGGGTCATGCTGCACTGTTACCATCTCACAGACGTGTGTTCTTTCCTTTGTGATAGACAGTGTATTTTTTCTATCTTTCACACTCTGATTACCATGTAAGCAAGTAAGGCAGGTGGGAGACTAAGTGTATAGTTAGATAATAACAAAATGTACTTTTGGCTGTGCCTAATCCTCTGGGTAATGAAGCCTGCTCTTTCCCCCCTCCCTATTTTTAAAACAATCTGCTCCCCAGTTCAAATTCCCTCAACAACAACCTGGTGATGCAGACACCCCCCGCATCGCAAAATGTTCCAAATTAAAAGCTTGATAAAGTAGCAGCATCTGAATTCTTAAGAACCTTCTCTCTCTCTCTCTCTCTCTCTCTCTCTCTCTCTCTCTCTCTCTC